>NC_057717.1:56924600-56994966 GCF_004010195.1 Chiloscyllium plagiosum | reverse complement strand
GTCCAGTGAAAATATATTGGTAGAAATTAAAAATAAGAAAGGAAAGAGCACCTCAATGGTATTGTACCGAATGCTCTCCAACAGTAAGAAAGAAATTGAGAAACAAACATGTAGGGAGATCTCGGATATGTGTAAGCTTAATAAAGTTGTAATACTGGGGGATTTTAATTTTCTAAAATTTGACTGGGACTACCACAGTATTATAGGATTGGATGGTGGAAAATTTGTCAAATATGTTCACGAAAATTTTCTTCATCAATATGTAGATGATCCACAGGAGATGAGGAATAAAATCCCATTCCTGGTTCACAAGCCAGCAACAAACAAACAAAATTGAGTGCACCTCATATTTATCCAGCTTGAACTCTATTTGTCCACTGTGCCACCAGTTTTGGTGTCATCTGCAAACTTACTAACCATGCCTTCGATATTCTCACGCAAATCATGTACATAAATGACAAACAATGAACACCCAGAACCTACCTCTGTGGAACACTGCTGGGCACAAGCCTTCAGTCCGAAAAGTAACCGCCCTCTCTGTCTCTTGCCATTGCACCCAATTGAAATTGCTGGAGAGAAACCCCACAGTTCTAACAATATCAGGGCAGAGAAAAATCGAATTAACGTTTTTTGAGTCCAATATGACTTGTTGATAACATGTTCATTTCAGACTCGATATGTTAACTGTGTCTCTGCCCAGAGCCTGCGTCATCTGTTGCATTTCTCCATCATTTTTCATTTGTATTTCAAATTTCCACTATCTCTAATATTTTTTTATTGGTCTAGACGCTGAACCCTGTTATATTTGGACAATATGCTCCATTCCTGTTCCCATTACTTGTGCCAATGACGCATGTATTACGCTAGATTCTGTTTCTTCTTTAAGCTCCGCAAATAAATGCGTGGATCTCATGAAAGTGATTTTGATTTAAAAGGCCTTTTAGAGACAGCTACACTCGAAGAAAGGTAAGTACAGTTCATTAATTATGACATAGTGCGTTTTATGACTCACATTGTCTCCTCAGTCGCTAACTATTTTCAATATATTTCTCTGAATAATTGGACATTCAGTATTGCGTGCAATTCCGGGCTCCTTCCTGTCATAAAGACGTTGTGAAACTTGATAAGGTTCAGAGAAGATTTCCAAGGATGTTGCCAGGGTTGGAGGATCTGAGCTATAGGGAGAGGCTGAACAGGCTGGGGCTGGTTTCCCTGGAGCGTCATAAACTGAGAGGTGACCTTATAGAGGTTTACAAAATTATGAGGGGCATGGATAGGATATAGAGACAAAATGTTTTCCCTGGGGTAGGTGAGTCTAGAACTAGAGGGCATAGGTTTAGGATGAGAATGGAAAGATATAAAAGAGACCTTATGGGCAACTTTTTCGTGCAGAGGGTAGTACGTGTATGGAATGAGCTGCCAGAGGATGTGGTGGAGGCTGGTAAAATTGCAACATTCAAGAGGCATTTGGATGTGTATATAAATAGGAAGTGTTTGGAGGGATACCTGCCGGGTGTTGGCAGGTGGGACTAGATTGGGTTGGGATATCTGGTCGGCATGGACAAGTTGGAACGAAGAGTCTGTTTCTATGCTGTACACCTCTATGACTCTATGGTAGTCATGCAGCCCATCATCTCTGTACCAGCACGGTATGAGCTGTTTCTCACTCTAACTCTGCTGCAACTGACTGTAACTCAATACATTTTGCTATCTGTGTCTGTTTATATTTCTGAATATCCCGTCCAGATATAAACAATCTTAACAACCTGTATAACCTGTGATTAAACAGTATCTATATAAAATATAATTCTGTACATCACATTTAAAGATGACCTGTTCTGTTCACATTGTCATTCAGCATTCCATGTACCAAAGGTCATCTGTTCTCTTGCTCTGCATTTCATTTCATTCCATTTGTCAGAAATAGTGATGGTTGAAGACTCACGACTGGGAGTTACTGTACTCCCTTCAGGGCTCTTCATCCTCTGGCCCCAGCCCTTTCTGTCTCATAGCCAATATAATGTTCATTCCTTCCCATACACATTAATTCATGACATTTAATGAACAAGGTTTTGGACCTTGTTATGGAGCAGGCCCGACGCCTCAAAACATTTTTAAGCAAATAGCCCAGACCACAATATTGTTATTTGTTGAAGGCTAGAGTATGGTGGATATTCCCAGACTGAATTAGCTGGTCCGCCTGCCGACGTTTAAACAAACAGCATTTAATTACAAAAGTAAGGAATGAAACACAACGAACTGAAAATCCAGTACCTGAATATTTCATCCTATCCGAACTTGACAGGCTAACACAACTAAATGATGTTGTTCCAAATTACTTGCAATAATCACAGTAAACAAACCCTGAGCACAAAAAGTAAAATATACACAGAAGAAGCTTAGAAAGGTTACAAAGTCAGAGAGCAGAAGGAAGAGGAAAGCGTCTAGTTTCAACCATGATTCTGACTCAACTAACCCTTGTAACTGTACTGACCTGTACAGCTGGAGAACTGGCCACATCCCCTTGATTACACCAGTTGTTTCTTGGACACTTGAAAGCCTTCTTCCCGAGACATTATTTGTTAGGTAAAAACCAAAGTACCCTAATGAAGCATTCAAAATTGAGACATGTTGGAACCTTGGGATGGTTAGAAAATCTCTGAAAACAGTTCAAAAATAACATAACCTTGAAAAGAGACTACCTTTGTGAGAACTCCCCTGATATAAAACAGAATCATCAATATCCAAAGATGTCTTCAGGTTTCAACCCCCACCAGCCAAAAAGAAATTGTGGTTAGTACACTAAAATACAGATGTACATACATTTACTATAAACATGCAAAAATGCACAACTACATCCGGATTCAGTGTGTGGTATTCCCATCACTGAGTGTCTCAATCTGTAATTCAAGTATTGACAATGCATCAACAATCATATTTTCAAGACCTGCCACATGCACAGTTTTCTAATTGAATGGCTGCAACAACAGGCTCCAGCGAAACAGTCTCGCATTTTTGAACTTAAGTTTCTCCAAAAACGTCAATGGTTTATGTTCAATGCACATGGTTGTCTCAGATATGTTGTTGCTAATATAAATACTGAAACTTTGTACTGCCAACACAAAGCTCACATTCACTTTCTCAACTGATGAGTATTTCTAACATTGAGCATTCAACTTCTCGGAAAAATATTTACTAGGTCTTTCTGTCTTCTCGTCGCTTTCCTGCAGGAGCCCAGCACCGACACCCACATCACTCACATTTAAAGCCACCTTGAATGGTTTTGCATAATCAGGTGAGGCTGATAGTGGGGCAGTGGTTAATACATATTTCATGCCGTCAAATGCCTTTTGACAGTTCTCTGTCCATTGAAACCTCTCGTCTTTCTTCAACAATTCAGTGAGTGGAGCAGTCACATTGCGAAAATAAGGCACAAACCTTCGATAAAATCTACACACTTCCAGGAACCATACTACTGCTCCTTTTGTCAACGGGATGGGAAATTCCCCAATTGCCTTCACTTTTACATCCCATGACACCGTTTATCTATGTCCAATAGCATGGCCCGGAAAGGTGATTTGTGCTTTGGCAAATTCAATTTTTGCTAGGTTTACCACCAAGCCTGCCTTCCGAAGCCAATAAAACAAATCCGATAAATGCTGTAAATGTTCCTTCCATGACTGACTAAACTTCACCAGGTCATCAATGCACACCACACATTGGATAATCTGATAATTTATTGGTTTGCCCCTGAAATGTGACCGACACGTTTTTCATACCAAATGTAAGTTGCTTGTCCCACATTTTCAACACAGTCTTCCAATCGCAGAACTGGGCAAAGATCAATCTTTTTAACTGCACTGACTTTACGATAGTCCACACATGACCATTGGGTACCATTTGGCTTTGGCACCATGACTATGGGTGAGTTCCAGTCACTGTAACGCACGTTGATCATGTCACCTTAGAGCATGCATTCAATCTCCTTCTCAACCTGTGGCAACTTTAGAGGATTATGCCCGGAAGAATGTTGCTTAATCTTAACAGCATCTCATATAGCTACATTATGTACAATTGGGTTAGTACTTCCAAGTTAATTTCTGCTTATCTTCCCATGTAATAGTAATAACTCTTTCTAGTCATTACAATTTTTCTCAGAAACGTACTGAATAATTTATCCCAATTTTAGAAAACTACCTCATTGTCCACTTTATTTAAGGAACGCCATAATCATTAACACCTTTTCCCCTTTTGAGCATATTCACATGACATACGCTGCGAGATGTCTTTCTGTCTGGAGTCCTTATCAAGTAGTTACCCCCACTCAGTATGCTTTTTATCTTACCAGGTCCACTAAACCTTGCTTTTCAAGGTTCACCTATCACTGTAAGCAACAGTAATAACTTACCGCCGATAGCAAAATTGCAAATTTTAAATTTCCTGTCCACTTCCTGATTTATTGCCTGTTGCAATACTTTTAAGTGCTGTCCAGCCAATTCCCCAGCGCTATTAATTGTTCCCAAAGATTTGAGATATAGTCCAAAAGTATGACCTTTGAATACTAATTTACTACATTCTCCTTAATCAATTTTAGTGGGTCAAACACTAATTCAAATAGATTGAATTTGCTCTGTTAATTTGGTGCTTTTTTGAACACAAAAAGCGCAAATGGAACTTCCTTAACCGAATCATCTGGATAATCCTGATCATAAGCCCTCAACATGGTCTATAATGTTTTATGTTGCCTTTATCGCGGTCCCTGCAATTTTGAATGGTACGCAGACGATTTGAATTGCTTTATCCCTAAGACATTATTGTGAATAATTTATATATGAACTTTGAAACCTTAATCTCCCTGTAGCTCTATTGTTGGTCCTTACCTATTTTAAAAAGGAGTAATTCCTCTGCAATTCTTTTAGCTGTAATATTGCATCTTGGGGTGGCCTCTGGAAATCTAGTCGATGCATCCATTATTGTTTACAAATACTGCCCACTTTTTTTGTGTTCGGGGCACAACCCATCAATTAAGACTCTTGTAAAAGGTGCCTCAAATGCCAGAATAGTTAAGAAAGGTGCACGTTTTATTATCGCCCGTGTTTTTCCAATTCGTATGACACATCTGGTAAAATTCAACTACATCATGTTGCAGTCTAGTAAAATGTCTCTGTATTTCAGCCTGTGTTTTCGTCACTCCTAAATGTCTTCTATTTGGTAGCTCATGCACGATTCGCATCACCTCCTTTCTATACACCATTGGCAACATTATTTGATGAATCTCTTCCAATTTCTCATCTCTTTGACTATGTGATTGTCTCCATTTCCTTATCTGGACATCATTTTAGGTAATGACACTCAGAGATACATTCAAAATTCCTAACATATATGCTTTTTGATGCAACTGGTTTAATATTTTATCTTTCTGCCGTGACTCAATTAGTTTAGCTGAACTCAAAATACATGCATGATCGCCTACTTGCTCCTGTTTTGTCTCAACTATCTGATGTAACAAATTCTCCATTAATGCCACTTAAGCTTCCTTATCTTTGCATTTTTGATATTGTCTGTTTCAACTGGTGACACTGGGAACTTGTTACCCCACAATCAGGAAAGTTTCCAGGATAAGAATCCTGCATTGCTTCAGTTGCCTGCGTCTCCACTGGGTCTTCAACCAGAGTAGGCAGGACTCCTACCAGTGAATCAGCTATATTTTCCGCAAGGATAAATTGCATTCCTGGAGCTGAGAGTTTGTCCAATACCCCTCCCACCATTGCTCCACACTTTTCTGAATATGTTATCCTCGCTTTACAAAATGTTGTACTTTTGTCTCAAGATGAATTCCCTTTAGCAGTACATTTTCTGGAAATAGTTCTTCAGGAGTACATACCTCCTCATCTTTCAGAAGCATAGATTGAGATGATACGGTGTCCCTTAATATTGCATCCTCTTTACCTGCTCTATGTGAATAAACTTTCACTTTGCTTCACTTCTGAGCCGATCTGTCACTTCCTCCTGAACAAACCTCCGATTCGTTTGTACACTCTGATGCAGGTTTCTAGCTTCCACTGTGTTTTCTGTTACCACTCCTACAAAACTCTCAGGTTTATCCCGTTTTCCTGCGTCGGTGTTTTATTTTTTCTGAACCCACCAACATAGTGATTTTAAGTGTCCTAATTTGTTGCAATGAAAACACCAGAGCTTGTTAACTTCTTTGTTTCCTTCAAGTATTTCCTTTTTACCCTGTGAAAAGTTATAATTCCGATCTTCACTGAGATCTACCTTTCCCTTTCTACGTGAGGATTTCTCTTTGCCCAAGTTTCTATCCATCATGGACTGAAATTGATTCTAGAAGCCAAAACAAGTTTTATAATCATTAATCTCTAGTAATAATCAGTAGCTACTTCAGCGGCCAGTCTTCCAAATAAGTCTGCACTATGTCACGTAGTGAATTTTTGAACTCCTCCAATTCAATTGTTTCTCGAAAAGCATCGTAGGTTTGCTTTCTTTTTAAAGCTCTTATCCATCTATCAAAATTACTTTGTTTGATCCTTTCAAACTCAACATGAGTTTGACAAGGATCCCTCCTTAGATTCCTGAAACATTGTCTGTAGGATTCTGGCACAAGCTCATATGCACTTGTCCCCTCCTCATTCACCCCAGATCCCTCCTCTGATAGTGTTGCGCATACTTCACTAGCTCTACCTACAAGTTTTGTTTGGGTCAACAAAATCCACATGGTCACTGGCCACTGAAAATGTTTAGACGCTTTCTCTAAGTGTCCATCTCTGAAGCTCAAATGCTCTCCCTTTTCCTTTCTCTCCTGCTAAAGCTATTTGTTATTTTTTCTCTTTCTTCTGTTAAACCTATTCGTTCTCTTTCTTCCTCTTCTAATGTTATCCGCAGCTCAAACTGCTTCATTTCTGCTTCTACCTCAAGCTGCTTCATTTACAATTGAAGTTTAGTCATCTCTACAGATCCTGATGGAGTTTCCAGCAAATTGGAATGCTAAGCTACAATCATCTCATCTTTCCTCACATTCGGAGATAGCTTCAACTACCTTCGTCTACTAATTCTCGCTGCTTGGACTTATGTGCATTTTGTAAAACCCGCAAGCTCACTTTTTCCACCTCCAAAACAAGCTTGGTTCCTGCAAGAACCATCGCTATCTGAAGCTCTGTTTACTCGCCAACCAACACACGAAATAAGAGACACTAACACCTGCCACTCGATATCTAAATACGGCAAAGGGCTCCAGTCTGTTATGGGCCAAATCCGACCCCTCAAAACATTTTAAGCAGGTAGCCCAGACCATAACTTTGCTACTTGTTGAAGGTTAGTGTGTAGCTGATATTTCCAGAGTGAATCAGCTGGTGAGACTGCCGAGTTTTAAACAAATAACATTTATTTACCAAATTACCAAATGAAACATTAGGAACCGAAAATAGAATACCTGAATAACGTATCGTATCTGAAACCAGCAGGCTATTCCGACTGAAGGATGCTCTTCCAGAATACTTGCAACAATCCCAATAAACAAACCCCTTGGCACCAAGTGTAAAACTGACACAACTGCTGACAGGTTACAAGGTCAGAAGCGCAGAAGGAGGCAGAGAGCGTCCAGTGACCCTGACTCAACTAACCCCATAACTGATTCAACCTGTCCAGCTAGGGAGCTGGCCACGTCCTCTTCATTATACATGTTCCTTTTTAAAGACATGAAAGGCTTCTGGATGAGGCATTATCTGTTAGGTATAAACGAAAGGGCACCAATGAACCTTTAAAAATTCTGACATATTAGACTTTTGGGTCGTTCAGAGCCTCTTTAAAGAAATCAAGGACAATCAGGGACTGGTTTTGCGACAACATTCCAGATTTGGCTTTGGACTGAATTCCAAAAATGTAAGTCTTACTGCTTTGAAGTCAATAAAGTGTATTAAGGTGTTCGTGAGTTTACAGAAAACAGTGCTTAATCGTATTGTGTGTTGAAGATTCAACATTGTCTTATTAGAGCAACGAGAGGAATGTCCAGACATATCCGCACTTCCTGTGCATGTTCAGGGCAAATATGCCCACTGAAAATCTTTGCTTGGCACCTGTTCTAATCGAGGCGAAATCAGCGTGTTAACAATATCTAGATTGTGTTTATTTTGGGTGGTCTTGGTGGAGCGTTCAGGCAGTTACAGTAGAAGCATCGAGCCTGCAACAAGAAAGCATCCATCATTTTTCCTCACAACTAACTTCACGATAGTAATTGCTGATGGGAGATGTGACCATTAGCCAGCGATGTCAACATTCAATTGAATTCAATTGTTATTGTGAACTGAAGGTAGCATACTGAAAGGAGTTAACTGGATCTGTTTGTTCAGTGACTGTGATTGATGTCAGTCTCAATGGATCCTAATTATGTCACTGGATGGCTTTCCTCTTTTATATGTAAAGGGCTTCTTGCAATGCTTTATCCCATTATAGCTGCGGATACATCACCTCCAACACTAACAGGGATCAGCTGTAGAAGAGACAGGGAGAGGAGAGTTCAGAATCTGAGAACCATAGACTGGAATGTTCCAACAATGGATCATAATCTGAGAACAGTAGACTGGAATGTCGCACCAGCGGTTCAGAATCTAAGAAAAATAGAATGGAATGCTGGAAGAATGGACAGGAGTTTATCCTGGGGTCTTTACCTTGTTTCCTGGAATTGGCACATATTACCATATCGGATATATGGTGTACTGCTGATTATTCAGGCTGGTTACTATCCCATGCTCGCTATTGTTGGCGTTCCTGGTAAGTCCCCCCATCTCTATCAATTTATTAATCCCACAAGCCATGGTGAACTTCAGTGATATTTCTGTTATCAATATTTAGTAAAGATCGAAACTTTTGTCTTCAGTTTCAAAAGCAAATCCATTCAATCTCCACAAATTTCAGAACTGTCCACACCTCTGCCCTCACAAACATCTGAAAACAAGACTGTCACAATCCCTAAGTACATATTTGCCCTGAATTGATTTATGTCTAGGTATTCTCTCCATCACCAAAGCTACAACCAGCTCCATGACATCCCCAGACCCCATCGTGACGTCAGTGCGGGTGCTAAATAAACCATTATCTATACCTTGGTAAAATTCAGACTTTATGATTCCAGTTCTCTTCTAATCACTCTTTCCGTTACAAATGTTTCCATAACAATCTTGTTCTTGTCTGTAAAGTAAATTCATGACAGGGACACTGTGTCAGAGTAGTAATGTCGCTGTTCACGTAATTCAGTGGCCCAGGGTACTACACTCATGACACTGTTTCAAATCATATTTCAGAGAATGACAGAACTTAAATTCAAATGACAGGAACGGGAAATGAAAGCAAATTTTACTAATATAATCCCACCAGTACTTCGTAAATAAGTTTATCTATTTCACTCTTGTCCTTTGTTAAAGATATCCAGCATCATTATCTGGTCTGGATTAAGACTGACGTCAGACCAACTGCCTTTAGGAATGGCCTCACAGTAAAAGGCATTTGGTGAGGTCAACAAGTGCTGCCCTTGCCAGTGATGCAGAAATCCCATGTAATAACAACATGAAAGGTTGAAAAAAAACAAAGAATGATGCTAGAAATCAGAAACAAAAAGAGCGAGGAAGTGCCAGAGAATCTGAAGAGATTTGACAGCCTCAGGTCGAGAGAAAAATAGAAATGACATTTCGAGTCCAACGACCATACATCAAAACTGAACGCAACTGGGAAATAGTGTGACTGATGTTGGTGACAGGGATGTCTGTTGTGACGGGGAGAAGGAGGGAGTTGAATAGATAGAGAAAGAGAGAGATAGAGAGGAAGAAGCAAACAAAGGGATTGTTAATGATCAGCTGGAATGGAAATAAACATCCAGATTAATCTTATTTATCTTTCTCCTGTTCCCAAATTATTGAAATTCATGCCCTTGTAAGGTGTACATCAAAGTCCCGGTTTGAAGTGTCCCTTTGTCTCTTTTCCGTGAGCGTGATCATCTTCCTTTATTCATTAATGGGATGTTGGGCCAATAATTAATTTCCATTCCTCATTGTCCTGAGAAGGTATTGGTGAGCTGCCTCCTGATGCACTGCAGTCCATGGGCTGTAAGTACTCAGTGCTGAGATCCGCCCAGTTTCATTTCTTTGTAGACTTTGATGTAACAGAGTGGCTGGCTTGGCTATTTCAAATTGCAATTGTGTGTTAACCACAGTGCTGTGAATCTGGACTCACATGTAAGACCAATCAGGTAAAGATGGTAGATTTTCGTCCCTGAAGGGCATGAGTGTGCCAGGTAGGACAAACACAGTGGTTTCATTGTTTCATTTGATTCTCAATTCCTGATATTTTATTGAATTCAAATTCCAACGTTTGCCGTGGAGAGATTCAAATCCGGGGTCTGTATCATCACCTGTTCCCTGGGTTAATATTCCAGAGATAACACAGCTAGGCCATCACCTCCTCAGCATCTTCAACCATCTCCATGGCAATAGTGCTGTGCAGTCGGCGTGGCTGTGCTTAAAGCATAGCGCTTTGCAAGGCAATGAAATTATTTGGCAAAACATACCATCCTTCTTATTTTGTATTTTTGAGAAGGAAAGATGATGGGAAGTGTTCTAAGTGAAAAGGATCTGGATGTCCTTGGTTATGAGCCACTGACAGAATTCATACGGAGGAATACGTAATCAGCTCTGAAAATGTTGGAAAAATGATGGAAGTATAAGAGTGAAGATACTTTATTGAGGTTGTACAGTGATATTGAGACAGGACTTGGGGCACTGTGAACAGATTTTCTCTCCTTTGTAAGGAATGATCTCCTTGCAACAATGAGACAGTGAAAATGTGTTACACCAGACTAATCCATGTGGTGATGGTACCATGGGGAGATTGTGAAGGAAATGAGTGTGTAACTTGTAATGCGACAAAAGAATAAAATGTGATTGCAATAAAACTTGAGTGTCATTAACCAACATTCATTATTTCTAAAACAAAACATTGATATCGTGAAATATAACGTGTTTCCCGCAATACATATTTTCACATTTGGACAAATTTATGATCGGAAACGTTTAGAATGATATGGGCCAAATGCAGGAAATGGAGTTAGCATGGATGAACGTTTTAGTCGGATTGGATCGGTTTGGGCTAAAGGGTCTGTTGAACTCTATTACTCTATGATAGTTTACATATCTGTGTGGAGCCACCATGTTGGTTGAGTGAGAGCTCCATGCTCTGAACAAACTCTCACCGTCTGAATGTACATTGGAGTGAGACCCTTCACTGAGCATCATGTTGGTCATAAACCTGTCAGCAGCCACACACTGATAGAGTTGGCCATTCTCAAAAACTTCTGACATCCGTGCAGAAGATTAGTCTGTCTTCTCAGAGATGGAAGATGCTTCCTTGAGACATCGCACAAACCATCCGGTGTGTCTCCTTACCATCAGGAAACCACGTTAATGTAACGCACGTGAACCATTATCAAGGGAGTGAGGAGGAACTACATGGAGCAGTCTGACTTTGCAGTCTCTACTTCGTTGGTTTGTCGTTTTGTAGCATCAATGACATCCTTCTATTTCACACTCCATCCACCTGGACACTGGGTGCTGGCCTATTACCGGCTCTCCATGTCTTCATATCCAACTGCCGCCAAGACATTAACCATCACAACCTGTCTACCCATTCCCCCACTCCAACCTCTCACCCTCACAACGCACAGCCCTCCACTCCCCCTGCTCTAATCCAAACATCACCATCAAGCCAGCAGATAAAAGGGGTGCAGTGGTAGTTTGGCGCACTGGCTTTCACACTGCTGAAGCCAGATGCTAACTCGAAGACACCTCCTCCTACTGCCCCCTCGACCATGTCTGCACCCCCCAAAAACAAACCATCATCTTCCAGACCATACAGAACCTCATCACCTCAGGAGGAGATCTCCCACCCATAGCTTACAACCTCATAGTCCGGGAACTCCGCACCGCCCGATTCTACTTCCTTCCCAAGATCCACAAGCCTGATCACCCTGGCCAACCCATTGTCTCACTATGCTCCTGCCCCACTGAACTCATCTCGACCTACCTCGACACTGTCTTCTCCTCCCTAGTCCAGAAACTCCCCACATATGTTCGAGTCACCACCCACGCCCTCCACCTCCTCCAAGACTTCCGTTTCCCCGCCCCCCAACGCCTTATCTTGACCATGGATATCCAATCCCTCTGCACCTCCATCTGCCATGACCAGGGCCTCCAAGCCCTCCGTTTTCTCCACAATCGACGTACCCAACAGTACCTTTCCACCGACACTCTCATTCGTTTGATGAACTGGTCCTCACCCTTAACAATTTCTCCTTCGAATCCTCCCACTTCCTCCAGACCAAATGGGTAGCCATAGGCACCCGTGTTGGCCCCAGCTTTGCCTGTCTCTTTGTTGGCTACGTAGAACAGTCCATCTTTCGTAATTAAACCGGCACCACTCCCCACCTCTTCCTCCGCTACAATGATGACTGCATTGGCGCCACCTCGAAATCTCGCGAGAAGGTTGAGCAATTCATCAACTTAACCAACACATTCCACCCCGATCTTAAATTTACCTGGGCCATCTCTGACACCTCCCTCCCCTTCCTGGACCTCTTCATCTCCATTAATGACCACTGACTTGACAATATTTTTACCGAGTCCCATACCTACCTGGATTATATCTTTTCCCGCCCTACCTGCTGCAAAAAGTACATCCCGCATTCCCAATTCCTCCGCCTCCGCCGAATCTGCTCCCAGGAGTACCAGTTCCACCACAGAACACACCAGGTGGCCTCCTTCTTTAGAGACCTCAATTCTCCTTCCCACGTGGTTAAAAAAAACCCTCATACACATCTCATCCACATCCCACACCTCCACCCTCAAACTCCATCCCTCTAAATGTAACAGGACAGAACGCCCCTGGTGCTCACCTTCCACCCTACCAACCTTCGCATAAACCAAATCATCCAACGGCATTTCCGCCACCTCCAAACGGACCCCACCACCAGAGCTATATTTCCCTCCTCAGCCATTTCCACTTTCCGCAAAGACTGTTCCCTCCGTGACTACCTGGTCAGATCTACGTCCCCCAACAACCAACCCTCCCTTCCTGGCACCTTCCCCTGCCACCTGCGTCCACACCTCCTCTCTCATCTCCATCCAAGGCCCTAAAGGAACCTTGCATATCCATCAAAGTTTTATCTGCACATCCACATATATCATGTATTGCATCCGTTGCTCCCGAAGCGGTCTCCCCTACATTGGGGAGACTGGACGCCTCCTAGCAGAGCCCTTTAGGGAACAACTCCGGGACACCCGCACCAATAAACCACACCGCCCTGTGGCCCAATATTTCAACTCGCCTTCCCACTCTGCCGAGGACATGCAGGTCCTGGGCGTCGTCCACCGCCGCTCCCTCACCGCCAGACGCCTGGAGGAAGAACGCCTCATCTTCTGCCTCAGAACACTTCAACCCGAGGGCTTCAATTTGGACTTCACTAGTTTCCCCATTTCCCCTTCCCCGACCTCACACCAGTGCCAACCTTACAGCTCAGTACAGTCCCCATGAACTGTCCTACCTGCCTATCCTCCTTTCCACCTAACCACTCCACCCTCTCCTCTGACATAGCACCTTCATCCCCACCCCATTCACCCATTCGACTCTTTGCTAGCTTCTCCCACTCTCCTCACTGACCTATCAAGCTCCATCCCCACCCCCATTTACCTATCGTACTGTATGCTACTTTCTCCCCCCTTCCACCCACCTCTCATTTATCTCTGCACTCTGCAGGGACCCTGCCTCTGTTCCTGATGAAGAGCTTTTGCCCGAAACGTCGATTTTCCTGCTCCTCGGATGTTGCCTGACCTGCCGTGATTTTCCAGCACCACTCTCATCCAGACTCTGGTTACCAGCATCTGCAGTCTTTGTTTTTACCCCATAACTGACCAACGTGTTAAGGAGACTGAATAAAATTGAGCCTAGTGGGAATCAGTTGTAAACTCCCCACTGGTTGGGCCATTCAGAACACAAAGTGGCTGGTGGAGATCAATCCTCTCAGTCCCAGGATATCTCTGTGGGCGATCTTCCAGGTAGCTTCCTCGGCACAAACACCTTCAGCTGCTTCAGCAAAGTCTGACCCTCCATAGTTCGATCAGAAGTGAGGATGCTCAGAAAAGATAGCATAAAGCATCAAAACCTGGACAACATTCAAGCTGGTGTTATTAACATGTAACAGTACTACTGGAAAATTAACATTTCCACAGGACTAAAAACGAGGAGCTCATTCGGCATCTAAAGCTGGTTTCACGGAAATATGAGAACGCCATTCAGCCCATCGCAGCTATTGGATAAAAGAGGCTCAGCTCGTTCAGTCTCTATGACATATTACACAAGAAGAGATTTTGGTTTAAAAATGCAAGTGTTGGAATGCAGGAGGCTAAAAGAACACAAAAAACCAGGCAGCATCAGGAGAAGAAGTCCACACCTTGGGTAGAACCTTTCTTCAGGACTGGGGATGCTTGTACAGATAAAGAGGCGAGGTGGGGAGTAGGTGGAGGCGGATTGGTGAGGTGGGGAATACAGGTAAATTATACCACCGAGTTGCTCAATGGTAGGAATGAATCCTGTTGACAGCTGGACGCTCTGTCCATAAAATTTTGCTCATGTCAATAGGCTAAGGCATATGTGTGGGGACTATTTCCTTCTCTCAGAGGGTAGCGACTGTTGGGACTTCTCTATCCCAGACAGCTACACCTCTGAAATGATTTGGGGCATAGAGAGATGTTAATGGATTTTGAAACATCAGGGAGTTGAGGGCTACAAAGAATTGGATATGAAAGAGAAATTGCGGTCGAGAGAAGGAAACACCAGAACAGGATGAAGCTTTTCAGCCCCTGGAGCATGTTATACAGTTACAGGAGGAGACCAATCAGCCCCTTGAGTCGATAGAATTAGACCCAGTTTAAACCATGCTGCAACAGTATCTGACTATTCAACTACTTGAAGTCAGTAACACAGGAAATGGAAGAGGCAACAAAGTGACTGGACTGTGGGGTATACTGGAATAACACCAGGCTATATAGCCGCTCAAGCCTGCCCTTCCCTCCAGCTCCAGGGCCTGAAAAGTTTCATCCTGTTCTGGTGTAACTGAAATACCCTTTCTCCAAGGGTCTACCACCCGTGTAGAAAGTGATCACTGCAGATGCTGGAGATCAGAGTCGAACAGTGTGGCACTGGAAAAGCCCAGCAGGTCAGGCATCATCGGAGAAGCAGGAGTATCGATGTTTTGTACATTTCTTATGATGGAATTATGCCGGAAATATCAATTCTCTTGCCCGTCGAATGCTGCCTTACCTGCTGTGCTTTTCCAGCACCACACGTTTGGACGTCTACCGGCCTGCCCTACTCAACTTTCCTGGTCACGTCAGCAAAGAGTTTTAGGACATTCGTCAGGCATGAACTTCCACTCAAAACGCCTTGCCTACTATTCCTAATCAAACCCTATTTTCCGAATGCATGCACATCTTATCCCTCAGAATCTTCTCAAGTAATTTACCTACCACAGATGTTAAGATGAATGGTCTGTCTTTCCCAGGCTTTATTTTTCAGTCCTTCTTTAATAAGGTCACAACATTTGTTATCCTTCAGTCTTCTGGGATCTCACCTGTGGTAACTGATGATCAAAATTATCAGCCAGGGCCCCCGCAAATTCTTCTCGAGCCCATTGCAGAGTTGTTGGATATATCTGGTAAGGCCCATGAAATTTCTCCAACTTCAAACATTCTAGTACATCCAATACCTGCTCTACTGTGATATGGACTGTTCCCAAGACATCACTATTAATTTCCTCAAATTCCCATGTACTCATGTCTTTCCCCACTGTAAACATAGAGGAGAAATATGTGTTGAGGATATTGCCTATCTCTTATGGTACTACACATACATATCCACTTTGATCTTTGAGGGGTCCTATTCTCGCTCTAGTTAATGCTTTTCCTTTAATATACTTAAAGCACTACTATGGATTCACCCTGATCTTCTCAGGCAAGGTTACCTCATACCCCCTATTCGCCGTCCTGTTTCCTTCTTCAGTAAACTCCTGTATCCCCTGTACACCTCCAGGGATTTCTTTGATTCTAGCTGCATCTACCTGACCCACGCCTCCACATTTTGTTTTGTCAAAACCTAAACATCTCTTGCAATTCAGGGTTCCTCATTCCTGTCAACTTTCCTTTCACCCTCACAGGAACATATTGATCTTAAACTCCCACTTGCTGGAGCTCCCTTTGCTTGCAAACAGACTACTCAAATCAATCCCTGCAAACTCCTGTCGGAGTCCATCAAAATTAACCTTGTCCCAATTTAGAACTTGAGTCTGTGGACCATTTTTTTCCCCCTGTCCATAGCTATTTTAAAATTAATAGAACTATCGCTACTGGTCCCAAAATGCACATCTACTGTCACCTCACTCACCTGTTCTGACCCAGTTTTTAGGTCAAATTTTGCCCCTTTCCGGTTAGGGCCCCCCTATATACGGCTTGAGGAAAGTTTTCTGGCGCACTTACTTGATTCCATCCCATCAAATTCCTTAATGCTCTGGCAGTTCCAGTCTGTGTTATGAAAATTAAAACCCATATTATGACAACCCGAATGTTCCTGCATGTCTCCCCAATCTCTGTATATATTTCTGTAATTCTTGTTGACTATTTGGGGGCCTATAGTACAACCCCATTAATGTCACCATCCCCATATTTTTTCTTAGTTCCACCCTCAAAGCCTCACTGGATGATTAATCGGTTATTTTATCTCTGATCACTGCTGTGATACTCCTTTTAATCAGAAAAGCAACTCCCCTCCCCTCTTTCCACCATCTCTATCCCTCCTAATGCACTTTACCTTGTTACATTAAGCTGTCAGTCCTATCGATCCCTCAGCCATGTTTCTGTAATAGCTAATCTATCAAGCGCCGATTACCTATCCACACCCTGAATTCATCGGCCTTACCTGTTAGTCCTTTTGCAGTGAAATAAATGCAATTTAATCCATAGGCATTCCTTGCTCTCTATCGTATTTCAGCCAGGTCTATCTCTTCAACGTACTATTCTGAATACTGCATCTCCTTCCAGCCTCACATTTGCCTCCCTGCTCTTGAGGGTACCAGCTCCTGCCAATCTCGTTTAAACAATCCCTTGTAGCACGAGCAAAACTGGCTGCGAAGATATTGGTTCCCCCCCCCCCCCCCACTCCAGTGCATGTCCCACCAGTCCCCCTCGAACAGGTCAACTCTGTCACAGAAAAGCTCCCAATTATCTAAAAATATGAATCCCTCCCCCTGCACCAATTCTTTAGTCAAATACTTATCTGCCATATCCTCCTGTTCTTACCTACACTATCTCATGACCCTGGAAGTTATCAGTAGATTACAACTGTCAAGGTCCTGGTTTTTAACTTTTCTCCTAGCTCTCAGTAATCACTCTGTCGGACCACATTCCTATGTCTACCTTTGTCATTTGTACCAACGTGCACAATGACGTCTAACAGCTCACCTCCCCACCCCACCCCCCGCTCCCTGACAAGGTTCAGCAGCCACTCAGAGGCATCCTGGACCCTGACACCTGAGAGGCCACACACCATCCTGGTTTCCCGTTTATGGCCGCAGAATCTCCGATCTGTCCCCCTAACAATCGAATCTCATATCTCTAAGACCCTGTTTATCTTTATCCTATCCTGCTGCTTCCCAGAGCCAGTCCCGTAGTGCAACCAATCTGGCTCCCGCTGCTTTCCCCTGAACGGTCATTTCCTGACACCCATCCCCCATCTCCACCGCACACAAAATCAGTAACCAAAATGGTATACTTGTGTTTCGAGAGGAATGGCCATAGGGGATTTCTGCACTCTCTGCCTACTCCCTTCGCCATTCCTGGTGGTCGCCCAGCTACTCTCTACCTGGAACACGACAGGAAGCAAGGAACGAAAATAAATTCCGTTTATTTAAATGCAACAGGGCTGATAGATAATGCATATGAACTCAGGGCGTGGATCTTGACATGGGATTGGGAAATTATAGTTTTTACAGAAACATGGTTAAGGAGGGACATGGGCGTTATCACCTCACTAAAGCTCTTATCTATGAAGTTCTCAGTATCTTGGATGATCCGGAGAGCAGCCAGGTCCAGCTCCTGAACACGGTCTCCCAGGAGCTGCAGCTAGTAGCACTGCCCACACGTGTCGTCATCAGGGACGGTGGAAATCTCCCTGATCTCCCACATCCCGCAGGATAAACATGCAACTGCCCTAGCTGCAATCTCATTTGCTGTCAGACTAGCGTTAGAAAGACTTTACTTGAGCTTACCTGCACCTTTTGCTGAGCTGCTGCTCACTGAAGCCTCTGGAACCAAAGCATTACTACCTACTCTGCAACTTACAGCACGTCAATAGACCACTCCACGTTTACTTTTAGAGGGAGACAATACAATGGTGTATTGTTTGGACCTTCAGCGCTCTTTAACACCAGGCCCATGCTTGGACTTGGAGGGTGTCTTGCTTCTAGTAGTGGTGACTGCACTGATGCACATATTCACCTTGACAGCCAATCCGCGTTGTCGCAGTCCTCTGGTCTTTTCTGTCTATTAGTACTGCATTCATGAATTCCTTGAGGCTGTTGATTGCATTCCAAACTGTGTCTCACTCCTGAGGGACGGATGCTGATGTTCCAGTGAATACAGGCTATTAGAAAAGGTTTGCCATTAGACATACGAGCGACAGTATGCAATTCCGCTCGCTGACTCCGCTTTTCCTTTCAATTAGGGTACATTTATTCTGATAACCTTCCATTCCATTTTCCTGCGTTTTCCCTGTAACCCTTATTAAAAAATCTGTCTATCTCAGCCTTGAAGATATTTAGTGATCATTCCTCAGCAGCCATCACAATTTTGTAAAATTGTTTCCCTCCCACTGATGTGAGACTTGGTGGTCTTTAATCCCATGGCTTTTTTCCAACACTCTGTGTGGAAGTTAAACCTACATTAGATGTTGTCCTGTTCGATCATACCACCTCTGTGGCCGAGGCAAAAGAAAAAAAAACACAAATTTTAAGAGCCTGTAATCTCCACCCTTATCTTCCACATCAGTGTAAGATACAGTTCATCCTGATCTTGGGGTTTGCCTTCTTTTTATCCTGCGTCAACTTCCAATTCTTCCTTAGTTTCTGTGTCAATTTGCTCAAGGTCACACTGTCAGGAGCAGACATTGCATACAGGAACTGCTTTTCCAAAGTGAAGACCGGTATGTAGTACGTGATTGACATATTCTCTGGCTGTATGCACAGGTTTCCTCCTCGGATCTTAATACTTCCTATTTTTTCTCTTGTTACCCTCTTACCCTTAATAAACCGATAAAATGTCGTTAAATTCTTGGAAACATTGCCCACTAATGTTTTTATTACTGCCCCCACCCCCCCCTCACCCTCCCCCCCCCCCCCCCCCCCCCACCCCCCCCCCCCCACCCCGACTACCACCACTTTTGATCTCTAATACTTTCTTGAGTTTAGCCCTACACGGTCTCTTCTCTTCTCGGACCTCAATTGACCTGCTCACTTTATGCCTGCTTTAACCTTCGCTTTCATTTTTAATTCCATTCTGAATATTTGTAGACATCCAAGGTTCTTCGGGCTTGTTTTCCTGCATTTCTTCTTTGTTGTAACATGCTGCAGTGACACTCTCATCAATTCCATTGTGAGCATGAGATCCCCACCACCGCCATGATGTTCTCTTACAGTTTCACCCAGAAGTAACTGTACTGTGGCCAGATCCTGTCTTTGTTTTGAAAAGATCTGCCTCTCTCATCCAAATTATTTTTATTTTTCTAACCTTTTTCTTTTAGTAATTTCCTTAACACGCTAAAAATGCTTGAGTCACGGTCACTGGTCATGCAATGCTCTCCCAATCCTGCCTGCAAAACCTAACTGGCTTCGTTTTCCACAGCGAGGCCCAGCACTGCCCCGCCCATCGATGTATCTGCTGCATGTTAATATAAGGAGCTCTCGAGAATAAACGTCAAGACATCTTTCCCCTCTTAAAAAAATGTTATCACTGCCCTAATGAATGTTTAGAATTAAAATGCCTGAATATAATGATCCTATTATTGCATTTAGTCACCTCAGTGAATTTGTTAAATATGTGCTCCTGTGTTTTTTTTTATCTCGAGTCTATACTATATCCCCAGGAGTGTGTCTGTCATTGTTTTGATCCTAACCTCAACCCACAAAACATCATTTGAATACCCTTCAAAGATATCTTCCGCCCTTACTTCAGTCATTGACTCCATAATTAATAAAGCAACACCACCTTCATTTTACCCCTCTCCTGCGCTACCTATAGTTCTTGTAATACAGAATATTGGGCTGTCAGCCCAGACCTCCCTCAAACACATCTACGTGATGGCAAAAATGTCCACTTCCCCGTGTCACCTCGTTCCCTTCTCAAATCTGTCGGTCCGATAATATTCTCAGCTTTAAAGTAAATGACATCCAGCCTGGAATATAGGACCTGGAATACTCTGTATCTCAGATTTCTACAGTCATTTACATTTTGTTATCAAGCTGCCTTTCCATGAACTAAAAAATGTAACTGGCACTGAATGAATAATTGTACAAAGTTAAAAATCATACAACACCAGGTTATAGTCCAACAGGTTTAATTGGAAGCACACTAGCTTTCGGAGCGACGCTCCTTCATCAGATGATTGTGGAGGGCTCCGTCGTAACACAGAATGTATAGCAAAAATTTACAGTGTGATTTAACCGAAATTATACATTGAAGAATTGATTGTTTGTTAAGCCTTTCATCTGTTAGAATACAGTGATAGTATCACTTCTTTCATGTGTAAATCACAAAACCCTTTTTTTTTAAGTTGCATTCTCGGATTAGCTGTTAACAATGGTGATAGCTACACAATATGTTGAAGGTGTTAGCCCCCTGTGTTCTCTGTCTATGACTTGATGTTTAGATTGATTCCAATCTAAAAAGTGAGATAACAGTTTTACATAAATTCATGCAGTTTTTGAGCTCAGAGTTCTACATGAATGTATGTGGTTTTTGAGCAAAGTGCAATGTAACTCTGCAAGTACCAAAAAAATTCACCACACAAAATATATGTGTGCATGTGGGTCTTTGTCTGTCTGTGTGTGTGTCTGTTTGGGGTGGGGGTTGTGAGTGTGAGAAAGTGTGTTTGTGTGTTTGTGTGTGTGTGTGTGTACTGAGTGAAGAGTGTCTTAAGTCTGTGAGGGGGTGCATGTGTGGGAGGGTGTGTGTCTATAAGTGTGTGTGTGGGTGTCTGTGTGCGCGTCTGTGTGCATCTGTGTCCGTGTGTATGTGAGAGGGTGTGTGTGTGTGTAGGAATATCTGTGTGTGTGCGTGTGGTGCATTGTTGATCACCTGTAATGTGACATGAACCCAAGGTCCCGGTTGAGGCCCATGCTATGGGTACCGAACTTAGCTATCAGCTTCTGCTCGGCCACTTTCCTCTGCTGCCTGTCCCGAAGTCCACCTTGGAGGATAGTCACCCGAAGGTCCGAGGCTGAATGTCATGGACCACGGAAGTATTCCCAGTTGGGAACTGTACTTGCTCAGGAGGGCAGCACTATATACAGCCCTGAAATGGAAAGCAGTCTATCAGTTGATTGTAAAGGGAGTAGACAAAGTCAGGTGAGGTACGGACTGATTGAAGTACAAACATAAGGATAGATAAGTCCCCTGATCCAGAAAGGAAGCACCTGGGGTTACCAGAAGAAGTGAGGGAAGAGATTGCTGCGCCTTTGGCGATGATCTTTGTGACCCCCCCTGTCCACTGAAGTACTGCTTGATGATCGGATGGTGGAACAAGTTATTCCCTTGTTCAGGAAAGGCAATAGGGATAATTCTGTGAAATAAGGCCAGTCAGTCTTACTTCTTTATTGGGCAAAGTATTGGAAAGGATTCTGAGAGACCGAATTTACGATTATTTGGAAAATCATAGTTTGATTAGAGATAGTCAGCATGGCTTTTTGACGGGCAAGTCATGCCTCACACAACTTAGTGAATTCTTTCAGGATGGGATCAAACACATTGATGAAGGTAGAGCAGTGGATGTGATGTACATGGATTTTAGCAAGGTGATTGATAAGTCGGCTCATTCGGAAAGTAAGGAGGCATGGGACACGGAATCAGGGAAATCTGTCTGTGCGGATACAAAATTGTCTGGCCAGTAGAAAACTGATGGCGGTAGAACATGGAAAGCATGCAGCCTGGAGCTTGGTGATCAGTGGCGTTCTTCAGGAATTGGTTCTGGGACTGCTGTTCGTTGTGATTTTTGCAAATAACTTGGATGATATAGTGAAAGGCTGCTTTAGTAAGTTTCACGATGAAACAAAGATGTTGGAGTTATGGATAGTGTGGAGGGCTGTTGTAGGTTGTAATTGGACATTGACAGGATGCAGAACTGGGATGGTAAATGACAAATGGAATTCAACCTGGATAAGTGTGAAGTGATTCATTTTGGAATGTCGAATTTAAATGCAGAATACAAAGTTAAAGGCAGGAATATTGGCAGTGTGGAGGACCATAGGGATCAAGTGTTCCATATCATAGGACGCTCAAAGTTGTCACCCAAGTTGATAAGGTTATTAAGATGTATGGATTTTTTCAGGGATTGATTTTAAGAGCCGCAAGGTGCCGCAAGAGCTGCAGTGCCCAAAAGCTGTGGTGAGACTACAGTTAGAATATTGATGTTGAGTCTTTGGAGAGGGTGCCGGGGAGATTTACCAGGATGCTGCCTGGACTGGAGGGCACGTCTTACAAAGAAAGTTGAGGAAGCTAGGACCTTTCTCCTTGGAGCAATGAAGACAATGAAGTGACTTGATAGAGGTGTATAAGATAATGAGAGGCATAGGTAGAATGGGTACCCAGAGACTTTCTCGCAGGGTGGAAATGGCTATCTCGGGCGGGCATAATTTTAAGGTGATTGGAAGAAAGTTGGAAGAGATGTCACAGTAGGTTCTTTACACCGAGAGTGGCGGGTGCTTAGTAGAGTCAACTGCATTAGGGATATTTAAGCAGCGTTAGTAGAGGCAGCTGCATTAGGGATATTTAAGTGCATTGGATAGGCACATGAAGGGTATGTCAGTTAGTCTGGTCTTTGAGTAGGATAAAAGTTCAGCAGGACGTCAAGAGTTGAAGGGTCTGTACTGTGCTGTTCTGTTCTGTGTTTTATGTTTCATCCAGCCTGTGGATTCTTATCAATTGTTGAATGTGTGAGGGAGTGATGTGTGTGAGATTTGGAAACAGGGGAGGGGCGTTAGCCCCAAACTACCAGTTATGTTGTTCATTGTTCCATTCACCTGAATGCCGTTACAGTATGTGTGGTGTCCTACACCAGGTAGGCTCCGCCTAGTTCAGTTATTAACGTAATTCTTGACATGTCATTTGCTGCTGTTTTCTTCAGATACAATCTGTTGGGTGACCCATGTATTAATCAGATGTTTGCTATGTTTCGTGGATTGCGCAAAACTAAGGTGTCAACTATCATTATTCGACTGAACTATAATCTTTGAAAAGAATTAGGTTGATTCTATATTTATGCAACAAAAATATAAACTCCTGTCAAGATTTTCTAACACAGAAGTAAAGAAAGTACATTTTATTTTGTATCGAACAAGCAACATGGATGTAACTCTTTTGGCGATCAGAATTACATACATAATGTCAGGATTCAAAGAATGCATTGTCACTTCAACGTTTTGAAAGTGGTTGGCTTCTGACTGATTACATGTTCAGGGTGAGAAAACGATTGAGCAATCAAATAGAATTAGCTTTCTTATATATTTATATATAATCAATCAGTTTAATTTCTCACTGAAATGTACAAGCTTCAGCTATTTGCCAGCGAATTAGAAATAGCTATAATTCAACATGTGCTGTGAATATTAAACTAAATAAATGATTTCTGCATTCAAATTTTAATGAACAATAATTTGAAAACTTCTAATTTTTAGAAAGAATGTTATTTAATATTTAATGTGGACAGTTATCAAAAGCGAGGAACATATTATCATATGAGTGAAAAATCAAAGAGATTTGTGCCAAAGTAATGACAGATTTGTTGTAGTAATTGGAATACAACATTTAAAATATTCATGTTCTAAGCAATACTTAATGATTTAATGATTTAATGATGCTGGCCTTGCAATACTTGCATTTTAAATGCTTATGCTGCACTAAATAATCAGATATTTGCAAGCATTTACAATGGGAAATAATCGGATGTTGACTTTTATTCACATCAGACACATGATAGAGTGCAAAACTTTTAAGTACAGAAGGAGGCCATTGGCCACTGTGTGTGCATCAGCTCCAGGAAAGTCTCCCAAGCCCCTCTCATTTGCCAGCCTTATTTCTGCAGACTGTTAAATTCACATTTCCAAATACATACCCAGTTAGATTCATAGAGATGTATAGCATGGAAACAGACACTTCAGTCCAACAAGTTATCCCAACCCAATCTAGTCCCACCTGCCAGCACCCGGCCCATATCCCTCCAAATCCTTTCTATTCATATACCCATCCAAATGCCTCTTAAACGTTGCAATTTTACCAGCCTCCACCACATCTTCTGGCAGCTCATTCCATTCACGTACCACCCTCTGTGTGAAAAGGTTGTCCCTTAGGACTCTTTTATATCTTTCCACACTGACCCTAAAACTATGTCCCCTAGTTCTGAACTCCCTGACCCCAGGGAAAAGACTTTTCTATTTATCCTCTCCATGGCCCTCATAATTTTGCAAATCTATATAAGGTTACCCCTCAGCCTCCGACGGTCCAGGAAAAAACAGCCCCAGCCTATTCAGCCTCTCCCTGTAGCTCAGATAATCCAACCCTGGCAACATCCTTGTAAATCTTTTCTGAACCCTTTCAAGGTTCACAACATCTTTCCGATAGGTGACCAGAATTGCACGCAATAGTCCAAAGTGACCTCACCAATATCCTGCACAGCCGCAACATGACCTCCCAACTCCTGTACTCAATACTCTGACCAATAAAGGAAAGCATACCAAACGCCTTCTTCACTATCCTATTTACCTGCGACTCCACATTCAAGGAGCTATGAACCTCCACTCCAAGGTCTCTTTGTTCAGCAACACTCCCTAGGACCTTACCATTAAGTGTATAATCTTTGAGGAGAAAGTGAGGACTGCAGATGCTGGAGATCAGAGCTGAAAATATGTTGCTGGAACAGCACAGCAGGTCAGGCAGCATCCAAGGAACAGGAGAATCGACGTTTCGGGCATAAGCCCTTCTTCAGAAATGAGGAAAGTGTGTCCAGCAGGCTAAGATAAAAGGTAGGGAGGAGGGACCGGTGGAGGGGCGTTGGGAATGCGATAGGCAGAGGGAGATCAAGGTGAGGGTGATAGGCCGGAGTGGAGTGGGGGCGGAGAGGTCAGGAAGAAGATTGCAGGTTAGGAAGGCGGTTGAGTTCGAGCGATTTGACTGAGACAAGGTGGGGGGAGGGGAAATGAGGAAATTGGAGAAATCTACGTTCATCCCTTGTGATAGGAGGGTTCCCAGGCGGAAAATGAGGCGCTCTTCCTCCAACCATCGTGTTGCCATTGTCTGGCGATGGAGGAGAACAAGGACCTGCATGTCCTTGGTGGAGTGGGAGAGGGACTTGAAATGTTGGGCTATGGGGTGGTTGGGTTGGTTGGTCCGGGTGTCCCAGAGGTGTTCTCTGCAACGTTCTGCAAGTAGGCGGCCAGTCTCCCCAATATGCAGGAGGCCACATCGGGTGCAGCGGATGCAATAGATGACGTGTGTGGAGGTGCAGGTGAATTTGTGGCGGATATGGAAGTGTCCCTTGGGACCTTGGAGGGAAGTAAGGGAGGAGGTGTGGGCGCAAGTTTTACATTTCTTGTGGTTGCAGGGGAAGCTGCCGGGAGTGGAGGTTGGGTGTGGACCTTACGAGGGAGTCACGGAGGGAGTGACCTTTTCGGAACGCTGATAGGGGAGGGGAGGCAAATATATCCCTGGTGGTGGGGTCCGTTTGGAGGTGGCAGAAATGACGGTGGATGATACGCTGGACATGGAGGTTGGTGGAGTGGTAGGTGAGGACCAGTGGGGTTCTGTTCTGGTGGCGGTTGGAGGGGCGGGGCTCAAGGGCGGAGGAGCGGGAAGTAGAAAAGATGCGGTGGAGGGCATCATCGACTACATCTGGGAGGAAATTTCGGTCCTTGAAGAAGGAGGCCATCTGAGATGTACGGTTTTGGAACTGGTCCTCCTGGGAGCAGATGCGGCAGAGACGAAGGAATTGGGAATATGGGATGGCGTTTTTACAGGGGGCAGGGTGGGAGGACGTGTAATCTAGGTAGCTGTGGGAGTCGGTCGGTTTACTATAAAAGATATAGAAATATATAATACATGTCCAACCTGAACAAGAATCAAGTGACAGAAGAGAAAGGACAAGGAATCCTTTCTACATTTTGAATGGAATCCAGATCCCGATTTTCTTGTACAGTGATGTTTTCTCATCCAATCTCACTTTCTCAAAAACAAGCTTTTCCCTGTCACTAAAACTTTACCTGCCATTCTTCCTCCTCCATCCTACTCTTTTCTTACACTCCTACTCCCCTTGCACTACCCCTTGGCTTGACATACTCTTCCACTGATGATCTCCCTTCACACTCTTCTTCTGCCACTCCCACTGTAAGTTACCCCAATTCTCCAGTTACTCCCACTTTCTCTGGCCATCCCTTTCCCTTTTTGCTTTCCAACTGGGATGATGGGAGCCGCTGGCTTCTGTATTCCTAGTTGTCATCAGCGAATGATGAGATTGAGATGATCAATGTCCAATAGGAACCGACAATAGTGTGTTTCTGTCATTGTCTGATGCACCGTGAACAGGCTGGTTTTATTCCTCATAGTACGGAGTGAAGTGTCATTCTATCTCTCTGTCACAGCATTTAACCAAACAGCCTCATCACAAATAGGACAAACCTCTCCTCAGAATCAGAAATCCATGCATCAGTTTTCCCTTAAACATTGTGAGGAGAGTGAGCACATTGTTTAAACAGGCTATGTACTATCCTTTTGTTCTTTATTCATTTAACTGATTTTCCAATGTCAGTTGAGGTGAGGTCAGAGTAACCTGCGTTGCCTCAAAGTAGTATGACTCATGTGACATCAGCGATCCTGTGTAAATTGTGGTCAATGGGAATCGCAGGAGATTCTGCACTGGTAATTTCCTCACTGAAAAATGACACTTGCCCCAGAGCTTTTGGGAATGACAAATAAACTCTACCCTTGCTAGTGCATTCATAAATCATGGATAAATTTGTCCTGTTAATTACATAAAAATATATTATGTTTTCAGATTGGTCTAAAGTCTACAAAAAAGTAAGACCTTGCTGCTTGAGTGTCACTCCAGTGAAATTAGGACGTTACAATAAGATTACCTTCCCAATTATTTTCAATCGGTTCCTTTCTGAGGACTGATCGTGCGATATCAGTACCACTGAGATCAACATTTTCTCTGTCCAGCAGCATCGCATCATATTGTCTCAAGGCTTTACCACTCCACAATTCTAACTTATTCACAGCTTATTCGTTGTGCTAACTAGATGTACTGGGCACACAATTTGCAACAAGGTGGAGATGCCCTTGACCCTCTGGAAACTTCTTCCCCTCCCATAGCGTGCCCTCTGACTCCATGCCCTTCCCCTAACTCCACCTCCTGTCGCTTATTCACCATCCTTCCTGAACGTCCACTCTATGATGCTGAATGTTCTGTACTTAGCAAATATCTGAACTTTACCTCTCTGTGCCCCCACTTTAAAGAGTTTTAGGCATGGCATTAAGTTGAGCTCTTCCGCTGTCTTCACCTCATGTCCATTTCTTCAGCAAGATTCCGCTCCCTGTCCCATATACCCCGTTACCCAGCTGCAACACTCTCCCTCCACCTGGACCCTTTGCTCTGGCCTTTACCTGAACTAAATCGGTTCATTGAGAAATCTCCACATGACATTGGTTGTCTTCATTTCTCTGCACTCCCCTCGCCAAATCCAACCTGTCACTGTCCGAACAGCCTACACTCCATGTGCTTAGATCCAACCCTGACTGTGTTACTCAGCCTGTCCCGATAAGTCTCGTGGACTGATTTCGAAATTGGAGAGGTTGAACGCCCACTCTCAGATACCTCCACTAATCTCGCCTTGCACTATGACCCTGCCATGGCACATCATGCCATTGTTTCAGCTATGATAACTGACCATATTTCATCTGGAGATTCCTGCCGCACTCACCCCTCCCCCCTAACTGCTCCCACGTTGATGGTCCTCTGATAGTAGTGCTCGCTTCTATCTCCCCCCAAAAATTCACAAACAGAACAGCCTGGGCAGGCCCATTGCTTCTGCCTGCTCCTGTCACACAGAGGAAGTGGATGGATACACACGTATGCCTGTTTCACCTTGGGGTACGTCGATCATTCCCTATTCCAGTTCTATTTCAGCACCCATCCACAACTCTTTGTCTGATACATAGATGATATCATCACTGCTACATCTCTCTCTTGTCCAGAATTGGAAAAGTTCACCGATTTCGCTTGGAATTTGAACCCCTCCATCACTTTCATCTGTTCTATCTCTGAATCCTTATTTCCTTTCCTCAACAACTCTGCTTCCATTTCTGGGGATAGACGGGCCACTGACATCCAATTTTACCCACCGACTCCCACAGCTTCCTGGAGTATACGTCCTCACACCTGATTTCCTGCATAGACTCAATTCCATTCCCCCAGTTCCTCCGTCTCCACCGCATTGCTTCTGATGATACTAAATTCAACAAGGAATCCTTTGAAATGTCCACCTTGTTCCTCAATCAAGGGATTCCCCATCATTGTTGTCAACAGGGTCCTCAACCGAGTCTGACCCATCTCCTGCACTTCAAGCCTACCCCTCCCCTTCACTCTAGCAACGGAGTTTCCCTTGTCCTTACCTACTATCCCAGCAGCATTCACATGCAGATGATCATCAGCCCGCATTCCCGCCGCCTCCAGCGAGATGCCCCCACCTGCACATATTCACCTCTCCTCCCTTGTCCACCTTCTAGAGCGATCATTCCCTCCAGGACACACTGTTCTACTCTTTATTCATTCCCAACACAGTCCACTTCACTTCCCCTGCCAGAGGTGTAACACTTTCCCATTTACCTCCTTACTCATCAGTATCCAAGGGCCCAACTATGCCCTCCAGGTGAAGCAGCACCTTACCAACATTTCCCAGAATCCGGTCTATTACATTCGCTGCTCACAATGTGGTCTCCTCTACATCGGGGAAATGAAGAGTAGACTGGGTGAAAGCTTCACAGAACATTCAAGTTGTACCGCTGCAAATGACTCTGAGCTTTCAGTTGTCTGCCAGTTTAACAGCCCATCCTGTTCCTTGGCCAATATCTCTGTGGCAGGCTTGCTGCAGTGTTCCAGGTAAGTTCAGTGTAAGCTGGAAGAACAACACCTCATTTTCCATGTGCGGACGCTGCAGCCCTTTAGACTCATAATCAAGTTCAATAATTTTCGGGCCTGAACTCCCCAATGTCCTAGCCCCCTACCCATACACCAGGCCAAGTTGTCACACAGCCTTCCATTACTCACACCCTATTGTTAGCTACTAACAGTCTCCATTAAGAGGTCTCCAGTCTCTTCTGCATATAAACCAACATTTTCAGTGTTACCGTCAGTTCTGAGGAAGGGGCACTGGAGCTGAAACGCTAACTCTGATTTCTCGGCACAGACGCTGCCAGACTTGCTGAGCGATTACAGCAACTTCTGTTTTGTTTCAACATTTTCATCGCAAGTTCTCACAGTGCAATACATTGTCGATATTTAGAGCCCTGTCAAACATTGGAACTTTGTAATTTCGCATTTAATATCCATAACTAATTACTCGAAATTCAACTGAGATAAAGGTTTTGCTGCTATTATTCAGATCAGACACTTTGTCACAGTTCAGAAAGAAGAAAGAAATCAAAAGAGCTGGAGCGAAACTCAGTAGATCTGGCAACATCTCAGCAGAGATGCAAAAAAAATAACCTTTGATTCTAATGACTTTTCAGAATAGTGTCACATCATATGAAATATGTTAATTCTGTTGCTCTCTGCAGATACTTCTTCATCTTTTTCGTTTCTCCAGCATTTTCTGTTTGGTTTTCATGTTTCCATTATCTCTATATTTTATGTTTCTTGACAGATCTTCATGTTGACCTTGGTAATATTTGGACAATGTGGCACTTTCTTGTTTCTATTACAGTTGGTGTGTCTGTGAATCTGAATTACAACCGAAATCTGTTTCTTCTAAGATAGAAAGTACAAAAACATTCTGAACATCTTGTAAATCTCTGGAAATCTATTTTGTTTGAAAATACATTTTAGAGACCGCTGAACTTCATGAAATAATAGGGATAGATTTTTGATGATGGAACACTCTGATTGAACTAGCTTGTCTCGCCAATCTCCAAAAGCTTTCAATGCATAACATAGAATTATTACAGCAAAGGTGGTGAAAACTCAGCCCATTGTCTCTTCCAGTTTGGAGTGAGCGATAGTTCTACTATCATTCTCCTGTATTGTCCCCGTAGCCTTGTACCTTTTGTTATTAGCATCTGCTTTTAATTGTAAGCATCCTGCCAGATTTGAACAATATGATCAATCTCAAACAAAAACAGACTTTGGAGGGAAATTTCAGCAGGTCTGGTTGTATCTGTGAAGAGACATCAAAGTTAATGCTTCAGGTGCGGTGACCCTACTCAATCTGTATTCCCAATGATTAAAAGGTGTGCATATAAAATATAGTTCAGTTTATCACATTCAAAATGATCCTGTTCAGTTCACATTGTCATTCAGCATTGCATCTCCCAAACGTTGGCTCGTTCCTTGTTATGAACGATATTCAATTCTATCTGACGTTAGGAGTGATGAAGACTGTGGAATATCGTTGTACTCCCCATACAGTCTCCACAGCCATTGCCCCCATTCCGCCCTATCTCCTAGGTAAACCTGACTCATTAATTCATAAGTCTTAATGAATAAGTTCATTTTAGTTTTGGACTGAGGGGGAAAAGCGTAAAAATTACTGTTTTGCAGCAAATAAAACTGCATTAAGATGTTTGTCAATTTGTATAAATGAATTACTGAAGCATATTATGAATGGAAGGTCCAACGTTTCTTTATTAGAGCAGTGAGAGGAACATTCAGAGAAGTCCACACTACCTGTCTATGTGCAGAGCAACTGTTCCCAGTGACAGTGTGTTGGCTGCTTTGTTCCCGTGGAGGAGAGATCAGCACAGTAACAACATCATGACTGTGTTTCTTTTTTTAGTGGAGGGGCGGAAATTCGGGGTAAGATGGTTACAGCATTGCAAACGTACAATAGAGCAGAGTCATCTAGCCTGCGATAAGAAAATATCCATCACTCTCCCTCACAACTGACTTCACTAAAGGAACTGGTGATGGGAGATGTGACCAATAGCCAGCGATGTCAGCATCCAGTCCAGTCCAGTTATATTGTGAACTGAATGTGCTGTATTGAAAGCTCGAGCTGTTTCGTCAGTAACTGTGATTGATGTCAGTCTCCATGCATTGTAACTGTGTCACTGGAGCGTTTCCCTCTCCTATTGGTGAGGGGCTTCACTCAGTGCGCTATCCCAGTGTAGGAGCAGATGCACCAGCTCCAACAATAACAAAGATCAGCAGCATAAAGACGTGAAGTGGACAGATCTGAATCTGAGAATAATGGATGGATAATTACACTAGTGCAGAGGAGGCTTTCTTTGGGTCTTTTCAACATTTCCCTCTATTGGGAATTTCTACCATATAGGATATTAGCGGTGCTGATTATTATTTTGGGAGGGGTGGGGGGTGTGTTACTAACCTATTCTCGCTATTGCTGGTGTTCTCTACCTCTGGCCATTCATTAATCCCATAAAAATTTGTGAACTTCATTTCAATTTCTGTTATCTATATTTGTCAAAGAAAGAAACTTTTATCTTCAATTCAAGTTGCTGTCTTCATTCATCTGACTTGCAGACCACTCCCTTACAAACATCTGAGAACAAAACTGTGGACAACCTCGAGATCCCTTTTTGCCCTGAACTGATTTATGTCTCGTGTTCTCTCTGTCACCAACCCTGTCCACTACCAGCTCACAATATCCCCAGTCTCCATCTCTGCGTCAGTGCTGTGGCTGAACAACCTATTGTCTGCACGTTGGTAAAATTCAAACTTTATGTTTCAAGCTCTCTTCTGGCCACTTTTCCAGTTACAAGTATTTCAATCACAAAATTGTTCTTGTCTCGGACGTTCCTAAATGATTAGAACAATGTTTCATTGTAGGAATGTCCCTGGATGTAATTCAGGAGCAAAGCTTATTAAACAAAAGACATTGTTTCAAGCGATTTGTTTCAAGTCCAACCACAGCTGATGGCAGAACTTAAGTATAAATGATAAGAATTGGAATAAAAGTGAATTTCACCAAAAGCAACCATAAAACTCACATTTTGTCTGAAACCCTTCCTGTTTCACTGATGACCTTCGGTAAAAAAATCTAATGTTACTACCCGGTCTGGTCTAAGTGTGACTTCAGACCCATATCAATGTGCTTGACTTTATATTGGCTTGTGGAATGGCCTCACAGTCAGGGCAATTAGTGATGATTAACAAATGCTGCCCTTGGCAGAGATGCCGATTTCCCATGGAATAACAAATTTGAAGATTAAACCAAATAAAAGAAGATGCAGGAGATCTGAAATTGCATAAGAAATGCAAAGAAAAGAACAGAACGTGCTGGGGAGCTTTTTTGAACTGGAAACAGTTGGAAAATAGTGTGAATAATGCTGGTGACAGGGAAGTCTGCTTTGAAGGGGAGGAGGAGTGAGTTAAATCGTTAGAGAAAGAGAGAGATAGAAGAAAAAGAGGAAACAACGGGAATGATAATCAGCTGGGATGGAAATAAAATGTGAGATTCACCTCATTTATTTTTAACTGTTCCCATCTTTCTGAAAATCATGCCCATGTCGGTACATGTATCCCCCGCTTTGCAAAAAAATAGTTTTTGCCACTTCCCTTTCCGAAAAACCTCCAATTCCTCCTGTTTTCGCTAATCAAAAGAAATCCGAAGAGGATTTTCACTTTTACCAAGAAAGATATTTGTTTTCCCACATAAATTAATGCTACTTCGCTTTACACCATATCAGCTTATGAAAGGTTTTGTAGGAACACTCTACTTTCAGATACCGAGGGAAACCTGTGTATATCTAAGATCATGTTTAAAGCGATTTGATCCCACTTGTCTGTCTTTCCTGAATGTCGTCATCTTCTTATATTTATTAATGGGATATAGGTATCGATGGCTGGGCCAGCATTAGTTCACTTATTTGATTGCCCTTGAGAAGACCTTGAGCCTCAATGCCACTTAGACAGAGTGAGGCACACAAGGTGACAGCTGCACAGGAGGTGTGCAAAGCAAGATCGTCTTTCGCAAGATTAATATTATTTGAAAAGTTAGAGATTTCAATTCGCCAGTGTAATTACGGTGGGGAAGAAGGTGTTCCTGAGCATGCTGGTGCATGTTTTCTAGCCTCTGTATCTTCTCCCTTTTGGAAGAGGTTGTTGGAGATCATGACCGATTTTGGAGAAATATTTGATGTTGCCAGCCTTTCGCTGCAAATGAGAAGTATAAATGGATGGAAGGTTGTCCTCCATAATAGCCTGGGCTGTGCACACAACCGTCTGTAGTTTCTTATGGTTCTGGCAGAGCAGTTACCGTCACACTATTATGCACGTGAATAGAATACTTTCATTTGCCAGTATGCAGAGAACTGGGAGAAGGCAGTACCAAAATATTTAGATCTAACACTTGATTGTTAAATGGATATCCAAGTTCTGGTTGCTGTTTTGACAACAATTGGAATTTAACCAATAAGTTTAAATTATATCCAAGATACCAAAACACAATTGAGTTTATTTTATTGCCAACATCCAACCAAAGAGCCATCGCATGCTTCAAAAGAATAGAGAAGCCATCACAATCACAACGAGGGAGAAAGAGACAGACACGTATAAGGATAGAGAGAACACAGCGAGGGAAACAGAGGGACAGTCAGCCAAACAGAGAAAGGAAACAAAACAAGAAACAGTCACATGGACAGGGAGAAGAGGAGATAGTAAGTTCAGGGAAAGAAACAGATGACAGAGATAAGGAAAACACAGGGATACAGACAGTGTGAGAGAAATAGTGAAATACAAAACACACATTGAGCTGGGGATGGGGTCACAATGAGCTAGGGATGGGGAGTGGGAGGAGATGGGGGTGAGGACCTGAGAGAGCCCGGAGTGAACACTGGAAGGAGCTGGGGGGAGGGAGGTGAGAATTTACTTTGACATGTACCAAGATGTACAGGCAAATCATATTAAGCAATGATATGCAGTATAATGGCTGTAAAACATGTCTGAGAGGCATGCAGGTTACGCTGCACAAGGCGTGTGCGAGGTGAGATCAACATGAACAAGATCAGCATTATCTGAGATTAGAGAGGTACATTCATCAATCTAATAACAGTCAGGAAAAAGTGTTGCTGAACCAGCTGCTCTGTGTTTTCAAGCTTCTGTGTCTTTTAGCCTGAACGAAGAGGTTGAAGGAGACCATTACTGGGGTGTGATGGCTCTTTGGAAATGTTAGAACAAAGAGCATTCCAGCACAGAAACAAGCCATTTTGTGGTCCAATCCTGCGCCGATCTAAATCCTCTATCTACATCTGTCGCCTATTTTCTCAGGATCCGTATCCCTTTGCTCACTGCCCATTCATGTATCTTTCCAGAAACATCTTAAATGAAACCCCTGGTCACAGTTCTCCATTTTGAGAAACTCCCCTCCCCTACTATTCTCTGCCTCCTGTTGCCCAGCCAGTTCTTTATCCACCAGCTCGTGCACCATGTGACTTCACTTTCAACATAACCCGACCATGAGGAAACATACCAAACGTCTTCCTGAAGTCCACATACATGACATCTACAGTTCCTCCCTCATCAATCAACTTTGTCACTTCCTCAAAGAATTCCATTGAGTTGGTAACACATGACCTTCCCTGCTCAAAACCATGTTGCATATCATTGATAAGACTATTTTCATCCAAATGAGAATAGATCCAATCCCTCAGTATCTACTCTAGCAGGTTCCCTACCCCTGACATCAGTCTCACCGGTCTATATTTGTCTGGATTATCCCTACTACCTTTCTTAAACAAGGCGATTAACAATTGTCCAGTCTTCTGGGACCACAGCCGTGTTCAAGGATGCTCCAAAGATATCTGTTAATGCCCCAGCTTTTTCCCCTCTCCCTTCCCTCAGTAATCTGGGGTAGATGTTAGCAGCCTTTCTGATGTAACGAGCCATGCAAATGGAATCAATGGCTGGGATGTTAGAGTCCGTTTTGGTCAGAGCTGTGCATCCAACATTCTGTTTTTGGTGAATACATTGTATTGGTTTTCTTCTTCCTCTTTTTGCAGTTCTGGTGTACTGCAGCGTGTTGTGGCCCTTTTGAACAGTGTCTTGATCAAAACTGGATACCCGCGCAATTTCATCAACAGATGCCTAAGAGAAACACAACGGAACGAGAACATGCCACAACCCAAAGGACTTGCCACACTACCATACATCAAGAGCATTTTCGAACTGACAGCCAGACTACTGCGACCACTAGGACTCATAACAGCACACAAACCAACAACCACTCTCAGACAACAACTCACCAGAAACAAGAACCCGATACACAGCATGAGCAAAACCAATATGGTGTACAAAATCCCATGCAAGGACTGCACAAAACACTATATAGGACAAACAGGAAGACAGCTAACGATCCGCATCCATGAACACCAACTAGCCACGAAATGACACGACCAGCTATCCTTAGTAGCCACACACGCAGATGACAAGCAACATGAATTCGACTGGGACAACACTACCATTATAGGACAACCAAACAGAGAACAGCCAGGGAATACCTAGAGGCATGGCACTTATCCACAGATTCAATCAATAAGCACATCGATCTGGACCCAATATACCGGCCACTGCAATGGACAGCTTGAACTGACAACCGGAAGCTACAGATTCAAACCACTACAAATGCCAGAGGAAAGATCACAGAAGCGCTTCACAGGAGGCTCCCAAGCACTGAGGATGTCACCTAGACAGGGCACGAAACGTCTGCAACACAAATTCCCAGCTCGGCGAACAGAACCATAACAACGAGCATCTGAGCTACAAATCTTCTTTGAAAACACATGGCTGATGGAACACAATATGGGAACATGTGAGATTATGCACTTCAGTAGGTGGAATACAGGCAGACACTATGTTCTAAAAAGCTTCATGAAACCTGTAGCACAAACGTAGGTTGGAGTACTCGTCCACTGTTACGTTTGATGCGCAGGTTCAGTTGAAGTTAGGAAAGCAAATACAATGTTAACATTCATTTCTAGAGAGTGAGAATACAAAAGCGGAGACATACTATTGAGAATATAGTGGACTATGGTTAGACAGTATTTTACTTCTTGTGAGCTATTATGGGGAAGGATCTACGCGTGTTGGACATGATCTATCCTGGGAATGATGGCTTGTCATATGAGAGGCAGTTGCGAGCTCTCTGTCTGTACTCAATGGAATTTAGAAGAATGGTGGGGGCGCATCTGATTGAAACTGATCGATTACTGCAAAGATTGATACAGTTAGAGTATATAAGATATTTCCACTCGTCTTAGAGAGTGTGACAAAGTGGCACAGCTTCAGAGTGAAGAGACAGGCTGCATGGCCTAAATCTATTGCTATATCTCATGCCCTTATGGTCATACAGTCTATTATTCAATGCAGAGTTAAAAGTCTCAGATCTGCTCTTGTAACCCTTGTATCTGTACATTGATTTGACTTCAACTTCTGGTCAATGGTAACCCCAGCAATATGGACGGTGGGAGAATTCACTGCCGGCCAGTAGCGCAGTAATAAGTTGAATATAAACTGCTATCTGTGAGTCTCATCTGGCAGGAGTACATTGTCTCTACAATGATTGTCATTTTCGGTCTGGTATTTTTGAAGGATCGATCCTGCTATGCTAATATTGTTGAATTTAACAAAACAGGTGCAATTTATCACAGCGCTCAGCAACAGTACATCATGGAACACTGAACACCTTTCTAATAACAGAAAGGTCTAAAATGTTCATCATCAGAAACACTGCTTTCCTGTTTATGTTCAAATCAGACAACCTTTCCCATCGAAGTGCTCAACTGGAACTTGTTACTTTTTTTTCGGATATGAGAATCGCTGGATGGGCCCAAAATTTCTTGTTCGTTCCTAGTTGCCCCCTTGAGAAGGTGGTGCTGAGCTACCTTCTTGTACCGCTGCAGTCCACCTGCTATGCGTTGATCCACAATGCTACGAGGGAGGGAATTACAGGGTTTTGACCCAGCAACAGGGAAAGAATTGTGATTTATTTCCAACTCAGGATGTTGACTGGTTTGGAGGGGAGTTTGAAGATGGTGGTGTTTGCAAAAGCCTGCTGCTCCTGTGATTCGAGATGGAAGTGCTCGGAGGATTCGAAGGTGCTGTCTGAGGATCTCTGAAGAATTTCTGCAGTGCATTTTTTAGATAGTACACACTGCTGCTACTGATCGTTGGTGGTGAAGGGAGTGAATGCTTGTGGATGTGATGCCAATCAAATGGTCTGTTTTGTCCTGGATGGTGTCAACCTTCATTCGTGTCGTTGTGGCTGCAGTCATTCAGGTAACTGGGGAGTATTCCATCTCACTCCTGACTTGTGCCTTGTAGATGGTGAACATGCTTTGGGAAGACAGGAGGTGAGTTACTCACGCAGTATTCCTAGCCTCTGATCGGCTCTTATATTTATGTGACGAGTCCAATTGAATTTTTCTGGTCAATGGTAACCCCAAGTGTAATGATTCGGGGGGGGGAGAGGGGTAGGGAATTTAGTGACAAATATGCTACTGAATACCAAGTGTTTAGATTGTTTCTTACTGGTGATGGTCATTGTCTGGCATTTGTGTGATGCGTATGATACTTGCCACTTGTCAGCCCAAGTCTGGAGATTGTCCAGATCTTGTTGCCTTTAGGCATGGACTGCTTCAGTATCTGAGCATTTGCGAATGGTGCTGAATATTGTGCAGTCATTGTCGACTATCCCCATTCTGACCTTATGATGGAAAGAAGGTCATTGATGAAGCCACTGAAGATGTTTGGACCTAGGTTTCATCTGGAGGACCACTGAAGATGTTACGTAGTATGGTGATGAAACGTCTGTAAATGAACATTCCAGTTCGTAGAGGAAACCTACATCCACATTATCCAGAGTGACTACTGCAGAGATGTTCTGGAACTGAGATGACTGACCTCCAACAACAATGACTATTTTCCTATCTGTCAGGTATGACTGCAATAACGGACTGCTTGCCCGCGATACCTTTTTTTCTGGGGTTCCTCGATGCCACATTTGAAAGAATGCAGCCTTGATGTCAAGGGCTGGAATTCGTTCCTTTTTCTATGTTTGAACCAAGGCTGAGATGAGGTCAGGAGCTGAGTGTCTCTGGCAAAACCCAAACGGGGCGTCACTGAGCAGATTATTACTGAGCAGGTGCTGCTTGATAACACTATTGATGACAATTTCCATCACTTTACTGATGATGGAGATTACACAGATGAGACAGTATTGGGCCGGGTTGAATTTGTCTTGCGTTTTATGTACAGAACATACTTGAGCAGCTTTTTCCATTGTCCTTTTGTAACCGTACTGGAACAGCTTGTCTAGGGAAGCAAGAAGTTCTGGAGCACAAGTCTTCAGGACTATTGCCGGCATGTTATCAAGTGTTATAGCTTTTGCAGTATCCAGTAACCTCAACCGTTTCTTGATATCAGTTAATCGAATTTGCCGAACACTGCTATCTGTAATAATGCGGACCACGGGAGGAGGCCGAAATGGATCATTCACTCGAAACTTCTGACTGAAGATTTCTGCAAAAGCTTCAAACTTATCTTTTGCACTGATGTGCTCGGCTCTTCCATTATTGAGGATGGGGATATTTGTGGAGACCCCTACTCTGGTGAGTTGGCTGATTGTCCACCACCATCCATGATCGGACTGGGAGTACTGCAGAGCTTAAATCTGATGCATTCGTTGTGGGATAGCTCAGTTCTGTCTGTCCCTTGCTGTTTATGTTATTTGGCACGCAGGTATTTCTGTTTGGAAGCTTCGTTAGGTTAATATTTACCTTTGTATTGCCCTGGTTCTGCTCCTGGCATGCCCTACTGCACTCACCATTGAACCAGAGTTGATCCTCTGCCATAATGGTAATGGTTGAGTGGGGGATATGATGGGCCGTGACATTACAGTTTGTGCTTGAGTACAGTTCTGCTGCTATTGATGTTCCACAGTGTCTTATGGACGCTCAGTCTTGAGTTGATAGATCGCTTCCAAATCTGTTCCATTAAGCATGTTGATAGTGCCACAGAACACAAAAGAGTTTATTCTGAATGTGATTGCGAGACTTTTACCGATACTGTCATGGACAGATACATTTGCAGTTGGTAGATTAGTAAGGATGAGGTCATGTATGATTTTCTTTCACTCTTGTTCTTTCCCTCACCACCTGCTGCAGACCCGATCTAGTAGCTATGTCCTTTAGGACCCGACCAACGTGATCAGTAGTACTGCTGCCATACCATTCTTGGTGGACGACCTTGAATTCTCCCGACCAGAATACACTTTTTGCCCTTGCCACAGTCAGTGCTTTCTCCAAGTGTTGTTTAACATGGAGGAGCACCGATTCAGACGAGGAACGATGTTACGTGGTAATCAGTAAGAGAATTCTTTGCCCATGTTTACTCTGAAGCCATGGGACTTCATTAGGTCTGGAGTCAATTTTGGGGCCTACCAGAACAACTACCGACGACTCTATCTCACTGAGCTGCCCCGTCTGCTGGATCAGTCCTGCCTTTGGGGCAGGACATATCCAGGAATGGTAATGGTAGTGGCTGGGTTATTTTTGGAAGGTATGATTCCGAGAGTATGACTATGTCAGGCTGTTGCTTGACTAGTCTGTAAGGCAATTTCCCAATTTTGGCACTACCCCTTACATGATAATAAGGAAGACTTTGGAGGTTCTACAGCGATGTTTCTAATGTTGACTTTTCCAGTGCACAGTTTGATGCCAGGTGCTCCAGCCGGCTTCATTTCTTTGAAACTGTAACGATTGGTACAGCTGAAGGACTCTCTGGACCATTTCAGGGGGCGATTGCAAGTCAATGACATTGCTTTGGATCTGGAGTTGCATGTCAGCCAGACCAGGTGAGGATGGAAGATTCCTTCATTAAAGGATATTAGTGATCCAGATGGATTTTTCTGAAAATCGGCAATGACTTTATTCGCATGAGTAGATTCTTAATTCCTGGGATATTTTAAAATTATTGAATTGAATTTCCACCATCTGCAGTGGCGGGATTCGAACCTAGGTCCAAATAACAGGAGCTGATTTTCTGTATTGATAATCTATTGGTAATACCACGAGGCCTACTTCGAACCACATGTTGTACTCAACTGCCATTTCTTGTGTTGCCTTGTTCTTCATTCATTGCTTATGTTATTCTGGAATCTCATTCATCATTGATTCCTGATTGAAATACACAGTCATGAACGTCCTCTAGACTGCTTGAATTTAATTCAATCTGTTTTGTTTGAACAGACATTTCAAGGCAGCTGGACATCAGTAAAGAACAGGAAGTAAGAATGGCTGACTGTGCACTGTATGTGTCACCAGACCAGCATGTCTGTCAAGGCACCCAACGTATTTATTGTGGGTCAGAGAACATCAGATTTATTAGAGCACAGATGGAGGCCATTCAGCCCATCGAGGAGTCACAAGATCTCCAACAGCACAAATGGAGAGAGAGAGTGTGTGGACAAAGATGGCGTGTGAGAGAAATAAACAGAGAGAAGCTGAAGGGGGATAAACTGAGAGAGGAAAGAAAGTGGAGTGACTGACTGAGTGGGAGAAGTGTTAGATGAGGGTGAAGTTAGCTAGATCAGGAGACCGCATTAGGGTTGATAAATATGGACAGACAGAAGTTAGACGCTTTATTTAGATATTCCTCTGGACTGTAAGCCCTTTTGTCTGGGCACCATACCCTGTGAGTACTATGCTGATACTGGCTGTTAGCCCAGTGTGTTTGTTTCCAATAATATCACATAATTTACTGAGAGCTAAACAGAACTCGTTAGGCCAACAAATTGGTTCCATGGAGAAAGCAGAGATTTTAAATAGACTGTGCCAAGAGCAGCAGGGCATGATGATTCCCCCCACCACTCCACCCCCCCCCCCCGACTGTGTGAGAGACTGGGCCAGAGAATCACAGTGAGGGGGATCACTGACAGAGGGGAATCAGCATCTCAGCTGTGGGTGAAATAATGATTGATAAAGTTTGCACACCACTTACCTAGTTTTGTAATCCACATTTCAATTTATATAGCACAGTATCAGGAGTGCATTTTAATAACCTTATCTCTTTGTACTTTGCATATATTGGTATGTGCAGAAAATCATTTTGTTTCTGGATTTTATATTGCATGAATGCATTTCATTAATATTGTCTCTGCTAATAACCCATTGTAAATGTATCCTGGAATCTCTTCTTCATAAGAGTTATAAAGAGTAACGTTCCAATACTGGTGACTGGAGAACATCACTGTCCCTCCATCCAGTCTAAACATCCATGTTACCCAGTCCTCTCCATCTTCTGTCTTTCCCCAATGTCATAATCACAATGTATTGAAGTCCATTAAATGACACTTCATCACAGTTCGTTAACATGGACACCACCAATGACATGACCCACACCTGCCCTGTCTCATTCTGGAATAACAATCTGAATTGTGTTTGTCATGTACAATTCTCTGTTAACATATCCTTGCCGTTTGTTTGTTATAATCTACGTTTTCTTTGGCACATTTTGCCATCAAATCATGGACGAAAGATGTTCTCTCAATGTTTGACAGATATTGCAATGACTGATCTGTAGTTACAGGATTCATTTCTATATTTATGAGCAGAGAAACATGTTTATGTTCCATTAACCCTCTGGCATTACTTCTATATCCAAAGCAGACTGAAAGATTACACACAATCAATCTGCCATCCTCAACATTTCTTCCTTCTGACACTTTCACATATCACACTCAGAATGCATAAACGTTCAAAGTTATTTTGAACTTTAATAAAACAGTATTGAAGGCTGATCGGTTAACTGGAGCTATTTGTTCCGCGTTTGTGATTATGTAAGTCTCCATGGATCCTAAGCATCCAGAGAGAGTTTCTCTCTTCTATCAATAAGGGAATGCTTTCAGGGTTTTATCCCATAGTATGAGTGGGAGCATCATCCACAACAGTAACAGGGATCAGCAGCTCCAGAGAGAGGTGGAGGAGAGATAAATCTGTGAGAACATTAGACTGCAATGTTCCAACAATGGGCAGGAGTTTATCCTATAGTCTTTACTGGCTTTCCCAGCCTTTGATGTCATTAGCATATCGAATTGAAGATGTACTGCTGGTTATTCAAGCTGGTTACTATCATATCCTTGCTATAGTTGGTGTTCCTGGTAAGTCACTCAGTCTGTCTTTTGACATGAATTGATGCTAATGATATGTAATTTTTGGAAAGGTGCAAGTCAACTTTTTCAGTTCCAATCAAAGATTCCATTCCTTAGAAATAATAACTAGCAATTTACTATTTACAAATTACTCCCCAATATGCGAGGATGAAACATACTGATCTCAACCATCTTGATTAATTTTCTCCTGCAAAGTTTACATCTCCATATCCTCCACACATGCCAATCCTGTCCAGAACAAGCATTAAGACGTCCCAGTCTCCTCCTCAGCCTCAGTATAACTTCTGTATAAACCATTGTTTGCGCCTTTGTTAATTCTGGATACATGATTCAAGTCCCTTCTTACCACGTGTCCATTGCTAAATAATTGAACTTGAGATGTTTAAAAAGTTCTCTGTACGGAATCTGAAAGATGGGAAGATAGCGTATGGTGGTCACGTCATTAGCTCGTAATCTAGATCCACAGAATAATAATCTGTTGATATCGGCTTGCCTGATGCCCATTAGAGAAGGCAGTGGGTCATACTTCCCTGGTCAGGTCTCTATTTAACTGCAAATTTGCAGCAGTTTGTTTTACTATTTACTGTCCTGTGGAACAGCTGAACCAGCCACTCAGTTCAACATCAGTATAACATGCTGGCCTGACCAGGGCTGCATACATCCCGTGAGGGAAAAACAAAAGTGAAGGCAGCTCCCTTCCTTTGCCTATTTCCCATAATCCGACATCTGATTTCCATTCAAGTAGGTGGCCATTCACTGTTTTCGGTGCGTTTTTTGTGGTTGAGTCTCTCCCCAAGAGTGGTGTCCATCTCGATAGGCACCACTGGTGCTGGCTTAATTGATGCTGACCTACAGATGTAAGGATGTTTTACATTCCACATCAGTGGCAATGGATTGTAAATGAATGGTTTCCTTTGTCACATGAAGGAAATGGAGCCAGCTCGGTGAGGGAAAGGAACTATTGCGATCAAACCTGAGAGTGTAGTTGAGGCAGTATTTGGGGCATTGTGGACAGATTTTTTCTCCGTTATAAAGAGTGATCTCCTTACCACAGAGAGAGTGAAGAGAAGTTCCACCAAATTTATCCCTGGGATAATGGCATCATGAGGAGTGTGTAAAGTTTGATCTGGAGTGCTTTCAGAGAATAAGAGGTGATTGCATTGAACACTGAGCGGGATTGGCAATCACTAATTATATTCTAAACAGACAATGAGAAGGTGATAAATTCCATGTCTGCTGTTTCACTCAGAATGCATGATTCTGGATAGTTTCAGTGCCTCTGAGGACGTTACGCCCACCCACCTCAACCTCCACTCCCCACGGTGATTGAGAGAGACAGAGAGGTCCAGGTTTTAAATAAACTCTCACCACATTAATACAGTGCAGTTGGTGTGTGATCCTGCACTGAATATCACATTATCCACCACCCGGACAGCAGCCACAATGCCTTCATTCTAAAACAGTTAACTATTCCCAATAGCTTCTGACATTCATGAAGAACATGAATCCATCTTCTCAGAGATGCAAGGTGACTCCTTAAGGTTTAGAATATAAATCTATAAGACACAGGAGCAAAAATGGCCAGGTAGCCCGTCCAATCTGCCCATCAATCAATCATCGCTGATAGGTTTCTCAAATCCATTCTCCAGCCTCGTAATTCTTCATTCCCTGGATAATCACGAACCTATCTAAATCCGTCTCCAATATACTTAATGACCTGGCCCCCATTGCCTTCTGTGACAATAAATTTTGAGGAGTCGACATTCTCTGGTTAAATACATTTCTCCTTATCACTGTTCTAAAAGGTGGTCACTTTCATCTAAGTCTCTGCCCTCGAGCTCTCGTCCAATTGAAACATCTTATCAACATCAACTCTGTCCAGTTAATTCAGTACTCTGTGCTTCCATTACATCCCCTCTCATCCTTCTAAATTTTACCGAGGATAGACCCAGAGCCCACAAACATTCCTCATACGATAATCTTTTCATCCCGATGACGATTCTTGTGAGAATACTCTGCACAGGCTCCAGGGCCACTACATCCGTCCTGAGATATGGGGCTCAAAAGTTCGCATAATACTCCAAATGTGGTCTGAGCAGAGACATATACAACCTGTTTTAAATTCAATTCCTCTCGTAATAAATGACATCAATAATAAATGCAATTGCCCTCCTGACTACTGCCTCAACCTGTAAGCTTATCTTGAGAGAACTTTGCACTAGAACTGCCAAGTCCCTTTGCACTTCAGATTTCTGAATTTTCTCCTCATTTAAAAAAAAATAGACCATGCCTCTATTCTTCATGCCAAATTGCATGACCACACACACTTTCCAACGTTGGAATGCATCTGCCAATCTCCTTTTTCAGCCTCTCTGCTTCCTCAATACGACCAGTCCATCTGCCTATCTATGTATCGTCTGCAAACTTAGCCAGAGTAGTGAGTTCCATTATCTAGATTGTTAACGTAACAAACAAAAAGGTATGATTCCAACTGTGAGCCTTGTAGAACACCACTTGTCAACGACTGCCATCCTGAGAAGGACTATTTTATCCCCACTCTCTGCTTTCTGCCGGACAGAAAGCTTCTATTCATGCCGCTACCTTACCTCTAACACCACGGACCCTCATCATACTCAGTCATCTCCTGTGTGACACCTTGTCAAAGGCCTTCTTGAAATCAAGGTGGATCACATCCATTGCCTGTGCTTGGCCAAGCCTGCGCATTTCCTATTAAAATAATTCCAACAGATTTGTCAGGCATGATCTTCCCTTGATGAAATGATTTTGCCGTATTTTACCAAACACTTCCAAGTATTCAGAAATCTCATCCTTCACAATGGATTCCAGGATCTTACCCACAACCGAAGTTAAGCTATTAATTGTGGATTTTTAATTGTCTTTTTCCTCACTCCCTTGTTACAATGGCGTGTCACGTTAGTGGGTTTCCAGTACTCTGGGATCGTTCCTTACTCTAGTCATTCCTGAAAGATCATCACTATCCCCCCACACCTTCTTCAGCTATCTTCCTTATATCTCTGGGATGTAGTCCATCCTGTCCAGGATATTTAACTACCTGCTGGCCATTCAGTTTTTTTTTCTAGCACGCTCTCCATGGTGGTGGCCAGCATACTCAGATCTGGCCCCTCACTATCTTGAATGTTAAGGTATTACTCGTATCTTACACCGTGAACTAATCTTTCAGTTCCTCATCCTTTTCTTATTCACCACGACTACCTCTCCAATATCATTTTCCAACAGTCCAACGTCACTTTTGCCTCTCGTTTGTACTTTTTATATTGAAAGAAGCTCTTACAGACTTCCTTTATATTAGTGGCTAGCTTATCTCCATATTTAATAATCTCCCTCCTTATGTTATTTTGTTTGCTCTCTGTTTTGTCTTTGTAAGCTTCCCAATCCTCTGGTTTCCCACTGACCCTCGCCACACTATATGCGTTCTCATTTGCTTCTATGCTGTCCCTGATTTCCCTAGTCAGCTACGGTTGCCTCATCCTCCCTCTATCATGCCTCTGTTTCCTCAGGATAAATCTCTGGTGCATCCTGACTTACTCCAAAAATCTCCAGTCATAGCTGTTCTACTGTCTTTCCTTCTGGGCCGGTCTCACAGTTAATTCTATCCAGCTCCTCTCTGTAATGTCTCTGTAATTGCCTTTAATGTGACAAATCTCTCTCTCTGCCCACCTGCCTATCATTTCGACAGGATGAATATCCTTGAATATTCAGTTCCCAATCCTGATCCTCTTGCAATGGTGTCACTGTGATGCCCTCCACGTCATCCCTGCCAATTTGTATATGAGTCACACGCTTATTTACATTATTCCTTCTACTGCTTGCATTCCGATATAACAGTTCAGTTCTGTATTTACCGTCCCTCTTCTCATTGTCATTTGCTTGTCCAACCGTTGGTACCTACACGAACCCTGGCCACTGACTCATTCCCCTCCCACTCCAACTTCTTCTGCACCCCAGATGATATAACCCAAACCCAAGTACCAGGTAGGCAGCAAAACCTTTAGGATTCTCAATCCTGGTCACAGAGAATATTATCTATGCCTCTAACTATAGTACCCTCAATTATCCATATTTGGGCATCACGGTGACACAGCAATGCTGCCTCACAGTGATAGGGATTTCGGTTAAATTCCAATCTCTGGAAACTGTTTGTGTGGACTTTGTACATTCTTCCCGTGTCTGCGTTGGAAGGATTAGCTCTTTTCTCTCTCCACAGTATGTCTCTGTATTGCTTCGGATTTCTACAATCTACTGTATTTTTTCTTTTATTTGATGGAGAAATGCTGCACATGTGACAGCTTTTTGTAAAAGCAGCCGTGGCTTGCGGATTCCCCTGGGTGTATAGGAATCTTGCCCGGGCCACTTGTCTGAGTGCAGTGTCCCTGGATACTCATTCCATCCCTTTCAGTCCCTCAGTCCATCGTCACTGCATGCCGACTTTCCTTTGCCACTCCTGGCACTCCCCACACCCCAATGCCTGGCACTGATACTCCCTTCGCAGGACTGTGCACACAATGACACTGGGAACTTTCTGACCCGTTGGTGATGCTGGGTAAAGACCCTGCCATTGAAAGGAACAGAATAAATTAAATCCAATTTAATAGCAAAGCAGAGTAAACAGGTTGAATGACATCCATCTGCTCTGACATTGTGCAGTCTTCTGTTTATCCTCGTCAATCTGCACATAAATGGTCCATATGTCTACCTTGTCAATCAGATTTGGTGGAGGTGATAGATATCAGATCCTCAGGCCATTGGACTGAGTCAGTGGGCTCCACCTTCCTGGTTAATGAAGTCACACTTATGTTTTTATTATCACGTCTACCCACTTTAAAGAAAAGGCCTTGCTGGAGTTGTGCTGAAAGGCTGTTTGAATTTTGGAGACGCTAGAATATGTCACTTGCGAATGAGATTAGGAATAGTAAGGTAGAACAGTTAAATACACGGCCAAAGAGCTGGTAGAACTTCTGATATGTTGATCATGGGGATTCCCGACTCGGTAGGATATACCCGAGGAGGACGGGATGGACCTGAACTGGCAGCAATCTCCGATATGTGGATCATTGGGATTCCCGGGTTAGTAGGATAACACAAGAAGGACGGGATGGACCTGAAGTGGCAGCAATCGCCGATACATGGATCATTGGGATTCCCGGGTCGGTAGAACCTACACAAGAAGTACGGGATGGAGCTATACTGTGGCAATCTCCTGGCAGGCAGGTTTGCTATTGTCACTCAGGAGGGTTTAAACTAGTGTGGCACTGGGGAGTGGGAATCAGAGCAGTCGGTCCACAATACAGTGACTGAGGAGGAATTGGAGACTACCACCAGTGCATCTAAGACCAACAATAAAGACGCAGAGGGCACTGAGCACAATTGGACTGGCAACCTGAAGTGTTATTAGTTTAATGTGAGGAATCTGGCTTGTAGGAACCTGGAGATTGGATGAGTACATATAGCTCCAATGTAAATATTACAGAGATTTCGTGCGAGAGGGACAAGAGAGCAATCAATCCAGTTGGTCCAGAAATAGTTGATGAATATGCAGTGAGTGGCTGGAGACAGTCGTTTAAAGTGAAATAATTATCCAGCACTCTATCGAAATCGCACCATGTGTAATGCAATGTACAGATTGAAGTGACAAAGGAAGAAACTGGAATTGTCTGTCTACAATATTTTCGGCTTTACTGAGAGTCTTTTGTAATCTCCTGTCACCGGCAAATAGCAGCAGAAAATACTTCAGGGCATCTCAAACCAAATATCAGGTCAGTGTGTGATGTGCTTGGCTGAAGTTTATTTATTTCAATGCAAGTATTATTATGGGTAAACAGATGAATTTAGAGCCTGAATGGGACTACGATGGGACTACAATGTTGCAAACATTATAGGGACTTGGTTGAGAAAGAGACAGGACTGGCTGCTCAACTTTCCAGGGTGTTGTTGTTTTAGATGAGATCGAGGGGTAGCTGAAAGAGGCGGAGGAGTTGCATTACTAATCAGGGACGTTGTTACATCTGCATTTAGGACGCATTGGAGGGCTCATCTACTGAGGCAACATGAAGCGATCTCACGATATGATGGATGCATGTGTGAGGATTGTACGGTAGTCCCTCCAACAGCCATCGAGAGATTGAGGAACAAATATGTCAGCCGATTATGGAAACGGGTATTAAAAACAGAGTTGCCTTTAAGTGAGTGACTTTAACATCCCCAATATTGACTGGGATTCCCTTAGAGAAAGAGGCTTAGACGGGGTAGAATTTCTTAAATGGATCCAAGAAAGTTACTTGCAGCGGTATGGGGCTTGTCCAACTACATGAGGGGCCATACTGGACCTCGTACTAGAAAAGGTGCCTGTCCAGGTGACTGACCATTCAGTAGAAGATCATTTTGAAACAGAGATCACAATGCCCTCAGGTTTGAGATAGCTACGATCATGGAATAAGTCAGGACCTTGTGGAAGTTAATAAATTGGTGCAAGGCAAATCCAAATCAGGCAGAAGCGTGTGGCTGTTAATTGGGAGGAGCTGCTATCAGGCAAATCCACATTTTGCATGGTGGAACTGTTTATTAAATCCTGATCTCACTATCGTCTGGTGAATGTCTTCCCAACTGCTCGAATGTCAATCTATTTTGTTTGAACAGATATTTACCGGACACTCCGCGTCAGAAAACAGGAAGAGATAATGGATGATTGTGTACTCTGTTCTTCGCAGGACCAGCTTATTTCTCCAGGCACTGAAAGTCTTTATTGTGGGTCAGAGACCTTCAGAATTAGTATGGCACAGACGGAGGCAATTTAGCTTATCCTACATCCACAAGCTCTCCAACTGCACTATCCGAAAGCAGAGAGAGTTATTAGAGATACAGATTAGATTAGATTAGATAGATTAGATCACTTACAGTGTGGGAACAGGCCCTTCGGCCCAACAAGTCCACATCGACCCACCGAAGGGCAACACACCCAGACCCATTCCCCTACACCTAACACTATGGGCAATTTAGCATGGCCAATTCACCTGACCTGCACATCTTTGGACTGTGGGAGGAAATCGGAGCACCCAGAGGAAACCCACGCAGACACGGGGAGAATGTGCAAACTCCACACAGTCAGTCGCCTGAGGCGGGAATTGAACCCGGGTCTTTGGCGCTGTGAGGCAGCAGTGCTAACCACTGTACCACCGTGCACAGAAAGAGGAAGAGACATAGAGAGAGAGAATGAATAGTTGGATTTAGCTGAATGCCCTTTGCTTCAGACGGTAGAGAGATTCCAATGAATCTCTCATCAGGAATACTCCACGATTCATACGGTAGAGGTGAGTCAGAAATTTACTGTTGTCAGGTGGAACTAAAGAAGATAGAGGGATCATTCGGCTGCTGCTTCTCAGGTAGGGAACATTGTTCTCCCTCTCTGTGTTGAAACATGCAATCATGTCAACTGAACACCAAACTGGACCGTGTGCGCTCGTCATGAACATTCTCTGGAATGGATCATAATGGACGATATGCAAGTGCATCATTACTGTTGTTATACCCAGTGCCTTTCAATAGCAAAAGATAAAATTCCTGCTTTATAATTAGATGATATTTTGGTATGCATATACTTAATTTTTAAAAATCGTTTGATATTTTCATAATATCTGTGCTAAAATCAATACATTTTATTCTTAAAATTTATTCCATAGTTTTTGTCTCCCTGAGAAGAGAAAATGTGCATCCAGCTGATTTTTTCTCAAAGTCGTGCATGCTTCTAAAGGATTTCTCATCTAAGTCCAAAACTGATAATGTTTCAGAACAAAAGGCTTTCATTCCCGGAAAGTGTGAACAAAACATTGTTGATAAGCATCTAAAAAAAATTTTAAGTTAAGGGATCAAAACTGCACATAATGTGCCAAATGTGGTCTGAGCAACGCCCTCTACAGATGTAGACTCGTAAAATGTGAAGCTGAAAAACCACAACAGGTCAGCCACACCCAACGAACAGGAGACGCGATGTTTCGGGCATCTTCCTGATGAAGGACTTATACCCATGACGCCAATTTTCCTGCTCCTCGGATGCTGCCTGATTGGCTATGCTTTTCAACCCTCACACTGTTCGACTCTGATCTCCAGCATCTGCACTCCTCACTTTTACCGGTACAGATGCAGGAAAACATTTCTGATTAAACCTGGTATCCTTAGCCAGAAACACAATCATTCCACTTAGCTTCCAAATCACTTACAGCAAGAGCAGAGTAACTACATATGATTCGTGTACCAGGATCATGAATACCGTCTGTATCACAGAGTTCTGCAATCTCTCTCCACTTAAATTGTTTACCATTGTTTTATCCGACCATCCAAAATAGGCAACTCATATTATGCTATATCTGATGAAGGTTTGCTCACTAACCTCCCTTTGCCTATAATCACATTGATGACACACGACCTCCATTTTATGACATGCTGGATGACCAGCTTGGTGTTTAAGCTAATTAGGCTTTAATATATTCAGTCCTTTCCTCCAGATCTTTGGTCCAGATATGGATCATTGATGATTCCATAGTGATCTCTCAGGCACTCCACCAGTTCCAGGTTTGTAATGTGAAAATAAGCATTTATCACTACTCTCTATTTCCTGTTAGCAACAGCTTCCTGTGTAACAGCTCAGATGTTTACATGGCGTCCTGTGCAGTAAAATGTACTCAATGAGCTAAAATGATTAGTTCTATTTTCCTCTGTAACTCATTAAATAGGCAAAATAGTCTCCTCCAGTCTCATGGTAACGATAATGACCGGCTGAATGAGGTGGCCCCTTATCTTTGTCACAGCTTCGAGGGTGGACGGAGGGCACAATACATAGGGTAGATGGCAGCAGTATATCCCTGTAACAACATCGAGGGTGGATTGAGGGAACAACACATTGCATACATCCAGCAGTATATTTCTGTAACCGCATCGAAGGGTGGCTTGAGGGAACGACACCTGGGGTAGAGGAAGCAGTGTATCTCTGTAAAAGCATCGAGGGGTGTATTGAGGGAACAACACATTGGGTAGGGGCAGCAGTATATCTTTCTAACAGCCTCGAGGGTGGATTGAGAGAACAACACATGGGGTAGGGGCAGCAGTATGTCTCTGCAACAGCATCGAGCGTGGATTACGAGCACAACACATGGCGTAGGGACAGCAGCATGTCTCTGTAACAGCCTCGAGGGTGGATTGAGTGAACAACACATGGGGTGGGGCAGCAGTTGTCTATTCGGCGCCACCAGTCAGAATGCTCATGACTGAGCCGTTTGTGTTTGACCATCTGTCTCCTGTCTCTTGCCAATAAATATTGACTCTCCTGTCCAGCAAAGATCAGTTGAGCTCAGCTTTGAATATCTTCAAAAACCGAGTCTTCACTGCTCCCTGAGGATGAGGACCCTACAGATAATACATCACTAAAGTGAAAGGGGCGACCTTATTTCAGTGTGGGACCTGTTATTTTAAACTGTGTTAACCTAACATGAAATCGCCACCTCTTTTGATACACAAGGACAGAATAATTAGGCATAGACATAAACCATTCAGCCCTCTAAACCTGTCCAATTGTACCACTGACCCTTTACAATCAAATATGTATTAAACTCATTCTCTGCTCCTGTCCCAGGAAGAGAATAACTGATAGCATGACACCACATGATCATTAAAAACGCAGAATTTGGCCATTCTGCCCATCGACTCTGAATGTCATTTAATGCTGGCTTAGAGACTTCTCAACATAATTCTCCTGACTACTCTCTGTTACTCTTGACATGCTTACTCATCAAAAACCTGTCTATCTCTGTCTTACAAACACTAGTGTCTGTGTCTCTGTGGGTCCGTATGTGCACTTGTGTGTGCTTGTTCATGTGTCTGTGTGTTTGTGTATTTATGTGCTGACATCGGTTCATCCGTGTATTAGCCTGTGCGTTTTACTTGTGCTTGTGTGCGACTGTCCATGTCTGCGTATGCCACTGCTTGTGCGCGGTTCTATCTCCGTGTATGTACTGTTAGTGTCAGTATATTAGCGTGTTTACATATGTCTCTGAATATTTTTGTGTCTGTATCTCTCAGCAGTGAGATATTTGTTATTTTGGGAGGGAGAAAATTATGAAAACAGACGGAATATTTAAAGTTCGAATTACCCTTCACTGAACATTGTTTTTCACTCAGTTGGAGAAACATGGATGTCACGGAATTTCCAATCTCCACTCCGGCTCATACCAGGGTCCCTCCGACATGGCGGGGGGGGTGGGGGGAGGTGGAGGAGGGATAAGATATCGGGTGCTCCACCATCTGGCTTGGCCATTTCTCTCCTATTACAGTCCGTTTCTCCTGGAATGGGAGAAAAGGGGGAGGGAGTGATGGTGGGAGAGTGTGGCCCTGCTGTTAGTGTTGGTGTAGGTAGAGGGGGAGGGGGAATGGTGAAGTGTACGGAGCGAGTCAGTCCACAGTGTTGTATCCATGCAGTGTTATTAATGTTGGGGGTATAGTGGAGAGAGAGAGAGAGCGCGCGGGGAGGGGGGTAGGGGGGCGAAGGTACTGAATTCAATAATGACAGTGTGAGTGCGTGAGCCTTATTTGGAGATAATGTGTGAGCCTTGTTAGGAGGTAGGTGCTATAACAGGTAGTGAGTGTGAGGGAGCAGAGACAGTACGGTGACAGTTAACCTGACAGAGTCGGGAGGATATTGACGCTTGTCCTGTGATGCTGATCATTTCTTCAGATCATGTCAGCGTCGAGGTGACCCTTCCCGAATGTCTTGTCCAAGTTTATCAGTAATAACACCACAGACCCTGTCCCTCAGATTCCACAGAATCAGTTTGGGTGGATCTTAGAAATAGGAAGGAGAAGCAAGCATTGGCGTATTATGTATCTAAACCAATGCTCTCGTGCAAATTCTGTGCATTATATGGTCTGGAAATTAGAGATGCAAATATTGTGGGTGCTGCAGCATTTCTGCATGATCTCAAATTGCATCTAAACCACGTGAACTAAGTAACTGCTAATGTGAAATGCTCTCGTGCAAATTCTGTGCATTATATGGTCTGGAAATTAGAGATGCAAATATTGTGGGTGCTGCAGCATTTCTGCATGATCTCAAATGCATCTAAACCACGTGAACTAAGTAACTGCTAATGTGAAAAATAAATTCCATAAGCGTATAACAGGTTGGTTGAAGAGTATGTTGTGACTCAAACAAGAGAGCAGGTTATTTTGGATTTGATGTTGTGTGGTAAGAAGGACTCATTAATAACCTTGCTCTGAGGACTTGAGGCGTTAATATGTTATATTTTACATGGCGCCTGCATGCAGTATAGAATATTTGAACATGAAGTGGTAGACACGCAATAGCTGTTAGAGTCATTGAATCATGGAGCCGTGCAGCTTGGATACAGGGCCTTTGGACCCAAGTGGTCCGTGCCGACCAAAATGTCCATCCTGCTAATTCCATTTCCCTGCCCTGGCCCTTATTCTTCTAAATCTTTCCTATCCGCGTATTTTTGTCTAAAAACCTTTTGCATGTTGTTAATGTACGTGCCTCAACCTAACCGCTGTCTGCTAATTCCATATGTGCACCAATCTCTGCATAAAAAAGTTGGCGCTCAGGATCCTTTTTATTCTTTCACCTCTAACCTGATGTCCTTTAGTCCTTGATTCCCAAAACTGGGAACAGGAATGAGTGCATTCACCTTGTCCACGTATCTCATGATCTTATACATTTCGATACGATTTCCCCTCAGTTTCTTACACTCAAAGGAAAATGCTCTGGCCAGTTCAAACTCTCCCTACAACTCAGACCGTTGAGTACTGGCAACATCCTTGTAAATTTCTTCTGTCCTCTTTCCAGTTTAATCACATCCTTCCTATGGCAAACTGAACCAAACCGAGCACAATACTCCAAGTGCATCCCTCACCAGAGTCCTGTCCAACTGCAATATAACTCGCCATCTTCTATATTCAATGCCCTGACTGATGAAGGCCAGTGTGCCAAAAGCCTTTTTCACTGCCCCGCCTACGTCCAACTACTTTCAGAGAACCATGGATCTGAGCTCCAAGGTCCCTCTGTTCCACTACACTCCTTCAGGGTCTAACATTCACCACGAAACCCCAACCTGGATTTGACTTTCCAAAATGCAACACCCCACATATATCTATATTAATCTCCATTTGCCATTTCTCGGCCACTTCCCCAGCTGATAAAGGTCCTGCTGCAATTTCTGATAACCTTTCTCACTGTTCACAGTACTGCCTATTTTATTGTCATCAGCCTAATTACTAATCATGCTGTGCACATTCTTATCCAACCCATTGATATAGATAACAAACAATAATAGGCCCAGCACCGACCCCTTAGTCACTCCACTAATCACAGGCCTCAAGTCCAACAAGCATCCTTCCAGTATTAGCCTCTGCTTTCTACCAGCAAGCCAATTGAGTATCCAATTTGCCATGTCCCGCTGAATTCCATGCTATCGAACCTTTCAGAGCAGCCTATCATGTGGAAACTTATCAAAGGCCTTTATGAAATCTAGATAGACTACGTCTACCACCCTACCCTCATCAATATTCCAGGTCACTTCCTCAAAAGAACGCAAAAGAATTGTGAGCTATGATATTCGATGCACAATGCAGTGCTAACTGCTCCTTATGAAAACGTGTCTTTGCAAATGCATGTATATGTTATCTCTTAGAACCATCTCAAGGAACTTACATGTCACAGTTGTTAAGTTAACTGGTCTATAGTTCACAGGTTCTTCGTCACAAACACTACTTGAACAAGGGCACAATATTCACTACACTCTAGTCTTCCAGGAATTCCCCCGTGGACAGCGATAACGCAAAAAGATCAGCCAGGACCCCTGAAATATCTTCTCTCTCCTCTTGCTGTGTTCTTGGATACATCTGCTCAAGACCGGAGACCTACAGAAATACTGCAATGTCTGAAAAATATATCTATTTCTTTAAGGCAGAATCACCGAAGAAAGGGCAAGTGACTTAATGAAGGCTAACATAATAAATTAACGATTATATTAATCATAGGAAGTGAGTTCAGAAGAATTTTAGACATTGTGGAAACAGGAGATTTCTCAGAAATTTGTTTATGTGGAGATTGCATATTTTCTTCATGTCTGCGTGGGTTTCCTCCGGGTGCTCCAGTTTCTGCCCACAGTCAAAGATTTACGGGTTAGGCGAATTGCCCATGCTTATTTGCCCAAAGTGTTCTGGGATGTGTAGATTAGGTGAATCAGTCACAAAATGTAGAATCGGACGGGAATGAGTCTGGGTGGTTACTCCTCGGAGGGGCAGGGTGGATTTATTGGGCCCAAAGGCCTTTTCCACACTGTAGACATTTAATGATTCTGTGAAAGAAGAACACAAAGACGACATAAATCTACAATCTGTATTGCAAAGAAAACAAAATAAAAGCAAGATCAAATGTGGAATTTTGTAATCTGGAGAGGAGAGGTTATTGTGGAGAACAGGGAAATGGTCAAGAAAGTAACCAGTTACTTTGCATCTGTCATCAGGGAGGAAGATCCGAAAATCGCTGAGAAATACCAAGTGATCACATGGAACTTGTGGAACTAAAGGCATAAAGTCAATCACATTAGTAACAAGGTAGTAGTTGAAGGCTGGCATAGTAGTATTGTAGCTGGATTGAGCATTGCTAAGTCAGATGAGCCAGTTGTGCTTCGTATCAAAATATTAAAATAAATCAGCAATAGATGCATTAATTATGCTGTCGATGACTGCTTTATTTTCCTGTACATTCTGCAGAGGCTGGGAGTTAGTAAATATGTTCCAAGCATTGTAGATGAATGGAAGGGATTCAAGCGTCTGCAAAGGGACGAAGAGATAGTGTGGAGAACTGAGACCAATTACTTGACATCTGTAGGGAAACCGATGGAATCTATTATGTAGGATGTGATATTGGATATTTAGAAATTAACAGCAACATTGGAGAGAATCATTATGCATTTCTGACAGAGTCATCATACTTGACAAACTTCAGAATGATTAGAACTTGTTTATTGCAACATAGAAATGGCATATTTCGATTTTCAGAAGGCTTTTTATAGAACTCGTGCAGTGAATTCCTAAATAAAGTAATGTGAATGGTAATTGGAGGAATATATAGAAGTGGAAAGTTAAAGTCAGGTTCGCCTTCATTTAAGAGAATCAGAACATAGTCGGAAGGTCATGTTAAAGCAGTTTCACAGCTTGCTAATGAAACTGTACACAGAGTATTGAGTCCAGTGTTGGTGATCCATTCTGAGAAAGAATATACTGACCACGGAGGATGTGCAATGGACAGTCTTCAGATTAATCCCTCAGGTGGCGAGATTGCCTGATGTGGAAACTCGGCCTGTGTTCTTCAGAGTTTCAAAGAATGCGTGGTGATCATAATGAAATTTAGAAAGGTCACTCAACATATGACAAGTTGGAAATAAACAGGAGTTTTCCCTGGCTATCTACTCTAATTTAAGGCAAATAATGGCAGGTAAAGGTTAGACCATTTCAGACTGCAATAAGAAGGCAATTCTTCATAAGAAGGGGACTGACTAACACAGCGATATGGAAACCTGCTGGCAGGACAAGATTAGGGAGAATCCCCAGATATTCTACAGGTACGTCAAGTGGAACAGAATAACCAGAGAACAGGTAGGACCCATTAGTGACTTGCCAAGTTGCATCCAAATCAACTTAGTGGTAGGAGACAGAAGGTCTGCTGGTAGAAGTCTGTTTATTTGAGTGGAGACGAGTATCCAATTGTGTACCACAGGGATCAGTGCTGTGTCCCATATTATTTGTGATTCGGAGATGCCAGTGCTGGACTGGCTTGGACAAAGTTTAAAAATTGCAGAATACTAGATGATAGTCCAACAGTTTATTTGGAGGCACGACATTTCGAAGAGCATAATCACGTGACGAAGAAGCAGCGCTGCGAAAGCTAGTGCGTGCGAATAAAACTGTTGGATTATAACATGGTGTTGTGTGATTTTTAACCTTAATATTTGTAGTATTCATAAATGATGCAGCTGTGAATATGGAGAGGGTTGGGGTTAGTGTGATAAATCAGTTTGCGTTTGACACAAAGTTTGGCTGGTTGGTTGGTAGTGAGGAGGAAGGCCTTATATTACAGGAAGATATAGATGGAATGATCAAATGGGTAGATCAATGGCCGATGGAATGTAATCCTGATAAATATGTGGTGATGTACTCTGGAAGAATGTGCCAGACAGGAAAGAACTCAATGAATTGCAACACACTAGGAAGCTCAGAGGGTGCTTCTCCATATATTCCTGAATGTGATTAAACAGGTTAATGCACAAGTTGACAAAGCATAGCGACCCATAAACACAGCCTTTATTCATGGAGGCACAGATTATAAGAACTATGTGGAACTTTGGTTAGGCCAAATGGAATATTATGGACAGTTCTGGGAGCCACATTACAGGAAGAATGTGATTGCACTGGAGAGGGTGCAGTGGAGATTCACCAGGATGTTCCCTTGGATGGAGTAGATCAGCTCGGATTATTGACTTTGAAGCAGAGAAGGCTGAGAGGGACGTGCTTCAGAAGGATAAGATTACCAGGGGCATGCACAGGATGGATAGACAGCAGCTGTCCCTTTCAGTCAAAGGGCGAAGAACAAGGGAGTATCATTTTGAAGTGAAAGGTTTAATGTTTATTGAGGATTTGAGGATTGGTTGCCATCCAGAGGCTGTTGGGGTCAGGAATTCACTTCCTGAAAGGGCAGTTGGCACAGGTGACCTCACAACCGTTAATAAATACATGGTCGTGCCCTTGAGGTGCCATAACATTCATGGCTATGGGCCTCTTATTGGAAAGTGGGACTAATGCCGATCGTGCTGTATTTGTTACAGTACAGAGCCAGTGCTTTTGTGATTGTATGGATTGGACGGTCAATCATTTAGCAGCATAAGACAGGAATTGATGAGTTTCTTAAGAATGTATTAACTAGGGTTATAAAAGTGAACTTGTCTCCATGAGCTAGAACAGGGAAAGCTAAAAGTGTCTAATGTCCTGCTCCCTTCCTGATGTTTCTGTGCAGTGTGCGGGAAAGCTCTGTCATTGGTGTCACAAGCTCTTAAACATTATGAAGGCAGCATCTATCTGGTTGAAAGGACTGTGATTCCCGTTCCCTTTTCCAGAGCTCATTGCCGGTGTTCTGTCAGGTTTTATTCTTTAAGAACTCAGAGCAATTTGATACAATTGAGTGGCTTGCTTGGCCGTTTCAGAGACCATTGTTATGTCTATCACATGTCTGTGTGTGGAGACACCTGTAGGCCAGACCAGGGAGCAATGACATTTGCACAAAACCACAATCTCCACATGGGGACCTATCGGAAACGACACTGAGCACATTATTTCTGTGCTGTATGGCAGCTCTGTCAAAAAGAACTCCCACCAATGTGATGATCGCGACGGGACTGATGGCGTGGTAAATGGTCAGACTGTAGTCATTCCCTTGTTATGGGACTGGATATAGTTGAGGAACTTCACACGTGGCCAGACAGATTTCAGAGTTGGAGCTGGATTGAAACAGTTTCCCCAGCGAGATGGCTTGTTGTGCAGTGCAATCTTGAATGACCGGGCCCATTGCCTTTGTAATATCTACTGTGTTCAGCTGTTTCTTCATGTCACGTACACCGAATCGAATTGGTTGAAGTCTGGCATCTGTGATTCTGTGAGAATCACAGGGTGAGGTGGATTATCGACTCACCACTTCTGGCTCAGGATGTTGCAGATACTACATCCTTGTCTTTTACACTGATGTACAAGGCTGGGGATATTTGTGGAGCCCTCTCCTCCTGTAAGTTGTTTATTAGTTCATCGAAATTGATGACTGGATGTGGCTTGACTGCAGAGTTTCGATTTTATCTGTTTGTCTTGGGATCATTTCCCCCTCTCCACCAGATGGTAGTTCTGTGGTTCGTAATGTAACCAGTCAAGTGCGGTAGCTTTAATGGGTTGTCATTAGGTTTAGATACACATGGTTCTGACTCTGGCATGTACACCCAAATTCCGCACTGAACCATCACTCGGCTTGATGATAATGGTAGACTGATGGATTATCCTGGGGAAAAGTTATGAATTGTGATTGAATGCAATTCTGCTGCGGCTGCTGCTGTGATCTACAGCATCACACGATAACCCAGTTTGAACTGCAATATCTGCAAATCAATTCGACACTTTACCCCAGTTCACACCGAGACCCATTCACCCATCAGACCTGTACTCAGTGACGTAGCCTGGTTTCTGATGTGCGAGCACTTCCAGTTTCACATTCTCATTCTGCTGAGGGTCTCTCCCTGATGTCACGCCTCCAGATACTTGTTACGTTACTCAGATAATTTAACATATTAATCTGAATCATTTTCTTTCCCGTCATAATATCTGCTATGTTTGAAATGAATGTTTTTTCCGCTGTTTTTCTCCCTGACCACGATTAAGACCTCGGTCGTGTCAGTGATGCCAGCCTTATATCGTTTCAGAGCCAATGAAGTTGTGCACTTTGCGTTTTTGTTCCCTTCCCAATGTACAGCGCTCTCTGCTGGACAGGGCGTTTGAGCAGATTCGACACACTTCTTTGGAAAATGTTCAAAAACAGAAATTGCTGAAGAAACTAAGCAGTTTTCGCTGCATCTTGTGAAGTGAAAGCTGAGTTCATCTTTCGGGTCCATCTGAGTTCATCTTTGTCGGAAGATAGAGAAATAGAGTTAACGGTTCAAGTACATTTTGAATAACTTGAGGATAGACAAGTCCCCCAGGCCTGACGGGATATATCCTAGGATTATGTGGGAAGCAAGAGAGGAAACTGCAGTACCGGTGGCAATGATCTTTTCGTCTTCACTGTCAACGGGGGTGGTACCAGGGGACTGGAGAGTGGGGAATGTTGTGCCCCTGTTCAAAAAAGGGAATTGGGATAACCCTGGGAATTACAGGCCAGTTAATCTTACTTCGGTGGTCGGCAAATTAATGGAAAGGGTACTGAGGGATAGGATTTATGAGTATCTGGAAAGATACTGCTTGATGAGGGACAGCCAGCACGGATTTGTGAAGGGTAGGTCTTGCCTTACAAGTCTTATTGAATTCTTTGAGGAGGTGACCAAGCATGTGGATGAGGGTAGAGCAGTTGATGTAGTATACATGGATTTTAGTAAGGCATTTGATAAGATTCCCCATGGTAGGCTTATGCGGAAAGTCAGGAGGCATGGGATAGAGGGAAATTTGGCCAATTGGATAGAAAACTGGCTAACCGGTCGAGGTCAGAGAGTGGTGGTAGATGGTAAATATTCAGCCTGGAGCCCAGTTACAAGTGGAGTTCCGCAGGGATCAGTTCTGGGTCCTCTGCTGTTTGTAATTTTTATTAATGACTTGGATGTGGGAGTAGAAGGGTGGGTCAGTAAATTTGCAGAAAATACGAAGATTGGTGGAGTTGTGGATAGTGAGGAGGGCTGTTGTCGGCTGCAAATGGACTTAGATATGATGCAGAGCTGGGCTGAGGAGTGGCAGATGGAGTTCAACCCTGCCATGTGTGAGGTTGTCCATTTTGGAAAGACAAATAAGAATGCGGAATACAGGTAGGGTTCTTAGTGAGGTGGAGGAACAGAGGGATCTTGGGGTCTATGTTCATAGATCTGTGAAGGTTGCCAATCAGGTGGATAGAGTTGGGTGACTTGATAGAGGTTTATAAGATGATCAGAGGAATAGATAGAGTAGACAGTCAGAAACGTTTTCCCCGGGTACAACAGAGTGTTACAAGGGACATAAATTTAAGGTGAAGGGTGGATGGTATAGGGGAAATGTCAGGGGTGGGTTCTTTACCCAGAGAGTGGTGGGGGCATGGAATGAGCTGCCTGTGGGAGTGGTAGAGTCAGAATCTTTGGTGACCTTTGAGCGGCAATTGGATAGGTACACGGATGGGTGCTTAAGCTTGGACAAATGTTCGGCACAACATCGTAGGCCGAAGGGTCTGTTCTGTGCTGTATTGTTCTATGTTCTATGTTCTATGTTCTACAGTGTGACACTTCTTCAGAACTGAAAAGGATTGGAAACTGGGCATTTTAGTCCTTTGCCAGAGGTGGGGGGTAGGTGACAGGGAAAAGAGGGTGTGGCAAAAGATAAACAGGCTTTTAGCAGTGGTGAACGAGAAGATGATACAAAATGAGTTTAAATTAAGATGTGAATGGGGGAAAGGGGTTCTCTCTATTGAGTGCAAGATAAAGAAGACACAACCACATAAGGCCATAGGGAGGCCAGGAGGGAGAATGTTGAACATGTGGTATTATATAGATCTGGCCAGAGACACATTTTCACTGTAGAGATCATTACCACCGTCTGAAAAATTAATTAAGGTGATTGACGGCTTATTAGCACTAGTAAGATTTACATGCTGCCTTATTATTGTAACATAACGAAGCAAACAACTAACCGTATGAGGCTTGGGCTGAGTGCTGTTCACGTGTCACTTTTAACATTGTTTCAAATTTACAGTGCTTATCTTTAAATGCTTGTTCTTGAAGTTAGTATCAGTTGGAGTGTAGGAGGTTGAGGGGTGATATTATAGAAATTTACAAAATCAGGGGAGGCTTGGGCAGGGTGAAAAGCCGAGGTCTTTTCCACAGGATAGGAAAATTAAATCATAGAGCCATAGGTTTATGGTAGAAGAGGGAAGATTTAAAAGGGAGCAAAAGGGAACTGTTTTTACACAGAGGGTGACGTGTTTATGGAATGAGCTGCCAGGGTAACTGGCTGATGCAAGTACAGCTCCAACATTTAAAAAAACATTTGGACGAACATGTGAATGGGGACCGTTTAGAGGCATATGGGCCAAATGCAAGAAGATGGGAATAGTTTAGTTTGGAAAATGTGGCCGGCATGGTCAAGTTGGAACAAAGATTGCGTTTGTATGCGATATGACTGTATGAATATAGAAAGCGAAGTAAATGAAAGAAAAGATGTGTTGTAAGCAAATTTGCAAGAAATATAATAACAAGCAGCACGAGCTTTTCCATTTATATAAGAATAGTTCAAGGGGTGTGTGTGATGTTTGGTATAAAGAAAGTCAGGAAAGTTTATTGAGGACATTTGGAGGGTGTGACTGGGGAACTGGATACAGGAAATAAACAAATAGTTTACACGAGTATTTTACATCGTTCCTCACAGGGGAAGGTGCTGTAAATATTTCAATGGTATAAACAAAATGATAATAGGAGGGAAGATCTTGAGCTGTCTCTAACAGAAGGAACAAGGCAATTCTGAAACAGATAAGATTAAGGGTAAACAGGTCATCAGCAATTCATAGCTGGTTTTAAAAGAAGTGGTCACAGAGTGGCTGGTGGCTCTGTGTGAAATATTCCATAACTCTCTGGATTAAAGGAGTGACCCAGTGAATCTGGAGACCCTCCAATGTGGCGCCTGTCTTCAAGAAACGAGCGAGACTGAAAGCAGGAACCACTTAGCCTAACCATTACTGCTGGGAATCTGTGAGAGTGTGTTATTAAGGAAGGAACTGCAGAGCATTTAGAAAAGCTTCACACAGAGTCAGCATGGTCTTGGTAAAGGCGAAATACATATTGCCTGTAAAATCATGCAAAGTTTTTCTTGAAATCCATGAGAATGTAACAAGTGGCCTTGATAAAGGGGGACTGGTAGACATGAGGCTTTCCAGAGATTTTCCACAAGGTATCACAAAATAAAGGTTGTTACGCAAGACAGAAGCTCATAGTATGATGGATAATGCATTAGCATGGGATGACACTTGGTAAACACTTACAAATCGGGGAGTCATGATTCATCGATCTTTATGAAAAAAATGTATCTGCTGGAGTACCAAAAATACCAGTCCGATGGCAAGAGCTGCTTACAAGAGCTGCACTCAGCTCCTGACGGCGGGAGCTGAGTGCGATATACATTCGAGTTTGAGGATGACACTGACAACCAAAAGGCAGGCTGTTATTAAATGCAGAGAACTCCCAAAAAACAGGATTCCACAACAGGGCAGAGTCTCGAGGTCAGGGATGTAGATACAGAATAAGGAATATCGATTTCAAAGTGAGATGTAAAGAAATGTCTTATTTCAGAAGGTAGTGAATGGCTGGAATTTCCTAACCCCGAGAGTTGTGGAGGTTGGTTCACTGGTTGTATTTACAGATGGGTGGATTCGTTTGTGACATTTCCGCAATTTGAGGGATGCAAGGGGTTAGCAGGAAAGTGGAGTTGAGCCATGGAGTAGATCAGCCATGCCCTTATTTAATGACAGCGCAGGTTCCTATTTCTTACGTTCTTATTTATGTTTTTGGAAAATAATTGATTATTTTCATGGAAGTCATAATGTAAAATATTGAATTCAGAGACAACAGAGGATTTGTCTGAGTTGACCTTGTGTGGGGCATGGGGGCGGTATTCAATGCGAATCTGGGCCTGTAACATGACCGACATCAGGAGCAGAAGTGACAGAGAGGAGAAGCCTGAAAAGAGGGATTAGGGGAGGGGGGTCTCTGCCCGACCTAGCCTGGATTTTCCAATACATTTGCTAAACTACACCAAACCATCGGAGTGGCCTCAATCTGCTCCTGCACAGCAAGACCGAAAGGCTGAATGAAACGGACATGACTGGGCCATTTGGAACTTTGACACTATTCCACCAGTCAATAATGTCATGGCTCATCTCATTGTGTACCCAGCTGCACTTTTCTCTGATTTCACAATGATCCCTGATTTACTCTGTCTATGGAAAATCAGACAAAGTCAGCCTCGATATAATATGAAGATTCAGCGCTCCCAATCTTCTGGTTGAGAGAATTCCCACTTGAATGAATTCCCACTTTTTGAATTTCTCCTCAGTCCTGTTCTGAATGAGGTTGGAGGGTGTCACTGTTTCCATTTCTAGTCCCAATCCTCCACTGCTCACAACAAATTTTAAATGTAACCAGGTTGGCAATATGACCGATGCTAAAGATCTAAGTCTGGGTCAGGTTCAGTTATCAGAACAAGCAAGTTGGATTTCTTTAGTCACCTACAAGTAATTAACAGAACTAACTGAGGAGTATGATGGATATTTGGTTAGCACTGCGGCCGCACATCACCAAGGAGCTGGGTTCAATTCCAACCTCAGGTGAGTTTGAACATTCCCCGTATATCTGTGTGAGTTCCCTCCCAATGCTCCAGTTTCCTCCAGAGTACCAAGATGTGCAGCTTAGAGTGGATTTGCCATGCTCGATTGCCCATTATTGAGAGAGCGTCCCCTTCATGGTAACCCCTGTCAGTGTGGGGGAACTTAACCTGCGCTGATGGCCTCCCTCTGCATCACAAACCAGCCATCCAGCCAACTGAGTGAGAGACAGTGTAACTGTTACAGACAGAAACAGGCACAGGCAAAGGGCAAGAGAAACTTTCATAACAAGGAAAATGGTACATTTCAGATAACGGTCAAGATAACAGCTGAGGATAAAATGTTCTCTGCTCAAAACTGTATTTCATAACGCGACAAGTGTTGAGAAGCAGTGATTGGCTGAATACAATAAAGTGAGACAAAGTGAAATAGCCAGAATTACTAACTGTGATTGGATATAAAATAAGTGCATACTTTTGGAGGAACCCAGGAGGTTGAATGACTGAAAATTCCTGTACCTGATAATGTGAATTCTTTGGAACACTATCTGGAATATTCCATATTCAAAGTGTGTGTGTGTGTGTGTGTGTGTGTGCCATATTCAGTGTGTGTGATAGAGAGAGAGAGAGAGACCGCAGATACTGCACTGTGCTGGGTGGTGAGCTCATATCATGCTCGGTGGGGCTGGTGGTGAGGCCTCCTCTGGGAAGAGAACGGACCCCCCTGTTCTAGCCCATCCACTAGGACCTCTGTGCCCCTGTTGAAAAATCGTGGTGTTAGTTCCCCTTACCTGCCATGCTCGGGGTCAACTGTGCAGGGTGGCTTAAACTGAGGAAGTACAACAGTGTGCCCAATTGCCTTTAAAAGATGGCACCAGTGTCAGTGATCATAGAATAGCCAGGGACATCAGTGCGATGGTGAGTCCCTCCAGCCATGTTGGGTTGGAGAATCGGGGAGGCATTGAATGCGAGGAACACGATGAGATTGTGTGGGTAGTCAATGTGGTGAGTTCGATAAGATAGCACCATGAAGCTAGTACAATCTCGTTCAGACGATCCCTCTGTCACACTCAATAAAAATGTTACTGAGACAAACTATTGTTAGATTCAGCCCAGGCATTGAATGCGAGGAACACTATGAGATTGTGTGGGTAGTCAATGTGGTGAGTTCTAGAAGATAGCACCATGAAACTAGTTCAGTCTCATACAGACAATCCTTCTGCCACACTCAATAAAATGTCAGTGAGACAAACTATTGTTAGATTCAGCCCAATGAGTCGAAGACTCTGCTGAACCCACACCCAGTTACAAAGTTGCAGAACAAATGTTCATCTAAAACTCTCCTTCATCTTTATTGACGCCAATATCCCCTTCACCTATCATCCTGGGAATACTGGCTCATGTTGAAGGATGCTGTCAAAATGCCTGTGATCTTACATGAAATTGTCTCTCAATCTCCCTTTCGCTTTTTTCCGCAAAATCCTTTTTATTGTTGGTAGTTAAACTGATTTTTCCGCCATCTCTCTCTGACAGGAACTAGGGAATACGGACTAGGCAATAAGGGCTCTGTATCAGAGTGATCATGTAACTAGACGAACTAGACGGGTAATTCAGAGGCACGGTCTGTGACTCCAAGGCAGTGTTTAAAATCCTACCACAGTTGATGACAGAGCTTAAATGAAAAGTGAGCAAAAATTTGGAATGAAACTTAATTTCACTCATGGAAACCAGTAACAGTTAAGATTTATTTTTATTATTTCACTGATAGACTTTGCTAAAGAAACTTAACGTTATTGCCCAGTCTGAACTCAGTGTGACTTCGGACCCACAACAAAATTGTTGGCTCCATTTTGTCTTGACAAATGGCCGCGTAGTCAAGGACAATTAATGATGGACAACAAATGCTGCCCTTGCCGGTGATGCTGGCATCCCGTGAAATAACAGCATTAAAGGTGAAATAAACCAAGGAACGGTGGGTGCTAGAGATCGAAAATAAAATAATCCAGCGTCTGTAAATGTTGGAGAATCTTGCAGGTATGGCAGCCTCTGTCAGGAGAAATGCAGATAACAGTTTGAGTCCAGTGATCCTGCTTCACAACTGAAAGCAAACTGGGAAATAATATTATTTATCCTGGTATCATGGATGGTTGGGGTGGAGAGAGAGGTGGGGGCCAGGTTTAAATTGAATGGATGGAGAAATGGCCGATAAAGAGAGGAAAAGAAATGAAAAGTGAGCAAAGGGATTGCTGCTGATGAACTGAAAGGTAAACAAAACGGCAAGTTATTCTCACATTTCCCCATTTTCCCATACTCCTATATATTGCGTCCATTTAGATTTGTCCATGATTAAAGTGAGTTAGATTCCCTCTCTCTCTCTCTACTCTGAGTGTGATAATCAAATCCATTAGCAATATTGGTGCTGCCCTTATAGTCGCTGAGATATAGAGGAAGGTAACGTTACATTGTCAACTACTTCTTTGGAGAGAGAAACTTTTACTGTGGGAGTGTGCAGAGATGCAACGGCTTTCTCAGCCAGGAAGAGAACCTCAGGAGTGGAAATAGTTTTCAACACTGAGCGCATTCATGTTCCGTGTGGGGAATTGACTTGTTCCTGTCATTGGAAAATCAGTGGAGTTTCTGTGGATGATTATCTCGGGTTTGTATCGTCAGCTGCTGGGTCTGCTGACCCCATTCTATACACTGCATTTACAGAGTGTCTGGGTCCATGGTAAACAAATGGAGATGAGGCTCCACAGAAGGGAAGCTCTATAAATAGGGAGGTGCAGGGCAGTACATTATCTTTCCTGGGATTTCCCGGGACATTTGTCTAAGCTGGACCAGGTTTCAGGTATGAAACCAGTTTGTTTCAAAATTGAGGTTGTTACTGAGCTGTGCCCCCTCCTTCAGTATACTGTGCAGCCTCACATACCAGTGGCAGGACTGTGCTGATGCTCACCATGAATTAAACTGGATTAATTCTGGAACTTTCCAGGCAGGAGTGAGTAACATATCCATCATCACCGGAGTGCAGTCCTCAGATATATTCACTGGCTGACAGAATCCAAATGTCCGCTGAGAGCAATATATTGTGTCCATCTCCCTGAGGAAGGTACAGAAAGTAACTTCCAGAAATACAAGGGAACAGAGTGACTGGTGAAAATGGCGAACAGCAGGAAATTAGAATTAATAAAAGGTACATCTTTCAAAATCTCATTGAATTTACGGTTGGTATATTGCTGCAACTGATGAGCTACATTCCAGGTATTAAGGAGGTGGCAGTAGAGCTAGTGAAAGAATTACTGATTATTCTTCAAAGCTGGTTAGATCCTTCAGACTTGAAAGCAGCTATTGTACACCTAAATATTTGAAACAGGACGGAGAGAGCAAACAGCAAACTAAGCTTGATATAAGCTGTGAGAAAAACATTGGAACCTTTTGTGAGGAATGTGACAACTAGACACTTGGAAAATAATGACATGATTCGGTATAGTCAATCTAGATTCAGGAAGGGGAAATGATCTTGATGTTTGATAAATCGATTGTCCGTTGTGACATCGACAATTGAGAACCAGTGGGAATGAAGTATTTGAATTTTCAGCAGACGTTTGACCTTGTTGAATACAGATGAGTGGGGAATGTTTGAGTCCATGGGTAGATAGGGGTGGAATACACCGAATGTATTAAAAGCTGGTTAATCGAGAGAATGAAGAGAGTAGGATATTTATCTGGAGTGAAGGATCAGTGTTTGTGCAATAGCTCTTCGCAAGATATAAAATATTTCAGATATGAACAACAAATATCATCATTCACATTTATGTTCATTAAATAGTGAGAGGTTGGGAAGTGCTATTGTTGTAACAGACCTGGATGTGCTTGGTCATAAGTCACAAACAGAATTTTAACGCAGCAGGAAGTAAATGATATGTGGCTCTTCATGCAAAATGATTAAAGTACCAGAGTAAATGTATCTTTCCAAATGATAGTGATTTGTTGAGAGATTGTTAGGGCTATTGTGTCCAAGTTGAATCAGCTTTATAAATAATGATCTTGTCAGCGATTCAGTCCAAAGGAGTTTCACCAGACTAAACCCTGGCATGATTTTACCATGCGGAGAGAGTGAAGAAACTTGTGCTTAATAAAGTGTGTTAAGGTGATTGTGAGTTTATATTTTAAAAATGCTGAAGCATATTGAGTGTTGAAGATACAAAATTGGCTTATTAGATCAATTAAAGGAATGCCCAGGCAAATTCACATTTTCTATGTATTGGAGTGCAAAGATATCCACTGTAAATATATTGGCTGGTGCCTGTTCTAGTCGAGGAGAGATCTGCACGGCAACAGCATGTAGATTGTGGTTTTTGAGGGTGGTGGTGGTGGGAGGTTCAGCCAGTTATAGTATTGCAAACGGACAACGCAGCAGAATCATCTAGCCTCCGATAAGAAATCATGCATCATTCTCCCTCACTACTAACTTCACGAGAGCAATGGGTGATGGGAGATGTGATCAATAGCCAGCGGTGCCAACATTAAATCCAGTCCAGTAGTTCTTGTGAACTGAAGGAACCATACTGAAAGGGGTTAAATGGAGCTGTTGGTTCAGTGACTGTGATTGATGCCAGTCTCCATGGATCCTGGTTGTGTCACTGGATGTTTTCCGTCTCCTATTCGTAAGGGGCCTCTTGCAATGGTTTATGCCATTGTAGCAGCAGATGCACCATCTCCAACGCTCAAAGGGACACAGCTGCAGAGACACAAAAAGGAGATTTAAACAACTGAGAATAGTCTGGAATGATCCAATAATGGATCAGAATCTGCGAACATGAGACTGGAATGCTGCAACAATGGACAAGGGTTTATCCGATGGTCTTTTCTTTTTTTCCGGGTCTTGGTCAACATTATCACTTCGGATATATGGTGCCCTGATGATTATCCAGGCGGGTTACTATCCTATCCTCGCTATTGTTGGTGTTCCTGGTAAGTTTCTTCAGCTCTATCCATTTATTAATCTCTTCAACTATGGCGAACTTCTTTGCTATTTCTGTTATCTATATTTGACAAAGACTGAAACGATTACCTTCAGTTTCAAATGCAAATTCCATTAATTACCCACAAATTTCAGAACCGCCCACACTCCCGCCCTCACAAACATCTGAGAACAAAACTGTTCACAATACCGAAGTACCTTTTCTTCCCTGAATTCATTTATGTCTCGGTATTCTGTCCATCACTAAACCAACCCACTACCAGCTTGATTATATGCCCAGTCATCATCTTGGGTTCAAAGCTGACACTTAATTATCCATTATCTATGCTTAGGTAAAATTCAGACGTTATGGTTCCACCTCTCTTCTAAGCACTCTTTCAGTTACAAATATTTCGATTGCAACTTTGTTCCTGTCTCTAAAATAACTTAATGACAGGAAC
>NC_057717.1:56921423-56924100 GCF_004010195.1 Chiloscyllium plagiosum | reverse complement strand
AGAGTAAAAAGAAAGAATGGCAAAAGAGAGAGCTTTTGAAGAACACAAACTGACAATTAAAAAGAAAAGCCAGTGTAAAATGCTGGAGATAACGGCTAAGGGTGTGCTTAGTAAGGAAGAGAGTGGGCATGAGTAGCCCCTAGTAGTCAGAAGCCTAGTGAGAATTTGTTTAAGTATGTTCAAGCATCGCCTCAATTTGATGAGAAGAATGTGATGCCCTTTTCATCTCATTTGAAAAGTTGGCTAAACAAATGCAGTGGCCAGAGGCAATGTGGGTTTTGTTGATCCAAACGAACCTTGTCGGTAGGACTGATGAGGTATTCACATCCCTATCAGAGGCAGTATAATGAGGTTAAAAAAACATTTTGTCTTCATAGGCAACCTTTCAGGAATTTAATGAGGGATCCTGGTGAAATCTACACTGAGTTTGTAAGGATCAAACAGACTAATTTCGATAGTTGGATAAGAGCTTTAAAATTCAAGCAAAGCTATGATGCCCTTAAAGAGATTAGCACTTTGAGGAATTCAAACATTTACTGCCTGAAGTAATGCAAACTCAGGTGGAAGAGCAGAGAGTGTAAGCAGCAAGGTTAGCTGCTGAAATGGCTGATGATTATGAACCGGCCCATAAACTTGGTTTGGCTTCCAGAATCAGTTCTGGTCTCTGAGGGACAGAAATTGGAGCAAACAGATATACTCACGTGCAAAGGGAAAGGTAGATCACAGTGTAGATCATAAGGATAATTTACCACGGTAATAAAGAAAACCTTGAGGGGGACAAAGAAGTTAAAAACCTGTCCTGTTTTCATTTTAAAAAAGACGGCCACACAAAATCACAGTCTTGATGGGCTGGGAGAAAACCAAATGCAGGATAACCAGACAAGCCTGGAAGTTTTGTTGGACTCGTAACAAAAAGCATAGTGGAAGTGAGGCAATTGCCTCAGAGTGTACAAGATGATCAGTGGACGTCCTAAATCTGCAAACAAAACTGACATGAAAGGGTAAAGTTTATTCACATAGGCCAGGAGTAATTGGTAAGAAAGTTTCAACATTTATTGACACAGGATATTTTCAGTCTGAAATGCTGAGGGGTGAGGCTTTATGCACTCTTGAGAGACTATTTCCCGAAAACGTGCTGGTAACAGGAATTCATAGTGAGGCAAAAGGTGCTCAGTTATGTAAAGTGAGGCTAGAGTGTCCAGAGAAGATTGGAGCATGTGCGGTAGGTGTACTAGACCCCTAACTCTCAGCTCTAGGAATAAAATTTGGCCTTGCAAATAATATAGCTGCTTCACTGGTAGGCGTGCTGCCTACTCTAGTTGAAAAGCCAGTGGAGATGCGGGCAACTGAAGACCTGGAGAATGTTTATCCAGGAATTTCCCCTGATTGCATCACCAGAAGATCACAGAAGCACGGGTTTAAGCAGGATAAAGGCACAGATAACGAAGCTGACGTAGAGTTATCCGAAAGTTTCTTTTTGATCAGTAAGTGGAAAACAGAAGGAGCAAGTAGGAAAACATGAACGTATTTTTAGCTCAGCTAAGCTGATTGAATTACAGAAGAAAGATTTGGAGTGACAGAAGTTATATCAAAAGATATTTAGCAAGAAAGAGAAACATGAACGTATTTTTAGCTCTGCTAAGTTGATTGAATTACAGCAGAAAGATGTGGAGTGACAGAAGTTATATCAAAGATATTTAGCAAGAAAGGGAATGAATGCATTCGTGTGTTATTACTTAAGAAATGATGTTTTAATGCAGATATGGAGATCAGCACACATTGAAGCAGATCAGACGTGGGCAGAAATTCATCAAATTCTTTTGTCTGTTGGGTATAAAAAGGAGGTGCTGCGAGTGGCACGTGAGCTACAACTTGGAGATCATTTCGGGGTGAGGACATTACAGGCTGAAATACAAAGTTATTTTCACTGGCCTGGACTACACAAAGATGTAGTGAATATTGCCAAATGTCTCAAACATGGCACACAGGCAGTAATAAGACCTGCAACTTTAATATCGATTCCAGCATTTGAGGAACCTTTCAAAAGAGTCTTGATAGATTGTGTAGCTCCCCTATCACAAAGACTAAGTGGGAGTAAGTATTTATAAACAATAATGGATGTGTCGACTAGATTTCCAGAGGCAGACCCTTTATGCAGCATCACAGCTAAAAGAGTTGCAGAAAAAAAAAAACTTATTTTTTACGTCGGTACGAACTACCAATAGACATCCAGACAGATCAAACCTCACATCCGAACTATTCAAGCAGGTGATGTATAATTTGGGAATAAAACAATTCAAATCTACTACGTAGTATTTGGAATCACAGTGAGCATGAGCGAGATGGCATCAAACAGTGAAAACCATGTTGAGGGTTTATGGTCAGGAGAATCCAGATGATTGCGATAAGGAAATTACTTTTGAACTATTTGTGATCAGAGACGCACAGAATGAATCGACCAAATTCAGACTATATGAATTAATTTTTGGGCATGAAGTAAAAGGACTGTTAACATTGGTTGAGGAGAAATTAATAATGCAGAATTCAGAGACCACCCATTTGGACAATGTGTCAAATTTTAGGGAACGATTAAATAGAGCTGGAGAGTTGGCTAGACAGCATTTAAAAGTATCGCAGCATACAATGAAACAGGAAGTGGATCAGAAATCACAAATTC
>NC_057717.1:56917799-56921410 GCF_004010195.1 Chiloscyllium plagiosum | reverse complement strand
GTGTGTTATTACTTAACAAATGATGTTTTAATGCAGATATGGAGATCACCACACATTGAAGCAGATCAGACGTGGGCAGAAATTCATCAAATTCTTTTGTCTGTTGGATATAGAAAGAAGGTGCTGCGAGTGGCACATGAGCTACAGCTTGGAGATCATTTCAGGGTGAGGACATTACAGGCTGAAATACAAAGTTATTTTCACTGGCCTGGACTGCACAAAGATGTAGTGAATATTGCCAAATGTCTCAAACATGTCACACAGGCAGTAATAAAACCTGCAAATTTAATACGAATTCCAGCATTTGAGAAACCTTTTACAAGAGTCTGATAGATTGTTTCGGTCCCCTATCACAAAGACTAAGTGGGAATAAGTATTTATAAACAATAATGGATGTGTCGACTAGATTTCCAGAGGCAGACCCATTATGCAGCATCACAGCTAAAAGAGATGCAGAAAAAAAAAACTTATTTTTTACGTCGGTACGAACTACCAATAGACATCCAGACAGATCAAACCTCACATCCGAACTATTCAAGCAGGTGATGTATAATTTGGGAATAAAACAATTCAAATCTACTACGTAGTATTTGGAATCACAGTGAGCATGAGCGAGATGGCATCAAACAGTGAAAACCATGTTGAGGGTTTATGGTCAGGAGAATCCAGATGATTGCGATAAGGAAATTACTTTTGATCTATTTGTGATCAGAGACCCACAGAATGAATCGACCAAATTCAGACTATATGAATTAATTTTTGGGCATGAAGTAAAATGACTGTTAACATTGGTTGAGGAGAAATTAATAATGCAGAATTCAGAGACCACCCATTTGGACAATGTGTCAAATTTTAGGGAACGATTAAATAGAGCTGGAGAGTTGGCTAGACAGCATTTAAAAGTATCGCAGCATACAATGAAACAGGAAGTGGATCAGAAATCACAAATTCGCAATTTTGCAATTGGGAATAAGGTATTGGTGTTAATTCAAGTAACAGTTGAGCCTTTAGAAGCAAGTGTTAGTGTACCTTATCAAATTGGGAAGAAATAGAAAGAGGGTAACTACTTGGTACGGACTCGAGACAGGAAGAAACCTCACAGAGTGTGTCATGTGAATATGCTCAACAGATATTTTGATAGGGAAGGAAAGCAAGAGGAGAAGGTATTAATGATTAAAACACAGAAGGAAGACTCACGTTCAGAGGATTCTGTTTTGGACATTCCTAATATGAAATTGAACAATGAGAAAGTTGTCAAAAATTGGGATAAATTATGGATTTACCTTCCACGAGAAAAGCATAGTGACCTGAAAGAGTTATTACGATATCTTGCAGAGATATGCGGAAATAAACTGGGAAATACGAACATAATTGTGCATGATGTAGACACAGGAGATGCTGTTCTGATTAAATAACATCTTTAAAGGCATTATCCTCTAAAGTTGGCACAGGATCAGAAGGAAATAGAGCACATGCTCCAAGATGGCATAATCGAAATGCTTGGAGATCATTAATAGTCATGGCGTCAAAGCCAAATGTTACCCAGTGGTCATGTGAGAACTTTCACAAACTCAACTTCGTTACAAAGACTGATGCATATCCTATTCCATGTTTGAGAACTGTGTTGAAAAAGTGGGAGAAGCTACTTACATTTCTAAGTTGGACTTGCTCAGAGGCTCCTGGCAAGGGCCTCTGTCAGAGAGAGCAAAGGCAACTTCGGCTTTCGTAACACTAAATGGATTGTATCAGTTCAAAGTTGTGGCATTTGATGTGTAAAACGGTCCAGTCACATTTCAGAGACTGATAATGAGGTCATTGTCGGATTACCCAACTATGTGGTGTACATTGATGACCTAGTGGTTTTTAGTCACTCATGAAAGGAACATTTACAGCATTTATCGGACTTGTTTGATTGACTTCACAAGGCAGGCTTACTAGTAAACCTAGCTAAAAGTGATTTTGAGAAATCCAAGTCACGTTCCTGGGTCATGTTATTGGACATGGACCAATGGCCCCATCAGATACAAAAACTAAAGTAGTTGGGGAATGTTCCACACCGTCGACAAAAAGAAATATGTAATACTTCGGTTCCTGGGATTGACTGGATTTTACTTAAAGTTTGCGCCAAACTTTAAGCAGTGTGGCTGCTCCACTCACCGAATTGTCAAGGGCAAGAACTCTCATTGGACAGCGGACTGTCAAAGGGCATTTTCCAGCCTAAATTCTGTGTTAGACACTGCCCCAAAATTAGCTACACTAGATTACACGAATACTTTCAAGGTGGCTATCGATACCAGTGATGTGGGTATTGGTCCGGTGTTCCTGCAGGAGGATGATGAGGGAAGAGAAATGCATATCGGGTGTTTTTTCTGGGAAGTCGAACGTACATCAACAGAAATGTTCAACGGTGGAGAAAGAGTCTTTCAACTTGGTGTTGGCATTACACCATAACTGTGTTTATATTACCAGCAATGCATCTGAGACAATCGTTAAAGGCATTACCTCTAATGTTGGCACAGGTTCAGAAGGAAATAGAGCACATGCTCCAAGATGGCATAATCGAAATGCTTGGAGATCATTAATAGTCATGGCGCCAAAGCCAAATGTTACCCAGTGGTCATGTGAGGACTTTCACAAACTCAACTTCGTTACAAAGACTGATGCATATCCTATTCCATGTTTCAGAACTGTGTTGAAAAAGTGGGAGAAGCTGCTTACATTTCTAAGTTGGACTTGCTCAGAGGCTACTGGCAAGGACCTCTGTCAGAGAGAGCAAAGGCAACTTCGGCTTTCGTAACACTAAATGGATTGTATCAGTTCAACGTTGTGGCATTTGGTGTGGAAAACGGTCCAGTCACATTTCAGAGACTGATAATGAGGTCATTGTCGGATTACGCAACTATGTGGTGTACATTGATGACCTAGTGTTTTTTAGTCACTCATGAAAGGAACATTTACAGCATTTATCGGACTTGTTTGGTTGACTTCACAAGGCAGGCTTACTGGTAAACCTAGCTAAAAGTGATTTTGAGAAAGCCAAGTCACGTTCTTGGGTCATGTTATTGGACATGGACCAATGGCCCCATGAGATACAAAAACGAAAGTAGTTGGGGAATGTTCCACACTGTCGACAAAAAGAAATATGTAATACTACGGTTCCTGGGATTGACTGGATTTTACTGAAAGTTTGCGCCAAACTTTAAGCAGTGTGGCTGCTCCACTCACCGAATTGTCAAGGGCAAGAACTCTCAGTGGACAGCGGACTGTCAAAGGGCATTTTCCAGCCTAAAACCTGTGTTAGACACTGCCCCAAAATTAGCTACACTAGATTACACGAAGACTTTCAAGGTGGCTATCGATACCAGTGATGTGGGTATTGGTCCGGTGTTCCTGCAGGAGGATGATGAGGGAAGAGAAATGCATATCGGGTGTTTTTTCTGGGAAGTCGAACGTACATCAACAGAAATGTTCAACGGTGGAGAAAGAGTCTTTCAACTTGGTGTTGGCATTACACCATAACTGTGTTTATATTACCAGCAATGCATCTGAGACAATCGTATACACTGATCACAACACATTGACATTTGTGGAAAAAATTAAAGACAAAAATG
>NC_057717.1:56895272-56917510 GCF_004010195.1 Chiloscyllium plagiosum | reverse complement strand
GGGCCAAGCTCCGATCAGAGCTGAAAAATGTGTTGGTGGAAAAGCGCAGCTGGTCAGGCAGCATCCAAGGAGCAGGAGAATCGACGTTTCGGGCATAAGCCCTTCCTCACTTTCTCCAAGCTCCGATCAGTCTGGTTTGGTACAGAGATGAAAAGTACTTTCAGAGGTCTTTTGTTTATATGGAAACAGATGATGTCTTCAGGCCAAATTGGCCATGCTCTATAAGTGACCAGTATAATGAACGGAGAGTGGTGAGCTATTTTAGCTGAACTAGATGAGCTGAGCAGTTTTCAGTTGAGTCTTGAACTGGAAAGTTCAACTGGGAGCTGTATGGAAACTCTCTCTCTTTTCTGACCTTCAAATTCAACCTGGAAGTTTGTGTTCCATTTATACTGGTTTTTATTGGGAGTTTGCTTATTGGGACAGTTGTGTATATTCGGAATAGCATAATTAAGTCTAGCTGAATAGGTTGAATTCTGTCGTGATTTTTTATTCTGTTCTTTTTGTTTCATTGTGTAATTTTATGAATAAAGGTTTTGTCTGTTTCAAAATCTAGTAGTCAACCTAGCTAAATTACCCCCCTGTAATTTTCATTGTACAATTACCGAAACAAATTGCAAAGGTATGCTATGGGCTGCCTGCTTAAAAGTATTTTGAGTAGTCTAACCTAGTTCATAACATCTCGGTGACGGAAGATGCCTCCTTGGGACTTGGCACAAACCATTCACTTTCCCTCCTCATGGTCAGCAAACCACGTTAACATAACACGTGTGTACCATTAGCAATGGAGCCAGGAGGAACAACATGGAGCAATCTGTCTTTGCAGTTTATGGCTCATTGGTTTGTCGTGTTGCAGCAACAATGACATCCTCCTATTTCAATCTAACAGTTTGGAGGGGCTGAATGGCCTCTGCTGTTCGTGTGTCAGTATCTGGAGGAACTGAATATCTTCGTCCTGGCCCGAGGGCAGAGGTTCAAGGACTTCAGTGGGCAACCTGTAGTTCCTGCCTATCAGCACGCTGTGCTGACTAGACTCTATCTTCCTGAGTTACATGAGACAGGCAAAAAGGCTGGAATAACACAACAAGCCAGGCAGCATCATGAGCTGGGAAAGTCAACATTTCAGGTATAACCGTTCTTCAGAACTGGGTTGGGGGGTAGGGGGAGCTGCAGATAAAGAGGGAAGGGAGTGGTTGGGGTGGGAAGATCAGGGGATGGTCAGTTACGGCTATGTGGACACAAGTGGTTGGTGCAACTTGCTTGGGCGATGGGAGGGATGAATCAGGTTGGAGGCTGAAAGGTAGGGTCGTTAGGTGAAATGGAAAATCTCCCAATCACTTCCTATTTCAACTCTCGTTCCTAATGCCTTTCCGACATGGCCATCCTTGGCCTCCTCCATTGCCACAATGAACCAAACCATAATTTGGAGGAACAAGATCTCATCTGTCACCTGTGCAGCCTGCACCCCGGGGACTCAACATTGAATTCGTCAATTTCAAATAACCTCCATTCCAGTCCCCCGACTCCCTTCCCAAGCCCTCCCCTCCTTTCCATTCCTCTGAGCAACCTTTTGTCCAGCTACCAACTGGATTCAGCACTCCCATCACCAACCCGCTGATACCTTTATTTGTGTCCACTTATCCACAGCTCGCCACTCTGCCTCCTCCTCTCTCACCCGCACTTTATCTATATACCCCCTTAGTCCCATCTACAGTCCTGAGGAAGGGTTATATCCAAGGCGGTCACTTCTCAAAGTATTGATGCTGCCTTGCTTTTTCTGTTCTTCCAGCTTCCTGCGTGTGTATTTGGATTCCAACACCTTTTTTTTATTTTAAATTGTAATCTTGTGTAATAGACAGGAGTGAGTGAACGCATTGCACCTATTGTTATCCAATAGATCTGATGGTCTGAATGGCTTTCGTATATTACTGTGAAACTAGCTAGAGTTGCTGAAGGGGTCCCTCTTTCTTTTAACCGTGGAAATGTTTATTCTCCAGCAGTAGTTTTGATTCATGTTACCTATACATTAACAGCACAAGCTTGAATGTTGTCCAGATTTGATACTTTAGTACCTTAGGAGGTGACCCATTGTTCTGAAAATTGTATAATCTTCAAAGAATATCCCCACCTCTGATTGCATGAAAGAGGGAAAGATATTGATGAAGCAGCTGAAGATGTTTTTTGCCGAAGAAGCTACCCTGAGGATTGCCCACAAAGATATCCAGGGACTGGGAGGATTGATGTCCACCAGCCCCATTGTGCTCTGAATGATTCAACCAGCGGGGAGTTTACAACTGATTCTCATCAAGTTCAAGTTCAGTTTCCTTGACATCTTGCTCAATCAAATACTGCCGTGATATCAAGGCAAGTCACTTTACGCTGTGTTCATATCTTCTATCCATGTCAATAGGCCAAGGTATATGTGTGGGGAATGGTTCCTTCTCTCAGGGAATAGTGATGGTTGGGGCCAGACAGTTCGGGGAGGCTACATCACTGAACGTTTTGAGGGTTGCGAGTGGGTGTCAATGGGTTTTGACCCGTCAGAGAGTCGACGGCTACAAAACAATTGGGCATGAAAGAGAAATTGCGGCCAAGTGAAAATCAGCCCTGACTTACTGAATGGAAGTGCAGGTCTGAGAGGCTATGTCGCCTGGTTTTATTCCAGTATACCCCATAGTCCAGTCACTTTGTGGCGTCTTCTATTGCCTGTGTTACTGACTTCAAGTCGCTGAATGGCTTGAACCTGTTGCTGTGCAACTGGATACTGGTGCTGCATGATCTGGTTACAGTTTTATAGGCCCGAGGGGCTTATTGGCCTCCTCCGGTAATTGTATATCAGGCTCCGGGGGTTAAAAAGTGTCATTCTGTTCTGCCGTAACTGAAATCCATATCGACCAAATCTGCTGCCAATGGAAAAATTGAGCACGGCAGATGCTGGAGATCAATGTCGAAAAGTGTGGGACTGGAAATCACGGCAGGTTAGGCAGCATCAGAGGAACAGAAGAATCGATGTTTTGAATGTTCCTGATTAAGGGCTTATGTCCGAAACATAGATTCTCCTGCCCCTCGAATATACCTGACCTGCTGTGCTTATCCAACACCACATGTTTTGAAATCTACTGCCCCTCACAAGTCAATCTTCCTGGTCACATCATCCACTTACTTTAAGAGAATTGTCAGGCACAATCTTCCTCGCACAAAGATAACGTACTATTTCTAATCAAAGCCTGTCTTTCTAAATCCATGTACATGTTATCCCTCAGAATCTTCTCAAGTAACTTACCTACCACGGATGTTAAACCTACTGATCTGTAGTTCCAAAGCTTTTTTTTTTGTTCAGTTATTCTTGAATAAGGGCACAACATTTGCTATCTTCCAGTCTTCTGGGACATTACCTGTGGTTAATGATGATCAACATTATAAGCTAGGGTCCCTGCAAATTCTTCTGGAGCCCCTTGAGGTGTTCTTGGATATATCAGGTAAGGACCGTGAGATGTATCCACTTTCAAACATTCTAATACGTCCAAAATCTCCTCTACTTTGATATGGATTGTCCCTAAGATATCATCACCAACTTCCTCAAGTTCTCAAGTCAACATGTCTTTCTCCACGGTCAACATAGAGTAGAAATATTCGTTGAGGACTTCATCCATCTCTTATAGTTCCACACGTACTTTTCCACATTGGTCTTCGATCAGTCCTATTTTCTATCCAGTTACTGATGTTTCTTTTAACATATTTAGAGTAGATTTTTGGATTCATCCTAATCTTCTCAGCCAAGGCTCTTTCCTGCCCCCTGTTCACCCTACTGATTTCCTTCTTCAGTAAACTTCGTTATCTCTTATATACCTCCAGGGATTCCCTTGATCCCAGCTGCCTGGACCTGAGCCACGCCCAAGTTCGAACATGAACCTGTGGACCAGTTTTGTCTCTCTCCATAACTATTTGAAAATTAATAGAACTATGGTTACTGGTCCCAAAGTGCTCCCCCACTGTTAACTCAGTCACCTGCCCTGCCCTATTTCCTAAGGAACTTTCGAGTTTTGCCCCTTCGCGAGTAGGACATTCTGCATACTGCTTGAGGAAACTTGCCTGAAGCTTTTATCAGATTCAATCTCATCAAATCCCTTAACGCTCTGGCCGTTCCAGTCTGTATTAGAAAAAAATAAAATCCCCTATTATGATAATTCTATTACTCCTGCAGGTCTCCCCTCTCTCACTGCATATTTGTTACTCTCATTTCTGTTGACAAATTGGAGGCCTATAGTACATCCCCAATCACCTCACCAACCCCTTCCTATTTCTTAGCTCCACTCACAAAGCCTCACTGGGTGATTCTTCAGTTATTTTATCTCTGATTACTGCTGTGGCACTCCTCTTAATCAGAAATACAACTCCCCTCCCCTCCTTCCACCATCTCTGTCTCACCTAAAGCACCTGTACCCTGGCACATTAAGCTGTCAGTCCTATCCATCACTTAGCCATATTTGTGTAATGGCTATAATATACCAGTCCCACCTACCTATCCACGCCCTGAGTTCATCGGCCTTACCTGTAGGCCTTCTTGCATTCAAATAGATGCAATTTAATCCAAAAGACATTTCTCTCTGTCGTTTCCCAGCCTAATCCTACTATTTTTGATTACTGTATCTCCTTCCAGCCTCGCACTTGCCTCCCTGCTTTGAGGATACTACCCCCTGCCAATCTAGTTTAAACCCACCCTCGTAACACTAGCCAACATACCAGTGTCCCCTACAGTGAATGTCTCGGACGGTAAACTCCCTCTCAGGAGGTTACCACTGTCAAGGTTTTCTTTTTAAATGTTTATCCGAGCTCTCTGTAATCACGCTGCAGGACCTCGTCCTATTTCTACGGATATTATTTGTGCCAACGTGCATAATGATTTCTGGCTGCACACATAACCCCTTGAGAATGTTCTGCAGCCACTTGGAAACATCCTGGACCCCAGCACCTGGGAGGTAATGCACCATCCTGGATTCCCATTTGTGGCCACAGAATCTCCGATCTGTCCCTCTAACAATCGACCCTCCTATCTTTAACGTACTGTTTACCTTTACCCTTTCCCGCTGTGCTCCAGAGCTAGTGGCAGTACCAACCAACCTGGCTACTGCTGCTTTCCCCTGAACGGTCATCGCGCCCAACAATCCAAAATGGTATACTTGTTATCGAGGGAAATGGCCACAGGGGATTTCTGCACTCTCTGCCTACTCCGTTTGCCATTCCTGGTGGTCGCACAGCTACTCTCTGCCTGGAACATGACAGGAAGCAAGGAACGCCTGTTGGATTAAATTGTGTTTATTTAAATACACCAGGACTGACAGGTAAAGCTAATGAACTGAGGGCGATGAACGTTGGACTGGAATATTACAGTCATTTAAGAAACATAACTAGGGGCGTGTCTTGGGTGTGGCCACAACACTAAAGCACTTATCTATGAAGTTCTCAGTATCTCGGATGACCCTGAGTGCATCCGAAATTAGATTACTTACAGTGTGTAAACAGGCCCTTCGGCCTAACAATTCCGCACCGACGAGCAGCCCACCCAGACCCACTCCCCTACACTACGTGAAATTTAGCATGACCAATGCACCTAACCAGCACATCTTTGAATTGTGGGAGGAATTTGCCTCACCCAGAGGAATCCCATGCAGACACGGGCAGAATGTCCAAACTCCACACAGACAGTTGCCCGAGCCAGGATTTGAACCCTGGTCCCTGGTGCTATAAGTTAGCAGTACTAACCCCTGAGCCACCGTGCCGCCCAGCTCCAGCTCCCTAACACGGTCTCCCAGGAGAGGAAGCTGGGTGCACAGTCGGCACCTGTAGTCATCAGGGACGGTGGAAATCTCCGTGAGCTCCCACATCCCACAAGAGGAACGTGCGACTGCCATCTCGACTGCTGGAACAATAAAGTTAAATGGACTGTATTTCAGTTTCCCTGTACATTTTGCTGAGCTGGAGCTGTCCGAAGCCTCTCGCGTCAAAGCGTTACTGCTTACTCTGCTACAACGGCGTGTCTCTCTACTCCTCCACATACAGCTTTGGTCTGGAAAGGAAGGAGACACGACAGTGATGTAATGTTTAGGCCTTCAGCACTCCTTGACACCTGGCCACTGACTACCAGGTCCCCGTGCAGGTCTCTGCTTGGCCTTGGAGGGTGTTTTGCTGAGATCTTCCTTCTGATAGTGGTGACTGTATCAATGCAAATCCTCACCCCGACAGGCAATCCGTGCTGTCGCAGTCCTATCGAACTTTCTGTCTATTCGTATCGTGTTTAGGAACTCCTTTAATCCTTCGATTGCATTCCAAACTGCGTCTCACTCTGTAGCGAGAAAGGTGATGTTCTTGTGAATACAGGGCTATTGGAAAAGAATACCATTAGACATAGGGGCAACAATATGTCTATCCTCTCATTGAGTCTGCGTTTCCTTCGATTAGGTTATATTTATTTTGTTAATCCCCCATTCCACTTTCCTGCAATTTCCCGTTACACTTGTATAAACATCTGTCTGTCTCAGCCTTGAAGATATTTAATGATCCAGCCTCAACAGCCGTCCGAATTTTCTACAATTGTTTCGCTCTCACTGATGTGAGACTTGGTGGTCTTTAATCTGGTGATTTGCCCACTCTATCTTGCATAAACTTCCAATTCTTCCTCAGCTCCTGTGTCAATTTGCTCAAGTGTTAAACGGTCACTCTCCCTGAATCCAGAAACTGCTTCTCCAAACTGAAGACCGATTCGTAGAATGTAATTAACATATTCTCTGGCTGTATAAACAGGCTGTTCCCTTAATCCCTAACACTCCCATTCTTTCCTGCGTTATCGTCTTTCCCTTACTAAACCAAAAATATGACTTTGGATTCTTGCTAATCTTACCCGCTAATGTTTTATCAACTCTCCTTCTGCTCTTCTACTGACTTTTTACGTTTAGCCCTCCACTTTCTATATTCTTTTAGGACCTTCATTGACCTGCTCACTTGGTACCTGCTTTTCGCTTCTCTTACGTTTTTCATCCTGTTCGGGATTTGTGTCGACATCTGAAGTTCTCAGGGCTTGTTTTCCTAAATCTTATCTTCGATGTAACATGCTGGGCCGACACTGTCATCAATTCGATTTTAATCAAATGATCCCTCAACCCCCGCCCCACTTTGTTCTGCTACAGTTTCACCTAAAAGCAACTGCACTTTGCCCAGATTCTGTATTTTTTTTCATAAAATCTGTCTACCCAATCCAAAAAGCTTTTATGATTCAAACATTTTTGGGGCCTTTTCCTTAGCAAAGTCAAAATGTGTGATATCACGGTCACTGGTCCTATAATGCTCTCCCACTTCTGCCTGGAACACCTGAGTGGATTCGTTCCCCACGTGTGGCCCAGCACTGCACTGCCCATTGTTATATCTGCTCTATGTTGATATAAGAAGCTCTCGGGAATATATTTCAAAGCACCTGCCCCCTCTTAAGAAGTTATCACTACCATAATGAACTTTTGGAATTGAAATGCCTGAATATAATGTTCCTATTATTGATTTTACACATATCAATAACTTGGTTATATACCTGCTCCCGTACTTTCCTTTATCTGGGATTCTACAATATATCCCAAGCAGTGTTTCTGTCATGGTTTTGAGACTGAGCTCTAACCACCAAGCCTCATTAGAAGATCATTTCAAGATATCGTCCCTTCTTACGCCAGTAACTGACTCCATAATTTATAAGACAACACTATCTCCTCTTTTACCCTATCGTCTGTCCTGACTATAGTTCTGATACCACAGAATACTGAGTTGTCAGCCATGACCTCCCTCAAACACATCTCTATAATGGTAAAAATGACACACTTCCACATATCATCTCGTTTCCTTGTCATATCTGTCTGTCTGATAATATTCCCAGTATTAAGGTAAAGCACATCCAGCCTAGAACATATCACCTGCAATACTCTGTACCTCGGAGTTCTTCAGTCATTCACTGCTCGTTAACAAGCTGTCCAATTCATAAACCAAAACTGTAACTCTGGGACTGAATGAACATTTGTTGAATTGCAATTTCGTTTTTCGTAAAAGTTTTCATCAAATGCAGCTTTCCAAAACTTCCAGTTAGTCAGCTCTAACTACAACTGGTTTCTGCTGATTAATCGCCTGCTCAGTGTGCAGAGGGGACAGCCCTCAGTAATGGGCAACGTGAGGACTGTATATCCTGGTGATCGGAGTCGAAAAGTGTGGTGCTGGCAAAGCACAACTATTCAGGCAGCATCTGAAGAACAGCAGAGTCAAAGTTTTGGCATCTGCCCTTCATGAGAAAGGCATCCGTGTCTTCCCATGTTTGCCATTCCATAATACACAGGATATTGAGAACCATACTTGCTCAGGAAGGCAGCACTGTACAGAGCCCTGAAATGGAAAGCAGTTGGTTGGACAGGGAGTAAACAAGTTGAGGTGAAATACAGACTGATTGAAGTACAAACATAAGGTTATATAAATCCCTCAGCCAGACGGGAAACACCGTAGGTTACGACAAGAAGAGAGGAAAAAGATTTTTGTGCTATTGGCGATGGTCTTTGCGTCTTCAATCTCCATTTGAGTAGCATCGGTTGATTGGAGGGTGGCAAGGGAACAGGGATTGTCCTGAGAACGACAGACCAGTGAGTCTTACATCTGTATTGGCCGAAGTATTGGAGAGGATTCTGAAAAATCATAGTTTGATTAGAAATAGTAAGCATTGCTTTGTGAGGGGCAGGTCATACCTGAGGATGGGATTAAACACACTGAAGAAGGTAGACCAGTGAATGCGGAGTGGATGTATTTTAACAAGGTGTTTGATAAGCTTTCCCGTGGTAGTTCCATTCAGAACGTAAGGAGGCATGGCATACAGGGAGTCCTGTCTATCTGAATACAGAATAGGATAGCCCATGGAAGACAGAGGGTGGTGGTAAATGGGAAGTATTCAGTGGGGAACGAGGTGAGCAGTGGTGTTCCTTAAGGATCGGTTCTGGGACCTCTGCTGTTTGTGATTTTGAAAAATAACTTGGATGACGAAATGGAAGGGTAGGTTCGTAAGTTTGATGATGTAACACCGGTTGGTGGAATTATAGATAGTGTGAAGGGCTGTAGTAGTTTGCAACAGGATAATGACAAGATGCAGGACTCTGCTGCTTAGTGGCATATGGTGTTCAATATGGAAAAGTAGGATACGATTCATTTTGGAAGGTCGAAGTTGAATGCAGAATACAGGGTTAGCAGCAGGATTCTTACATTGTGGAGGAACGGGGATCATATGGGCCATGGCATAGCTCCCATAATGTTTCTACCCAGGTTTATAAGGTTGTTAAGAAGGCGTTTGATGGGTTCATTAGCCGATGGAATGAGATTAAAAGCTGCGAGGTTATGCTGCTACTCTATCGAGCTCAGGTGAGACCACACTTAGAATATTGTGATCAGTTCTGGTTGCCTTGTTATAGGAAAGATGTGGAAGCTTTGGTGAGGTTGCTGAGGAAATTTATCAAGATGTTGCCTGGACTGGAGGCATGTCCTGCAAAGAAAATTTGAGGCAGCTCGGGCGTTTTCCTCATTGTAACGAAGAAGAATGGAACGTGACTTGACAGCGGTGTTCAAGATGATGAGAGACATAGATAGAGTGGATAGCCAGAGACTTTCTCCAAGGGTGGAAATGGCCATCTCGAGGGGATATGATTTTAAAGTAATTGGAGGAAGGTTTGGGGGAAATGTCAGAGGTAAGTTCTTTACACAGAGAGTGGTGGGTGTGTGCAAAGAACGGCCAACAGTTGTAGTAAAATCAGCTATATTAGGTATATTTAATTGGATAGGCACATGAATGATAATATAATGAAAGATATGTAGGTTAGTCTGATCTTAGAGTAGGATAAAAAGTCAACAGAACGTCAAGGGCCAAAGGGCCTTTACAGTGCTGCACTGTTCTATGTTTCCAGTTTCACCCAGCTTGTGGATTCACCTTAAATTGTTGAATGTGTGCGGGAGTGATGTGTGTGAGATCAGGAAGCTTTGGAGGGGTGTAACGCCAAAACCTCCAGTTATGGTGTGCATTGTTACAGTCACCTGAAAGCCAGTATAATATATTTGTTTACTTAGACCAGACAGATTCCACCAAGTTCAGTTATTAATGTGATTTGTGGATTGCCGTTTTCTGCTGGTTACTTCACATACATTCTACTGTGTGATCCATGTAGTAATCTCTGACCATTCACAGAGATGTACAATTTTATTTTGATACTGGAGAATGTGATGGTGACATTTATTCGATATGGCTTTAGAGGTTTCTTTGTGAGACACAAGGCACTGCAATAGATTGTCAACTTGTTAACGTCTTCACTCATGTCTGGTCCAGGGTGCAGATATATGGAGTCTGGGAGACAGGTCAGATTTCATCACCGTAGGTAACTTGTATGGTGAGAATCTGGCTCTCCATGTCAACACGTCTGCTCTCTGGGCCAGGCTCTGATTGAAGATGAATTTCAAAACCTGGTTGCTGGTCAGCCATTAGTATTTAACCTGGACAATATCTGCACCTGCACTGAGACCAGTGATAGTCTGTTGGCGGGTTATTCCCCTGCACAAGGAAGATTCCAATTTATTTGTTTTGAAGTAATGTTTGACTGACTGCCCTGAACCATGTTAGAAGCTCCATGCACAGATTTTGGAACAGGTCAGCGAGTCTCTCTGCATCACAGGCAGCTGTGAGGTCCAATAGCACTGTAAGTGATTTCAGATAAATTGGAAGCAATTTCCAGTGTAGCTTATTGCAAGGTGTTGAGTTTACTGACCCGAACAATAATCGGATGTTTGCTATATTTCATGAATTGCTCAACAATAAGATGAGAACGATAGTCATTCAACTGAACTATAATATCTTAAAACAATTCTATTAATTCTATACTTATGGAACTAAAATATTAACTCCTGTCAAAATTTCCGAACACAGAAATAAAGCATGTGCATTTTATTTTATCAAGAAAGAACATAACTCTTGTGGTGATTAGAATGAGATATTCAATGTCAAGATTCAAAGCAATGTTTTGCCACTCCAATATTTTTAAAGTGGTTGGCTTCTGAGTGATTACATGTTCAGAGTGAGCAGAAGATTGAACATACAAATAGAATTAGCGTTCTTATACATTTATATATAATCAATCCGTTTAATTTCTCACTGAAATGTACGATCTTCCGCTATTTGCCAGCAATTTTAAAATGGCAATAATTCAACATGAACTGTGAATATTAAACTAAATAAATTATTTGTGTTATCAAATTTCAGTGAACAATAATTTGAAAACTTCCAATTTTTAGAATGAATGATATTTAATATGAAACGTGCAGAGTGAAAAAGACAACGAACATAATATCGTTAGAGAAATGTCAAAGCTTTCCAAAGGGTTTTGTGCCAAAGCAATGATATATTTGTTTTAGCAATTAGAACAACACGTAAATTATTCATGATCTGAATAATAATTAGACTTCATAATGAAGCTGACCTTGCAATACTTGCATTTTAAATGCTTATGCTGCACCAAATAATCAGATATTTGCGAGCATTTACAATGTGAAATAATTGGATACTGACTTTTATTCATAGCTGACACATAATAGAGTACAAAACTTTAAGGTACAGGAGGAAGTCTTTGGCATTATGTATGAATCAGTTCCAAAAATGTCTCCAAGCACATCCAATACGCCAGCCATCTCTCTGTTGCCCATTAAATTAAATTAAAATAAATTAAATTAAATTAATAATTTCCAAATATATATCCAGTTCTGCTTTGAATCTTCATTCACAACTTTCCCAGTCAGTCAATTCCAATTCGTAACAACTCCCTAAATAAAGACACTTTTCCTTATTTTGCTCCTTGCTCTTCTGCTTACAACCTTGAAATTATATTTCTTTGATGCTATAATGCCAACTAATAGAGTAATATTTTTCAATCTGACAGTTTATTCATACTTTTGAGCACCGCAATAAATTCATATCTTTGTTCAGCTCCAGGAGCAATAAGCATTGCAAGAACTGGAATAAACATACAACGGAAAAACAAGCAGAAAACTAGTCACCAGGATATATGAACATCAACTAGCCACAAAATACATGACTAAAAATGTGTTACTGGAAAAGCGCAGCAGATCAGGCAGCATCGAGGGAACAGGAGAATCGACGTTTCGGGCATAAGCCCTTCTTCAGGAATCGGCTTATGCCCGAAACGACGATTCTCCTGTTCCCTGGATGCTGCCTGACCTGCTGCGCTTTTCCAGCAACACATTTTCAGCTCTGATCTCCAGCATCTGCAGACCTCACTTTCTCCACAAAATACATGACCCCAACACTAATTTCTTGCGTACTGATAAGGAAGTATGCCACTCTGACTAATCTGCATATCCATCCTAGGACAGGCCAAACAGAGACAAGCCCAAGAATTCCTAGAAACATGGCATTCCAACCGAAACTCCATCAACAAACAAATCAATATCGATGCCATCTCCCACCCTCTGACGAAAAGGTCCGGAAATGACATGATCAACAGAGAAATTTACATGACCAACGCAAGGAAACCGAAACACTTAAATAGAAAGTTGGAGATAACGCCAGCACTTCACTGGAGACTCACTTACTGAGACAGTCAATGGAACAAACCAGGAACTGCCATTAGCTATTGTTTCAGAATATATCAGTGTTCATGGCTGCCACCACATAGAATCATTGAATGAAAATGCGAGCCTGCACCACCAATTGCATATCCAAAGGCTTTTTTGAAAGTTTGTGAGATTATCTGCTCAATCACCCGCCGTGGGAATGCACTCCAGCCACATGTCACCAGGGGCAGAACGGTGGCTCAGTGGTTAGAACTCCTGCCTTCGAGCGCGGGGACCCAGGAGTGATTCCAGCCTCGGGTGACAGCCTGTATGGATTTTGCACATTCTTTCCGTGTCTGCGTGGTTTCCTCTAGGCACTTCGGTTTCCTCCCACAATCCAAAGATGTGCAGGTTAGTTGAATTGGCCATGCTTAATTGCCCATTGTGTTCAGGGATGTGTAGGTCAGGGGTAAATATAGGAGGAACGTGTTTGTGTGGGTTATTCTTTGGAGGGTCAGTGTGGATTTGTTGGGCCGAAGAGCCTATTTCTACACTGTAGAAATTTTATATTCTATGTCTGTGCCACCCTCTCAGTTCAAAACAGACTCACAAATGCTCTCTCAATCCCCTGCCTTTCACTTTAAGCATGTATCCCTTTGTTTTTGACCCTTCGAGTTAGGGAAACAGCTGCTGTCTGTTCATCCTCTCCATTCCCCTTATGCTTTTATACACCTGTACCAGGTTTCCTCCTCAACCCTCCCTTCTGTAATGAAAAATGGAGCAAATGTAGCCCTCGCATTTCACAGTTTGAGTACACACTTGTCTTGTTAATTCAGATGTGCATTATCTCACATTTATTAGAGTTAAACTTCATCAGCCATCAATCTAGATATAGAAATCATCTGTTTATATCGTCCTGTAGCCTACCCTTTCCTCCTCACTGTGAACCACCCATCTAATCTTTGTGTCATCCCCAACCTTAGTTACCATTCCACTGCTGTCCATCTTCCACATTCTCACCATCATCATTTATGAATATCACAAACAAACCTTGATTTCCTTCCTGTTCTCCAGATGTTATTCACAGAAGAGAAATTAAGAATTCCAGTCTCTTGCTATTCTTATTTTGGGGAATTTACAAAGTGATGTAGTTAACACCTATTGTGAGGAAGCTGCTAATAGCATTTTCGACACAGAGTTGAATTAACCTTTTACACTCTACCCCTCAGCATGTCTTATTCATAAATTTTGTACCTAATTTAAGATGAACTAGGGTTTGGCACCTTGCACTGGAACATTAGCCATTTGTGTGGCGCTGTTTTTTTTTTATCAATAGTAGGAGCTGAAGTTTTTCATCTGCAGGATGGACACTGACTCATTGCTTGAATCAGTGAATGTGATGAGGATAAATATTCAATTAAATTCTACTTAATGGACAAACTGCAGGAGATCAAACCATATGTTCATGTCTACCTTGAATTGGAAGCAAATACATACTGTTTATAAAAAATCAAAAATGTTGAGACACCATACCATGGGAAAAAAAACAACATGTCATCTGCTTTTGATGGAGATGCAGAAATACAGAGTGAATGTGCAATCTGAACAAGAATCAAGTGGTAGAAAATGAAGTACATCAAAACTTAATTTTGAATGGGACCAGATCCCAATTTTCCTGAACAGTGATATATTTCATCCAACCTCATATTTGCTAAAGCAAGTTTTTCCCAATCACTAAAACTTCATTAGCCATTCTTCCTACGCCATCTTACTCTTTTTTGCGCTCGTACTTCCCTTGCATTACCCCTTCCGCTGCTACATATTCTTCCACTGATGATATCTCTTCACATCTTTCTTCTCCCACTCCCACTGTAAGTTACACCAGTTCCCTAGTTACTCCCACTTCCACTGGCCATTACTTTCCGTTTTTGCTTTCCAACTGGGTTGATGGGAACTGCTGCCTTCTGTGCTGCTATTGGTCTTTAGTGGATGATGAGATTGAGGTGATCAATGTCCAATTGGAACAGATAATAGTGTATGTCTGTCATTGTCCAATGCACTGTGAACATGGTAGTTCTGTTCCCCATAGAGTGTGGAACTTTATTTCTGACTCTGTGTCACAACGCTTAACCAAACAGCCTCATCACAAATAGGACAAACCTCTCCTCAGAATCAGACGACCATGCATCAGTTTTTTCCTTAAAAGTTGTGAGGACAGTGACCACATTGTTCAAATAAGCCATGTTCTATCATTTTGCTCTTTACCATTTTAACTGATTTTCCAATGTCAATAGAGGTGAGATCAGAGTAACTTCCCTTGCATCAAAGTAATATTTGACTCATGTAGCATCATTAACCCTCAGAAAACTGTGGTTAACGGGAATCAGAGGAAATGCTGTGTTGTTAATTTCCTCAATGAACAATGCCACCTTCCCTCGAGCTATTGGGAATGACAAATAAACTCTGCCTTTACTAGTACCTTCCAAAACCATGGATGGATTTGTCTTATTAATAACATCATTTGTTTTCACAGTTTGGTCTAAAGTCTCAGAAAAGTAAGACCTTGCTGGTTGAGTGTCACCTCAATGAAATCAGAGCATTACAATAAGATAACGATTCCGATTATTTTCAATCACTTACTTTATGAGGACTGATCGTGCGATGTCAGTGCCATTGAGATCAACATTTTCTCTGTCCAATAGCATTTCATTACATTGGCGCAAGGCTGCACCATTACACAATTCTACTTAATTCTCAGCTCATTCGCCGTGCTCGCCAGATATACAAGGCCCACAAGATGTAATAACTTAGAGATGCCTATGAGCCTCTGGAACCTGCCACGCCACCCATGCCCTGCGCTCTGAGTCCATCCCCTCCCCAAAGCGCACCCCTGACGTGTATTCACCATCCCTCCGAACCTTCCACGCTCTAATGCTGAATGTTCTGTAATCAGCAAAGGTCTCAGCTTTATCCTCTGTGCCCCCACTTTAATGAATTTCAGGAACGACATAATGTTTAACTCCTCTTCCACCGTCTTCTCCTCTGTGCCCATTTCGTTGGACAAGAGTCCATTCCCCATCCCACAGACCCTTCGAACACGCTCGAACACGCTCCCTCCACCTAGATTCATTCCTCTGGCGTTTACTTTGACTCAATCTGTTCTTTGACAACTTTCAATATGACACTGGTTGTTTTAATTTCTATGTTATTCAGTCTGTGCCGAAAAGGGTGGTGCTGCTGTAGTCTGGAGGACTCACGTCTCCATTTCAGAGGCTGAGTGCCAGCTCTCAGATACCTCCACACATCACCTGCTGTCCCATAACCCTGCCATAGCACATCAGGCCATTTTATTAACTATATCTGACCACATTTCATCTGGAGATTCCCACCCACTCGCCCCCACATAACAGTCCCGAAGCTGATGGCCCTCTGATAGCAGAGCTCGCTTTTATCTCCTCCTGAAAATCCACAAAGAGAACTGTCTGGGCAGAACCATTGCTTCAGCCTGCTCCTGCCATACAAAGGGGGTGCCTGGATACACACGTGGGCCCACGTTATACCTGATCCTTCATGGGGTACGTAGACCATTCCTTGTTCCAGTTCTATTCCAGCCCCCATCCACAACTGTATCTCCGATACGTAGATGATATCATCGCTGCTGCTCCTCTCTCTTGTCCAGAATTGGAAAAGTTCATCGTTTCCAATTTGCACTCCTCCTTCACTTTCACCTGGTCTATCTCTGACTCCTCCCTTTCTTTCCTCGACATCTCTGCTTCTATTTCTGGGGATAGACGGGTCACTGATATCCACTATTAAGTCATCGACTCCCACAGCTACCTGGAGTATACACCCTCACACCCTGTTTCCTGCAAAGACTCCATTCCATTCTCCCAGTTCCTCCGTCTCCACCGCATTGCTTCTGAGGATGTCAACTTCATAAATGTGGCCTCTGAAATGTCCATGTTATTCCTCAACCGAGAATTCCCCAGCACTTTTGTCGACAGGGCTCTCAAACAGTTCTGACCAGCTCCTGCACTTCCACCCTCACCCTCTCTCCTCCCTCCTGCAACAGCGTTAGAGTTCCCCTTGTCCTTACCAACCATCCCACCAGAATTCACATCAGTCTGCATTTCCCCACCTCCAGCGAGATGCCACCACCAGACACATATTTGGCTCCTCTCCCTTTTACCGCCTTCTGAAGTGACCATTTCCTCCAGGACACCCTGGTCCGCTCGTTATTCACGGATCACGTCTCCCCCCACCTCCCCCACCCCCAACCACGGGTCCACTTCACTTTCTGCTGATGGAGGTGTTACACTTTCCCATTTACCTCGTCTCTCATCGCTATCCAAGGGCCAAACATACCTCCCAGGTGAAGCAGCATCCTACCAACATTACCCACAATCCGGTCGACTGCATTCGCTGCTCACATTGTGGTCTGCTCTACATTGGGGAAACTAAAGGTAGACTGGGTGAACACTTCACAGTATATCCAAGCTGTACCTATGAAAAAGACCCTGAGTTTCCATTTGCCTGCCAGTTTAATACCCCATCCTGTTCCTTGTCCAATATATCTGTGGCAGGCTTGCTGCAGTGTTCCAGGACATTTCAACGCAAGCTGGAAAAACAACGCCTCATTTTCCGTGGGTGGACCCTGTCGCTCTTGAGACTCAAAAAAATATTTAATAATTTTAAGGACTGAACTCTTCAATGCCTCCTACCCATACTACCAGGCCTAGTACTCACTTAGCCTTCCATTACTCATCACCTATTGTTAGCTACTAACAGTCTCCATTAACAGCTATTCAGCGTCTACTGTACATAAATCAACATTTACAGGGCTACCACCATTTCTGAGGAAGGGCCGCTGAACTAGAAACTTTAATTCTGATTTCTCTGCACAGAGGCAGTTAGACTCGAAACGTCAGCTCTTTTCTCTCCTTCCAGATGCTGCCAGACCTGATGAGATTTTCCAGCACTTTCTCTTTTTGTTACAAATTACTCGAGATTCAACTGAGATAGTAGCTTTGCTTATATCGTTCAGATCAGTCAATTTGTCACAGTTCAGAAAGAAAAAGAAGTCGGTCGAGTGAAACTCAGCAGGTCTGGCACCCTCTGAGCAGAGATACAGAGAATTAACCTTTGATTCCAATATGACTTTTTCAGAACAGTTTCAAATCATATTCGATATATTAACACTGTTTCTCTCTGCGGTTACTTCCTCATATGTTGCGCTTCTCCATCATTTTTATTTGTGTTTCCTGCTTCCGTTTCACTACATTTCATGTTTCTTGACAGGGCTACATGCTGACTTTGGTTATATATGAACAATGGAGTCCTTTCCTGTTCCTATTATAGTTGGTGTGTCTGTGATACAGTGTTACAGCCGAAATCTGTTTCTTCTTAAAGATTCATAAGAAAAAAAGAATATTTTTCTGAATATCCTGTAAATCTCAGGAACTCCACTTTGTTTGAAAAGACATTTCGAAGGCAGCTGAAATTTCATGAGACAACAGGAATAAATTATTGATGGTGGAGCACTCTGTGTCCTTTGTTGAAATAGCTTGTCTACCCCTTCTCCAAAGGCTTTGATTACATATCACATAATTATTTACAGCTAAAGTGGGGGAATGTCAGCCCATTGTCTCTTCCAGCTTGGAACGATTATATCTCTACTGTTAGTCTCCTGTATTTTCCCCATTGACCTTCACATTTTGTTATTAGTGTCTGCTTTTAATTTTAAATATCCTGCCAGATATGAACAATATGATCAAACTCAAACAACAAAAAAAAACAGAACTTAGTGGGCAAGCTCAGCAGGTTTGGCAGTATCTGTGCAGAGAAATCAAAGTTAATGTTCTGGTCCTGTGATCCTACTCAATCTGTGTTCCCATTGATTAAATGGTGTGTACATAAAATATACTTCATTTTATCACATTTAAAATGATCCTGTTCAGTTCACATTGTCTTTCAGCATTGCATCTCCCAAATGTTGGCTGTTTTTTTGTTGTGCATTAGATTTAATTCTGTCTGTCAGAAAGAGTGATGATGACAAGGGAATATCATTGTACTCCCCATGCAGTCTCCACAGCCACTATCCCCATTCTGTCCTATCCCCCAGCCAATGTCATGTTCATTCGAACCTGACTCATTAATTCATACGTCTTAATGAATAAGTTCATTGTAATGATCACTTTTCGTTTTGGACTGAGGCCAGAATGCGTAAAAATACTGTTTTACAGCAAATAAAACTGCATTTAGAAGTTTGTCAATTTGTATAAATAAATTAGTGAAGCATATTCCCTATGGAAGTTCCAAAGTTGCCTTCTTAGAGCAGTGAGAGGAACATTCAGAGAAATCCACACTTGCTGCCCATGTTCAGGGCAACTGTGCCCAGTGACAGTGTGTTGGCTGGCGTTTGTTCCCGTGGAGGAGAGAACAGCACAGTAACAACATCCTAGTTGTGTTTCTTTTGCGGGGGTGGAGGGATTTGGGGACAGATGGTTACAGCATAGTAAACAGACAACAGAGCAGGATCATCTCGCCTACGAAAAGGTAACATCCATCATTCTCCCTGACAAATGCCTTCACTAGAGCAATTGGTGATGGGAGATTTGACCAATAGCCAGCAATGTCAACATGTAGTCCAGTCCAGTTATATTGTGAACTGAATGTGCTGGATTAAAAGCTGGGACTGTTTGCTCAGTGACTATGATTAATGTCAGTCTCCATGCAATGTAACTGTGTCACTGGAGGGTTTCCCTCTCCTGTTGGTGAAAGGCTTCATTCAGTGCGCTATCACAGCGTAGGAGCAGATGCATCAATTCCAACAGGAACAGAGATCAACAGCTGCGTCGACAGAGAGAGGACATATCTGAATCTGATAATAGCGGACTCGAACATTACAACAATGGAGAGGAGGTTTTTATTGTGTCTTTTCAAGATTTCCCCCTGCTGGAAATTTCTACCATTTCGGATATCAGCAGTTCTGAGTATTATTCTGGGCGGGGTGGAGGGTGTGCTACTAACCTATTTTCGCTATTGTTGGTGTTCTCTACCTCTGTACGTTCTTTAATCCCCCAAACAAGTTTGAACTTCGTTGCAATTTCTGTTATCGATATTTGTCAGAGAAAGAAACTGTTGACTTCAGTTTCAATTGCAGTCTCCATTCATTATCCATGAATTGCAGACCACTCCCTCACAAACGTTTGCAAACAAAACTGTGCACAACCTCGAGATCCCTTTTTTGCTCTGAACTGATTTATGTCTTCTGTTCTCTCTTTCACCAAACCTGTCCACTACCAGCTCCTAATATCCCCAATATTCATCTCTGCGTCAGTGCTGAACAATCAATTGTCTACACGTTGGTAAAATTCAGACTTAATATTTCAAGCTCTCTTCGAACCACTTTTCCGATTACAAATATTTCAAACATAAAATTGTTCTTGTCTCGGACGTTACTTCATGATTAGGACAATAGTTGAATGTCGGAATGTCGCTGGATGTAATTCAGAAGCAAAGCTTATTAAATGAAAGATATTGTTTCAAGTAATTTGTTTCAATTCCACCACAGATGATGACAGGACTTCAACAAAACTGTTAAGAACTGGAATAAAAGTGAATTTCACAAAAGCAACATTTCATAAAAGCAACATTTTTGTCTGAAAACCTTCCTGCTTCACTGATCACCTTCGATAAAGAAAACTAATGTTATTACCCGGTCTGGGTTAAGTGAGACTTCACTTTATATTGGCTTGTGGAATGGCCTCAGTGTCAGGGCAATTAGTGATGGTCACCAAATGCTGCTCTTGGCCGAGATGCCAACATCCCACGAAATAACGAAATTGAAGGTGAAATCGAATAAAGGAAGATGCTGAAAATCTGAAATTATACAAGGCAATGCAAAGAAACGAACAAAAAGTGCTGGGGAACTTTCCGGAACTGAAAGCAGCTGGAAAAGAGTGTGATTAATACCAATGACAGGGAAGTTTGCTTTGAAGAGAAGGAGGAATCAATAGAGAAAGAGGGATATACAAGAAAAAGAGGAAGCAAAGAGAATGATGATTCGCTGGGCTGGAAATAAAATGTGAGATTCACCTCATTTATTTTTCGCCATTCCCATCTTCCTGGATATCATGCCCGTGTACATACAGTTATTCCCCGCTTTTCAAAAGTTCGCTTTTCGCCACTTCCCTTCCCGAATGTCGATATTAGGGCCTTGTTTCGCTAACCAAAGGGAATCCGAAGAGGATTTTCACTTTTACGAAGAAAGGCAAAGCCTTTCCCATATAAATTAGTGCTACTGCACTTTACACCATATCAGCTAGTGAGGGTTTCATTGAGATAGCGAGGGAAACCTGTATTTGTCTAAGATCATGTTTTAAGCGATTTGATTCCCTCTGTCATTGTTCCCTGACTGTGGTCATCTTCTTACATTTGTTAACGGGATATGAGTATCTCTGACTGGGCCAGCATTAGTTCACTTTCACAGTTGCCCTTGAGAAGACCTTGAGCCAATGCAGTCCACGTGATTGATCTGATTTGATTTGATTTATTTTAGTCAAATGTACAATGGAAAGGTTTGTTTTGCGAGTAGTGCAGGCACATGATAGTAAACAAGAAAACAGAGATCGTGGGGTACTTACACAGAGTGAGGCATATATGGTTACAGCTTCACAAGAGGTGAGCAAAGCAAAATCGACATTAGCAAGATTAATATTATTTGAAAAGTTAGACATGTCAATTCGTCAGTCTATTTATGGTAGGGAAGGAAGTGTTCCTGAGCATGTTGGTCCATGTTCTCAAGCCTCTGTGTCTCCTCCCTGTTGGACGAGATTGTAGGAGATCATTACCGGTTTGGGAGAGATCTTTGATGTTGCCAGCCTTTCTGCGACAATGACAAGTATAAATGACGGAAGGTGGTCTTCCGTGATGGGCTGGGCTGTGCACACAACCGTGTGTAGTTTCTTATGGTCCTGGGCAGGGCAATTACCATGTCAGGCCATTATGCACGTGACTAGAATGTTTTCAGTTGCCAGTGTACAGAACATTGGGAGTTGTTCTAAAATGTTTAGATGTAACAATTGGCTATTAAATGGATACCCATGTTCTGGACGCTGTTTTGACAACAATTGAAATTTAACCGATAATTTTAAATTATGTCTTCGATATCAAAACCCAGTTGAGTTAATTGCATTGCCAGTATCGAACTAATGAGCCATCACCGGCTTCAAACGAATAGAGAAGCCATTACCCTCACAGCGAAGGAGAAAGAGCTAGAAACAAAGGGAAGGAGAGAGAGAACACAGCAAGGGAAACAAATGGACAGTCAGTCAAAGAGAGAAAGGAAACAAAACAAGGAAACAAACCGTCACATGGAGAGGAAGCAGGGAAGATAGTAGGTTCAGGGAAAGAAACAGAAGGCAGGGAAAATGAAAACAGAGGGAAACAGACAGGGCGAGAGACACAGGAATAGACAAAGGACACGGGGAGCTGGGGATGGGGGTGAGGGCCAGAGAGAGCTGGGAGTGAGCACTGGAGGGACCTGGGGTGGGGGTGGAGGTGAGGATTTATTTTGACCTGTACCAAGATGTCCAGGCAGATCATAGTAAGCAAGGATG
>NC_057717.1:56882699-56894443 GCF_004010195.1 Chiloscyllium plagiosum | reverse complement strand
ATTTGTCCTTGGCTGCTTTGGGAAATGAGAAATGCAATTGCTTCGCCACTTGCGAAGATCTTTTCATCCTCACTCTCTACCGGAGTCGTACCTGAGGACTGGAGGGAGGCAAATGTAATTCCTCTCTTCAAGAAAGGAAATAGGGATATCCTCAGCAATTATGGACCAGTAAGTCTCACGTCTGTCGTCGGCAAGGTGTTAGAAAGGATTCTGAGTGATAGGATTTATGACCATCTGGAAGAGCATGGCTTGATTAAATGCAGTCAACACGGCTTTGTGAGGGGCAGGTCATGCCTCACAAACCTTATCGAGTTCTTTGAGGATGTGACTAGAAACGTTGATGACGGTCGAGCTGTGGATGTGGTGTATATCGACTTCAGCAAGGCATTTGATAAGGTTCCCCTTGGTAGGCTCATTCAGAAGGTCCGGAGGAATTGGATACAGGGGAACCTAGCTGTCTGGATACAGAATTAGCTAGCCATCGGAAGACAGCGAGTGGTCGTAGAAGGAAAATATTCTGCCTGGAAGTGAGTGGCGATTGGTGTTCCACAGGGCTTTCTTCTTGGGCCTCTGCTGTTTGCAATTTTTATTAATGCCTTGGATGAGAGGATTGAAGGATGGGTCAGCAAGTTTGCAGATGACACAAAGGTTGGAGGTGTCGTCGACAGCATAGAAGGCTGTTCTAGTCTGCAGCGGGACATTGACAGGATGCAGAGATCGGCTGAGAGGTGACAGATGGAGTTCAACCTGGATAAATGCGAGGTGATGCATTTTGGAAGGTCGAATTTAAAAACTGAGTACAGGATTAAGCATAGGATTCTTGGCAGTGTGGAGGGACAGAGGGATGTTGGTGTGCAGGTACATAGATCCCTTAACATGGCCTCCGAAGTGGACAGGGTTGTTTAGAAAGCATATAGTGTTTTGACTTTCATTAACAGGGGGCTTGAGTTTAAGAGTCCTAAGATCTTGTTGCAGCTCTATAAAACTTTGGTTAGACCGCACATGGAATACTGCGTCCAGTTCTGGTCGGACTATTATAGGAAAGATGTTGGTGCTTTGGAGAGTGTTCAGAGGAGGTTTCCCAGGATGCTGCCTGGACTGGAGGGATCATCTTATGAAGAGAGGTTGTCTGAACTCGGACTTTTTTTCATTGGAGAAAAGGAGGAGGAGATGGGACCTGACTGATTATACAAGATAATGAGAGGCATAGATAGAGTCAATAGCCAGAAACTATTTCACAGGGCAGAGATGGCTAACACGAGTGGTCATAGTTTTAAGCTGGTAGGAGGAAACTATAGAGGGGATGTCAGAGGCGTGTTCTTTACACAAAGAGTTGTGAGAGCATGGAATGCGTTGCCAGCAGCAGTTGTGGAAGCTAGGACATTGGGGACACTTAAGAGACTGTTGGACATGCATATGGTCACAGAAATTTGAGGGTCGTGGGCTGAAGGGCCTTTTCTGTGCTGTACTGTTCTATGTTCTTTGTTCTAGATGTTGGAAGCCTTTCTGCGGCAACGAGCCGTGTAAATAGATTCAATGGTTGGGAAATTGGCTGTGCACCCAACCTTCTGTAGTTTCTTGCGGTCCTGGGCAGAGCGTTGCTGTATGAAGCCGTGACGCACCCAGACAGTATGTTCTCAATGGTGTATCTGTCGAAGTAGTACATACTGAATTTCCTGAGCCTCCTGAGGAAGAAGAGGCGTTATTGAACCCTCTTGACTGTCACACATATGCAAGACGACCAGGGTAGGTTGTCAGTTATCGTCACTCCGAGGGAGTTGATGCTCTGCACTTCCTCAACCATTGATGTAGATGACGGTGTGTTCCTCTCCTTTCTTTCTGAAGTCAATGATCAGTTCCTTACTATGGCCGAATTTGAGAGAGACGTTATTATCATTACACCATGCCACTAAGCCCTCAATCTCCTTTCTGTATTCTGACTCATCGTTGTTTGATATCCTCCTGATTTGGTGATGTCATCAGCGAACTTATAGCTAGCGTTTTTGGAATTTGACAACCCATCCGCGTGTGTACAGGGCGTACAGTAGGGGGTGAAGACACAGATATGGGAGTCGAGGGAGTAGGGTATGGGGCTGAGGACACAACTTTGGGAGTAGAGGGAGTAGGGTATGGGGATGAGGACACAGCCATGGGAGTACCAAAGCCATGGCTTTGTAACGTTATATCTACCATGGGAGTACAGTAAGAGGCTGAGGGCACAGCCGTGGGTGTACAAGAAGTACAGTAGGGGGCTGAGGGCACAGCTGTGGATATATAGGGAGTACAGCAAGGGGCGGAGGACACTGCTGTGGGTGCATGGAGTACAGTAGGGGGCTGAGAACACATCACAGTAAGAGGCTGAGGGCACAGCCGTGGGTGTACAGGGAGTACAGTAGGGGGCTGAGGGCACAGCCATGTCTGTACAAGAAGTACAGTAGGGGGCTGAGGGCACAGCTGTGGATATATAGGGAGTACAGGAAGGGGCGGAGGACACTGCTGTGGGTGCATGGAGTACAGTAGGGGGCTGAGAACACATCCTCCAGGAATTCCAGTGTTGAGTTTTATTGTGGGGAATGTGCAGATACCTATCTTCACAGATTGTGGTCTGTGTGTCAGAAACCGGGGTTCCAGTTGCAGAGGATGAAGCCGTGATCAAGGTCGCAACGTATTGAGATAAGTCTGGAGGGGATAATGATGTTGAAGGTGGAGCTGTAGTCAATGACCAGGAGTCAGGTGTAGGCACCTTGTTGTCCAAATGTTCCATGGATGAGGGCAGGGCAGGTATATGGCATGCGTTGTGGACCCATCACATCAGTCGGCACATTATAGAACAGCAGGTCAGGCTGGGAGACTGAAGGTGGTGTGGGCCATAACCAGCGTCTCAAAGCACTTCATGCTTATTGAAGTCAGAGCCACTAGGCAGTAATCATTAAGGAACGTTGCATGTGATTGCTCACTTACAAGGATGATGGTGGTCTTCTTGAAGTGGGTTGGGATTTCGGCTTCAGGAGGGAGAAGTTGAAGTTGTTTTTAAATACCTCTGCCAGTTGGTCCTCACAGCATCTGAGTGCTCAGCAAGGAACACTCTGCAGGTTTGTCACTTTCCTTGATTTGACCTGCAGGAAGACTGATCATGTCTGCCGTGGTGATAGCAGGCACAGGAACATCCGAGGCTGTCAGGACAGGTTTTACGCTGGCAGTCACACAGTCATCCATCATAGACATTCTCTCCCCCAGCTCTCTCCATCATCAACACACAGTGACATTGGTTGTTATGAGCAACACACAGTTAGTGTTGAGACAGAGTGACATCATTAGTTTGGGATTGTGTGCCATCAAGTCCTTGTCACTATAACTGGGTAAATTCACAACAAAACGGGAGCAGGGTATGCTCCTGCTGGGTGTCAGTGGTGCAGGGAGTGAAGATTTTAAAGGTATAATTCCAGTCAAGCCACAACTTTAACTTGAATGGAGTCAACTACCTTGAGTGCTGCGTCTTTTCAATGGTGGACAGTAAGGAAGTATCATTTACATGGACCACCTGAACAAAGCACCTGAGGGCAGTTTTGCTAAGTTTGGAGATGATACAGTGATGGTTGGATGGGCAGGCGATATTCATGTAGTGGGGAGGCTGCATTACAGCTTGGACAGTCTCGGGCTGTGGGCAAACACGTGGCTGATGGAACACAATATGGGATCGTGTGAGATTATGCACTTTGATTGGCGGAATATGTTCTAATAGGATCCATTGAATCTGAAGCACAAAAGGATTTTGAAGCACTCATCCTCCCTTATGGTTAATGTGTAGGTTCAGTTGACAGTTTGGAAAGCAAATGCAATGTTAGCATTCATTTCAAGGGATGTAGAATACAAGAGAGGAGACATACTGCTGAGAATGTAATGGGCAATGGTCAGACAGCATTTGGAATATTGGGAGTTGTTTTGGGCACTATCTCTGGGGAAAGATCCGCTGGTGTTGGAGGTGATCCATCCTGAGGATGGTGATTTGTCATATGGGCCGCAGTGTGTACTCAATGGAATTTAGAAGAATGGGAGTCGAGGTATCCGATAAAAACTGATTCATCACTGCAAATATTCTTACAGTCAGTGTGTAGAAGATAGTTCCACTAGTCATATAGACAATGGCAAAATGGCAGTTTCAGAGTGAAGGAATGGGCTGAATTTCCTAAATCTATTACTATATCTCATGCTCTTTAGGTAGTAGGGTAATATTATTCAGTGCAGAATTGTAAGTCTCTGACCTGCTTTTGTAACCCTTGTATTTATATGGTGGTTTTACGTTCTGTTCAATGGTAACCCCTGTGATATGGGTGGTTGGAATATAAACAATGATCTGTGAGTCTCATCTGGTGGGAGTATATTGTCTCTCCGATGATTGCCATTTTCAGTCTGGTATTTTCGAAGGATCGATCCTGTGACGCCAGTGTTGTTGAATTTAACAAAACAGATGCAATTTATCTCAGCACACAGCAACAATAAGTCATTGAACACTGAACACCCTTCTAATAACAAAAAGTCTACAATGTTCTGCATAAGAAACACTGTTTTCCTGTTCATGTTCAAATCAGATAACCTGCCCCATCGAGAAGCTCAACTTGGAACTATTTTTTAAAAATCTTTTTTTGGGGATGTGGGCATTGCTGGATGGGCCCACCATTGAATGCTTGTGGATGTGATGCCAATCAAATGGACTGTTTTGTCCAGGGTGGTGTCAAACTCCTTGGTGATGTCGGGTCTGTACTCATTCAGGCAAGTGGGAGAATTCCATCTCATTCCTGACTTGTGCCGAGTAGATGATGGACAGGCTTTGGTAAGTCAGGAGATGAGTTACCCGCACAGTATTCCTAGACTCTGATCTGCTCTTATAATTATGTGTTGCTGGAAAAGCGCAGCAGGTCAGGCAGCATCCAGGGAACAGGAGAATCGACGTTTCGGGCATAAGCCCTTCTTCAGGAAGGGCTTATGCCCGAAACGTCGATTCTCCTGTTCCCTGGATGCTGCCTGACCTGCTGCGCTTTTCCAGCAACACATCTCCGGCTCTGATCTCCAGCATCTGCAGACCTCACTTTCTCCTCTTATAATTATGTGGCGAGTCCAGTTGAGTGTCTGGTCAATGATAACCCCCACGATATTGATAGTAGGGAATTTCGTGATGATAATGCTGCTGAATACCATGTTATATTGTTCCTTATTGGTGATGGTCATTGTCTGGTATCTATGTGGTGCGAATGTTACTTGCCACTTATCAGCCCAAGCCTGGTGCGGGTCCAGATCTTGTTGCATTTGGGCATGGACTACTTCCATAACTGAGCATTTGCGAATGGTACTGAACATTGTGCAGTCATTGTCAAATATCCCCACGTCTGACCTTATGATGGAGGGAAGGTCATTGATGAAGCAGCTGAAGATGCTTGGATCCAGGCTTTATTAGAAGTGTCACTGAAGATGTTACCTAGTATGGTGATGAAACGTCTGATAATGAACCTTCCACCCCAGCGAGCAAAACTACATTCACATTATACTGAGGCACTGCTGCAGAAATGTTCTGGAGCAGAGATAACTGACCTCCAACAACAATAACCATCTTCCTGTCTGTCAGGTATGACACCAATCATGGAGTAGTTACCCGCAATACCCTCTTTGCTCGGCTTCCATGATGCCACATATAAAAGAATGTAGCATGATGTCAAGGGCTGGAATTCAGCTCCGTTTTCTTTGTTTGAACCAAGGCTGTAATGAGATGGATAGATATGGACAGACAGAAGTAAGAAGTTTTAGTTGGAAATTCCTCTGGACTGCAAACCCTTTGTCTGGGTGTCATACACTGTGAGCAGTGTGCTGATACTGGCTGTCTTCCCAGATCACGTATTCCCAATAATGTCACAGAGCTAGGTTACTGACAGCTAACAAAATCCATTCGGCCAATAGATTAGTACCATGGAGAAGGTGGATTTCAAAAAAAATAGACTATGCCAAGAACAGCAGGAAATGATAACAACCCCCACTGTGTGAGAGACTGGTCCAGAGAATCTCAGTCAGGTGGATTAGATTAGATTAGATTACAGTGTGGAAACAGGCCCTTCGGCCCAACAAGTCCACACCGACCCGCCGAAGCGCAACCCACCCATACCCTACATTTACCCCTTACCTAACACTACGGGCAATTTAGCATGGCCGATTCACCTGACCTGCACATCTTTGGACTGTGGGAGGAAACCGGAGCACCCGGAGGAAACCCACGCAGACACGGGAAGAACGTGCAAACTCCACACAGTCAGTCGCCTGAGTCGGGAATTGAACCCGGGTCTCAGACGCTGTGAGGCAGCAGTGCTAACCACTGTGCCACGATGCCGCCCACCAAATCGCTGACTGTCGTAGAAATTAATGTGACTGGACTCAGATGTGAGCAAGAGCAAAGGAAAAGCTTTATTTTTAACCACTGCAGGGAGCCAATACACTTGGCAAAACACACCTTGTGTAAGGGCCCTGAACATAATTAACGCATTCCTTTTATGGTCTTCTTATCACACGCTCAAGGACAAGGGCTGGGAAAAAATCAAGTTCTTATTTTCTCACTCCGTTGCCGTGGACATAACTGTCTTTATGTTTTCCTTAGCTTTTCTGATGAATTCGCCTGCTCACCAGGCCAATTTGAATGTATACAAAGTTCAGCAAAGACAAGTTGTCTCTTCGACTGCAGAATTCAGCAAAGTATTTGTAACGTTCAGAAAAGTTTTAGAATTAGCATAGCATTCTCTTTCAGGTTTCACACAAAATGTTAAGTTTGTTTCTTTTCTATTACACTGACAGAGGGGAAATCAGGATCTCAGCTGTGGATCAAATAATGATTGATAAATATCACACACCACTTCGATAGTTTTGTAATCCACATTTCAATTTATATAGCTCCATATCAGGAGTGCATTTTAACAACCGCATCTCTTTGTAGTTTGCATATTTCGGTCTGTACAGAAAATCACTTTTCCCTGTATTTTGTATTGCATAAATGCATTTCATTAATATTGTTTCTGCGAATTCCTCATTGTAGATGTACCCTTGAATCTGTTCTTTATATGAGTTATACAGAGTAACGTTCCAATGCTAGAGATTGGGGAACATCACTGTCCCTCCGCCCAGACTGAACAGCCATGTCCCCGAACCCTCGCCATCTTCTCTCTTTTCCCCAATGTCATAATCACAATGTAAATGAAGTCCAGTAAATGATACTTCATCACAGTTCTTTAGCATCGATAACATCAACAACATGACCCACACCTGCCCTCTCTGATTCTGGAATAACAATCTGAATTGTGTTTGTCACGTACAATTCCCCGTGAACATATCCATGCCGTTTGTTTGTTATAAAACCACATTGTCCCAGGCACATTTTACCACCAGATCATGGATGAAAGATTTTCTCTCAATGTTTTACTAATATTGCAATGACTGATCTGTAGTTACAGGATTTGTTTCTCCATGTATGAGCAGAGAAGCATGTTTATGGTCTAGCATTAGTTCCATATCCAAGGCAGACTGAATGATTACACACAATCAATCTTCCATCTTCAACATTCCTTCCTTTAGGCACACTCACATATTACACCCAGAATGCACGAATGTTCAAAGTTATTTGGAGTTTTAATGAAATAGTATTGAATTGAAAGGGATGGCCTGAGCTGTTTATTCAGTGATTGTAATAATGTCAGTCTCCATGGATCCTATGCGTCCCTAGAGAAGTTCTCTCTTCTATGAATAAGGGAATGCTTTCAGTGTTTTATCCCATCGTATGATCAGGAGCATCACCCACACCAGTAACAGGGATCCGCAGCTTCAGAGCGAGGGTGAGGAGAGATCAGAAACTGATAGCAGTAGACTGGAATATTCCAACAATGGACAGGAGTTTATCCTATGGTCTTTACTGGCTTTCCCAGCCTTGGATATCATTAGTATCACGGATTAAGAATGTACTGATGGTTATTCAAGCTGGTTACTATCATATCCTTGCTATAGTTGGTGTTCCTGGTAAGTCACTCGAGCTGTCTAGTGAAACGGTCTGAACTGAATTGATGTTCATTATATGTAAATTTTGGAAAGGTGCAAGTCAACGTTTTCATTTTCAGTCAAAGATTCCATTCCTCAGAAATTATAACGAGTAAATTACTCAATACAAGTTGCTCACCAACATGCGAGGATGAAACAGACTGTTCTCAACCTCCTTGATTCATTTCCTCCTGCCCAGTTTACATCTCCATATCTTCCCCTCTCACCAATTCTTTCCAGTACTTGCAGAACGGTTCAGGTAACACACTCGGACACACACACAAGAAACCCACTTCCCTATCCTTGAATACTTCAACTCTCCCTCCCACTGCAACAAGGACATGCAAGTTTTTGGCATCCTCCATGGCCAATTTCTAGCCAGCAGTCGTCTGAAGAAAGAACACATCATCTTCCACCGACCCTCCAACCACACGGTATCAAAGGCAATTTCACCAAATTCCTCATCTCCCCTCCCACCACCTTATCCCAGATCTAACCCTCTAGTTCAGTACCACCCTCTTGAACTGTCCAAACTGTCCATCTTCCTTCCCATATATCCACTCCATCTTCCACTCTGAACTTTCGCTATCACCACTCACCTTCATCTAGCTATCGCTGTCCAAGCTACCTTCTTCCCAGCCCCTCCCATTTATCTCTCAGCCCCCTTCCGCCCAACCCCCTCGTTCCTGATGAAGACTTTATGCTTGAAACATCGAATCTCCGGCTCCTCGGATGCCGCCTGACTGGCTGTGCTTTTCTAGCATCACACTTTTTGACTCTGATCTCCAGCATCTGCTGTCTACACTTTCTCCTACTGAAGGATTTGTACAGGTTAGGGGAGTGAGCAAAGATGTGGCAGATGGAGTATAACGTGGGCAAGTGTGACATCATGCACTTTGCCAGGAAGAATACAGGCATGGACTATTTTCTAAATAACGAGCAGGTTCAGAAGTCAAAAGTGCAAAAAGCCGAGGGACTTCCAGTCCAGGAGTCTCGAAAGGTAATCTTGCAGGTTGTCAATAGTTAGGAAGGCAAATACAATGATGGCATTTATTTCAAGAGGGCTTGAATATAAAAGCAGGGATGTACTTCTGAGGCTGTATAAGACTTTGGTCAGGCCACATTTGGATTTTTGGGCACAGTTTTGGGTCCCATATCTCAGGAAGTATGTACTGGCCCTGGAGCGTTTTCCAAGGAGATTCACAAGAATGGTCCCAGGAATGAAAAGCTTAACATATGAAGAACATCTCTATATATGATAGAGTTCAGAAGATGTTAGGAGGTCTACTCGAAACTTACAGGATACTGAATGGCCTGGACAGAGTGGATTTTGGAAAGGTATTACCAATGGTAGGAGAGACTAGGATCCGAGGGGACAGAGTAAAGAGAAGACCTTTCAGAACAGAGATACAGACGAACCTCTTCAGCCATAGAGTGGTGAATCTATGGAATTCACCGCCACCGACGGCTGTCGAAGCCAGGTCATTGAGTATATTTAAGAGTGAGACAGATAGGTTCTTGATTGTAAAGGGGATCAAGGGTTACAAGTAGAAAGCGGGAGAATGAGGTTGAGAAGCTTAACAGCCATCATTGAATGGCGGAGCAGGTTCCATGGGCCTAATGGCCAAATTTCTGCTCCAATGTCTTCTGGTTGTATGGTTAACATTGGCTCTCCTCATTCCTCATTGGAGTTGTATCCCGGAATTTGATCTTCATATGATTTATGAAGAATAAAATTCCAATACTGATGGCTGGGAAATATCATATTTTTTCCCTCCAGTCTCAGCAGCCGTGTCCCCAATATCATAATCACACTGCAATCGAAATCCAGTGAAGTTTACTTCATCATAGTTGATTGACATCGATAACATGAGCAGCATGACCCTCACCTGCCCTCTCTGATCCTCAAATAACCATCTGAATTGTGTGCCACATCATATTCTCTGTTAACATATCCATGCCATTTGTCTGTAATCACTCATGTTGTATGCACATTTTCCTGTTAGATTATGGACTAGAAAAGTTCTCTCCATATTTTACGGACATTATAATCACTGATCAGTAGTTACAGGTTACAGACTATATGTTTCCATTTATAAACGGAGAAACTTTTTTAAGTTCTGACAATCCTTTGACATTACTCCCATATCTCAGGCAGATAGAATGATTACATACAACCAATCTACCATCTCAAATATTTCTTCCCTCTGTTCACCACCACCCCCACACACACAGATATCCTATGCCAAATGTGTAGCTTTAAACCTTTTTTTTGAATTTTAATAAATCAATATCGAATTCAAAGGGGTTAACTGAAGCTATTTATTCAGTGACTGTGATTAATGTGAATCTCCGTGGATCCTAATTATCACAATGGAGAGTTTTCATTGTTGAAAGATAAATGGGCTCTGTGCAATGTGCTATCCCATAGTATGAGCAGGAGCATCATTGACAGCACTACAGGGATCAGCAGCACGAAAGAGAGAGAGAGAGATGGGGAGGAGAGATCAGAATCTGAGAACATTAGACTGGAATGTTCCAACAATGGACAGGAGCTTATCAACAGGTCTTTACTGGCTTTCTCGGCCTTGGATATCATTAGCATGGCAGATCCAGGATATCCTTTAGATTATTCAGGGTGGTTACTATCCCATCGTCGCTATAGTTAGTATTCCTGGTAAATCATTATATTTAATAGGAGAAAGTGAGGACTGCAGATGCTGGAGATCAGAGCTGAAAAATGTGTTGCTGGAAAAGCGCAGCAGGTCAGGCAGCATCCAAGGAGCAGGACAATCGATGTTTCGGGCATAAGTTACTGTAGAAAGGCTTATGCCCGAAAAGTCGATTCTCCTGCTCCTTGGATGCTGTATGACCTGCTGCGCTTTTCCAGCAACACATTTTTCAGCTTTCAAGTCATTATAAAGAACATAGAACAATACAGCACAGAACAGGCCCTTCGGCCCACGATGTTGTGCCGAACATTCACCCATCCATGTACCTATCCAATTGCCGCTTAAAGGTCGCCAATGATTCTGACTCTGACACTCCTACAGGCAGCGCATTCCATGCCCCCACCACGCTCTGGGTAATGAACCCACCCCTGACATCTCCCCTATACCTTCCACCCTTTACCTTAAATTTATGTCCCCTTGTAACACTCTGTTGTACCCGGGGGAAAAGTTTCTGACTGTCTACTCTATCTGTTCCTCTGATCATCTTATAAACCTCTATCAAGCCACCCCTCATCCTTCTCCGTTCCAATGAGAAAAGGCCAAGCACTCTCAACCTCTCCTCGTACGACCTATTCTCCATTCCAGGCAACATCCTGGTAAATCTTCTATGCACCCTCTCCAAAGCTTCCACATCTTTCCTAAAGTGAGGCGACCAGAACTGCACACAGTACTCCAACTGTGGCCTAACCAAAGTCCTGTACAGCTGCAACATCACTTCACGACTCTTGAATTCAATTCCTCTGCTAATGAACGCTAATACACCATAGGCCTTCTTACAAGCTCTATCCAGCTGAGTGGTAACTTTCAAAGATCTATGAACATAGACCCCAAGATCTCTCTGTTCCTCCACCTTACTAAGAACTTCCTCCAAATGAAAGGAGTAGCCATGGGCACCCGCATGGGCCCCAGCTATGCCTGCCTCTTCGTAGGATATGTGGAACACTCCATCTT
>NC_057717.1:56868193-56881776 GCF_004010195.1 Chiloscyllium plagiosum | reverse complement strand
CGCCTTCCTAACCTGCAACCTTCTTCCTGACCTCTCCACCCCCACCCCAGTCTGACCTATCACCCTCACCTTGACCTCTTTCCACCAATCACATTTCCGACGCACCTCCCCCAAGTCCCTCCTCCCTACCTTTTATCTTACCCGGCTGGACAAACTTTCCTCATTCCTGAAGAAGGGCTTATGCCCGATACGTCGATTCTCCTGTTTCCTGGATGCTGCCTGATCTGCTGCGCTTTCAGCTAAGAACCCTAACGTTAACCCTGTATTCCACATTCTTATTTGTCTTTCCAAAATGGACAACCTCACACTTGGCACGGTTGAACTGCATCTGCCACTCCTCAGCCCAGCTCTGCATCATATCCAAGTCCCTTTTCAGCGACAACAGTCCTGCTCACTATCCACAACTCCACCAATCTTCGTATCATCTGCAAATTTACTGACCCACCCTTCGACTCCCTCATCCAAGTCATTAATAAAAATTACAAACAGCAGAGGACCCAGAACTGATCCCTGCGGAACTCCACTTGTAACTGGGCTGCAGGCTGAATATTTACCATCTACCACCACTCTCTGACTTCGACCGGTTAGCCAGTTTTCTATCCAATTGGCCAAATTTCCCACTATGCCTCCTGACTTTCCGGATAAGCCTACCATTGGGAATCTTATCAAATGCCTTACTAAAATCCATGTACACTACATCCACTGCTCTACCCTCATCCACATGTTTGGTCACCTCCTCAAAGAATTCAATACAACTTGTAAGGCAAGACCTACCCTTCACATATCCGTGCTGGCTGTCCCTAATCAAGCAGTGTCTTTCCAGATACTCATAAATCCTATCCCTCAGTATCCTTTCAATGACTTTGCCTACCACCGTAGTAAGACTAACTGGCCTGTAATTCCCAGGGTTATCCCTATTTCCTTTTTTGAACAGGGGCACAACATTCGCCACTCTCCAGTCCCCTGGTACCACCCCCGTTGACAGTGAAGACGAAAAAATCATTGCCAACCGTACTACAATTTCCTCTCTTGCTTCCCACATAATCCTAGGATATATTCTGTCAGGCCCAGGGGACTTGTCTATCCTCAAGTTGTTCAAAATGTCGAACACATCTTCCTTCCTAACAAGTATCTCCTCTAGATTACCAGTCCGTTTCACACTCTCCTCTTCAACAATACAGCCCCTCTCGTTCGTAAATACTGAAGAAAAGTACTCATTCAAGACCTCACCTATCTCTTCCGACTCATTACACAGTCTACCACGACTGTCCTTGATCGGACCTACCCTCGTTCTCGTCATTCTCATGTTTCTCACTGCTCCTTAGATCCTGTCTTACAGCATCGTAATTACGCTTCCCCCAATTGTAAAACCTACCCTGTTGCACGCACATATCTCTCTCTATAACCAAGGTGAAAGTCACAGACTTGTGGTCACCATCACCAAAATGTTCACCCACTAACAAGCCCATCACTTGTCCCGGTTCATTACCGAGTACCAAATCCAATATGGCCTCCCCTCTGGTCGGACAATCTGCATACTGAGTTAGAATAGCTTCCTGGACTCACTGCACAAACACCGCCCCATCCAATCTGCTTGATCTAAAGAACTTCCAATCAATATTTGAGAAGTTGAAATCGACCATGACTACTACCCTGTGGCTTCTAAACCTTTCCAAAATCTGTTTCCCAATCTGTTTCTCCACATCTCTGCTGCTATTGGGGGGCCTATAGTAAACAACCAACAAGGTGTTTGCACCTTTCCTATTTCTGACTTCAGCCCATACTACCTCCAAAGGCCCATTGTTGTTTGTTATCTATATCAATGGTTTGGACCAGAGTGCACAACGCAAGATTAGTAAGTTTGCAGATGACACTAAATTAGGAGACATCATTTACAATGAGGAACATTATCAGAAATTGCAGCAGTACCTTGACCAGCTGGGGAAGTGGGCTGAGAAATATCAAATCGAGTTTAATGTAGTTAAGTGTGACGTCTTGCATTTTGGAAAGTCAAATCCAGGTAAGAGTTTAATGACGAATGATTGGGCCTTAAGAAGTGTAGTGGAACAAAAGGATGTTGTAGACCAGGTTCACGGTTGTCTGAAACTTGAGTGACAGATACACAGGACAGTGAAGAAGGCTATTGGCAGACTGGCCTACATCAGCACATTGAGTATAGAAGTTGGGATATTATGTTGCAGTTGTACAGGATGTTGGTAAGGCTGCAGTTGGCGTATTGGGTTCAGATTTGTTCAGCTTGTTCTGGAAATGATATTATTGAACAAAAAAGAATGTAGAACAAATTTACAATGAGGTTTGCTGAGCTTAAGGCTCTAAGTTATAAGTTTGTGCGAAGATTTGTAGCTCGGGTGCTCGTTGTTGTGATTCTGTTCGCCGAGCTGGAAGGTTTTGTTGCAAACGTTTCGTCCCCTGGCTAGGCCACATCATCAGTGCTTGGGAGCCACCTGCGAAGCGCTTCTTTGATGTTTCCTCCGGTGTTTATAGTGGTCTGTCCCTGCCACTTCCGGTTGTCAGTTTCAGCTGTCCGCTGTCGTGGTTGGTATATTGGGTCCAGGTCGATGTGTTTGTTGATGGAGTTTGTGGATGAATGTGATAAATATTCTGGTGAGTTGTTGTCTGAGCGTGGCTGTTGGTTTATGTGCCGTTATGAGTCCTAGGGGTCGCAGTAGTCTGGCTGTCAATTCTGAGATGCTCCTGATGTCTGGTAGTGTGGCTAGTCCTTTTGGTTGTGGTATGTCCTCGTTCCGTGGTCTTTCTCTTAGGCATCTGTTGATGAAGTTGCGCGGGTATCCGTTTTTGGCGAATACCTTGTATAGGTGTTCCTCTTCTTCTTTTTGCAGTTCTAGTGTACTGCAGTGTGTTGTTGCCCTTTTTGAATAGTATCCTGATGCAGCTTCGTAAACTAATGTAGTGTACAAAATACCATGCAAGGACTGCACATAGGAATTCCCTGGCTTTTCTCTGTCTGGCTTGCCCTATGATAGTAGTGTTGTCCCAGTCGAATTCATGTTCTGGACAGTTGAAACTGACAACCGGAAGCGGCAGGGACAGACCACTATAAACACCGGAGGAAACATCAAAGAAGCGCTTCGCAGGAGGCTCCCAAGCACTGATGATGTGGCCTAGCCAGGGGACGAAACGTTTGCAACAAAAACTTCCAGCTCGGCGAACAGAACTACAACGCTCTAAGTTATAGGCATAGGTTGGACGGGTTAGAACATATTTCTTCACAGCATAGGAAACTGAGGGGGTTCTTATAGAAGTGCAGCTCTTATAAAATCATGATTGGCGTGTATGTGGTGAATATTTCAAAAATTTTCCCAAGGTTGGGGAATCGAGGACTAAAGAATATCCATTAAAGTTTGGAAAGGATAAAAAATATAAAAAGGAAACTGAGGGGCAACTTTTTTACACAGAGTATGGTATGCTTATGGACTGAGCTGTCAATGGAAGTGATTGAGGTGGGGATAATAACAACACTGAAAAGGCAATTGGACAAATACACTGATAGGAAAGGATTAGAGGGATACAGAGCAAGGGCAGGGAAATGGGGTGAGTGTACTTGGACACTTTGGTTGGCATGGACCAGCTGGGCCAAATCGTCAGTCATACTGGCAGTCTCGTGCAATATGACCGTAAATGAGTGTGTTTTGGGGTGGAGATAGGGTGTATGTGTGTGTGTGTGTGGGGGGGGGGGGAGTCTGAGAAAAAAATGTCATGGAAGGATATGTTCACAGGTTTCAGGATGCTGAAATGAAAACATTTCGCTAGTATCATGCAACATGGGTCAATATTTCGAAGAATTATGAGTGAAAGGGATATTGCTGTGAGTTCAGGCGTTGGAGAGTTTTCGATGAGCATTAGTTCTGCAGTTTTGTAACTGGGAGTGAGGACAGCAGAGTCTTCGCCTCACTGGGCTGAATCCAACAAAAAAAACTGTCTCAGTGACATTTTCATTGCGTATGACAGAGGGGTTGTCTGCACGACGCCGAGCTAGTTTCCTGGTGGTATCTTACGAAACTCATCTCATTAACTACACATCCCACTCCATAGTGTCCCTCTCAAACAATGCCAGTCCGATTCTCCCACCCATCATGACTGGAGGTAATAACTGTCGCCCGGATGCCCCTGGATATTCCGTGATCCCCGACACTGGTGCCATCTTTAAAAGGCCAATGTGCACACGGTTGCGCTTTCTCAGTTTGGAGCTGCCTTGCACATTTACCCCAAGCATGGCGGCTAAGGGGAAGTTGCACCATGGTTTCTCGACAGCAGCATAGAGGTCCTGGTGGATGGGCTAGTATAAAAGCGGACCATTCACTTCTCAGAGGGGACCACACTACCAGACGCACCGAGCATGGTCTGAGCTCCTTAGCCAGTTCAGTGCATTTTCTGGGGTCTGAAGAAAATTCCAGCAAAACAGGACAAGCATCAATAAGCTTCCCCACTCTGTCAGGATAAGGGTCACCTCATTCGCCCTGCTCCCTCACACTCACTGTATATCTGTTAAAGCACCGGCCCCCGAACAAGGCTCATGCTCGACCACTCTCACTACTGCATACAGCACCTTCCCTCTCTTTCTCTCTTGCCTTTCTAATGCCCCCCACATAGTTATAGAATATTCTGGAGAATGTCAATTATGGAATGTTCCAGATATTGTTCCAACTTATTCCCAGTTTCAGGAAAACGACTGTGCCCCAGTGTTTAACACGAAAGAGGAAGGAGTAGAGATGTACGTTTTTCAAATTACACGCAATTAAAATCCATCATGAGGCCATTCAGTACTTCAAATATACTCCAACATGCAATACGTTTGGGGCTGATCTGATGGTTTTCTCAGCTCCATGTTACAGGAACTTTCAGTAATTGTACCCCCAGGTTCCTGTTACCTAGCAGACGATTCTCAGATACTTTTTATCCCGGGTTTCTTCTAGCACATGTTCAGAAGGCATTTCCCATGGGGACGGAATCTCCTAACAATATAGTTCATCTCCTTTATAAATTCATACAACAGTCAGCATGCTTTCCATAGAGCAATCAAAAACATGCACTTATTTTATGATTATCGGTATCCAATCACAATTAGTCGTTCTGGTTATTTCACTTGTCTCACCTTACTGTATTCAGCCAAAGACGGCTTCCAAACACTTGTCTCATTATAAAATACAATTTCTTGCAGAGAATATTTTTATCCTCAGCCGTCATCATGACCGTTATCTCAAATATACATTTTTCCTTATCATGAAAGTTTCTTTTGCCCTTTGTCTGTGACCGATTCTGTGTGTAACAGTTACACAGTCACCCACTCAGTTGGCTGGATGGTTGGTTTGTGATGCAAAGTGAGACCACCAGCGCAGGTTCAATTCCCCACACTGATTGAGGTTACCATGAAGGGGATGCTCTCTGAACCTCACCCCATCACCCGAGATGTGGTGACCTTCAGCGTAAACCACCATGACTGGTCTATCTAATGAGAGTTCTTTGGGACCCATTCTATCAATGTTAGCATTTTAATTTTTTTAACAATTTTTTTTCATTGAAAAATAGATTTTTTATTATTATATTAAACTAATAACAACACAACTCAAATAACTGAACAAAATTAAACCCACGTTCATGTGCATACAAAACAAGTTAAAGTCTAAAAATGGACAGAAGAAAAACAAAAATAAACAATAAATAATAAATAAATAATACGGCTCAGAATAACAAAACGATAGCTCTTGTTCTTCGAGAGCATTAATTGATACACATTCATATATTCACAATTCTTCATATTAGATTCATTAGACAATATTGCCATTGCTATATAAAAGCTCTTTATATATTGGCAGGTAAGCCTGCATCGCGCTAATCCAAAAAGGGCTGCCATATCTTATATAAATCTCCGCTTTTTGGTGCACCATACTGATGAGAAAGTCCAAAGGGATCTTCCCCATGACGAGCTTACGACGACCCAACAGACCCGTGGGGTTTTCAGACATCCAACACAGCAGAATATTTTTCCTGGCACAGGAAGTTTGGGGGAGGTACTAAACGAGTATTTTGCATCAGTGTTTACTGTGGAAAAGGATATGGAAGATGTAACATGTGGGGAAATAGATGATGACACCTTGCAAACAGTCCATATTACAGAGGAGGAATTGCTGGATGTCTTAAAACGGGTAAAGGTGGATAAATCCCCAGGACATGATCAGGTGTACACAAGCAATCTGTGGGAAGTCATAGAAGTGATTGCTGGGGCTCTTGCTGGGATATTTGCAATATGGATAGTCACAGGTGATGTGCCGGAAGACTGGAGATTGGCTAACGTGTGCCACTGTTTAAGAAGGGTGGTAAGTACAAACCAGGGAATTATAGATCAGTGAGCCTGACGTTGGTGGTGAGCACGTATTTGGAGGGAATCCTGAGGGACAGGATGTGAATGTATTTGGAAAGGCAAGGACTGATTCGGGATAGTCAACATGGCTTTGTCCGTGGGAAATCATGTCTCACAAACTTGATTGAGTTTTTTGAAGAAATAGCAAAGAGAATTGATGAGGGCAGAAGGGTCGATGTGATCCATATGGACTTCAGTAAGGCGCTCGACAAGCTTCCCCATGGAAGACTGATTAGCAAGGTTAGATCTCATGGAACACAGGGAGAAGTAACCATTTGGATACAGAACTGGCTCAAAGGTGGAAGACAGAGGATGGTGGTGGAGGGTTGTTTTTCAGACTGGAGGCCTGTGACCAGTGGAATGCCACAAGGATCGGTGCTGGGCCCTCTACTTTTTGTCATTTACAGATATGATTTGGATGCGAGCATAAGAGGTACAGCTAGTAAGTTTGCAGATGACATCAAAATTGGAGGTGTATGGACAGCGAAGAGGGTCACCTCAGATTACAACAGGATCTGGACCAGATGGTCCAATTGGCTGAGACGTGGCAGGTGGAGTTTAATTCAGATAAATGCGAGGTGCCGCATTTTGGGAAAGCAAATCTTAGCAGGACTTATGCACTTAATGGTAAGGGAGTGTTGCTGAACAAAGAGACCTTAGAGTGCAGGTTCATAGCTCCTTGAAAGTGGAGTCGCAGATAGATAGGATAGTGAACAAGGCGTTTGGTATGCTTTCCTTCATTAGTCAGAGTATTGAGTACAGGAGTTGAAAGATCATGTTGCAGCTGTACAGGATATTGGTTAGGCCATTGTTGGAATATTGCGTGCAATTCTGGTCTCCTTCCTATCGGAAATACGTTGTGAAACCTGAAAGGGTTCAGAAAAGATTTGCAAGGATGTTGCCAGGGTTGGAGGATTTTAGCTCCAGGGAGAGGCTGAACAGGCTGGGGTTGTTTTCCCTGGAGCATCAGAGGCTGAGAGTTGACTTTATAGAGGCTTAGAAAATTATGAGGGGCGTGGATAAGGTAAATTGATAAAGTCTTTTCCCTGTGGTCGGGGAGTCCAGAAGTGGATGGCATAGGTTCAGGGTGAGAGGGGAAAGATATAAAAGAGACCTACAAAGCAACTATTTCACACAGAGTGTGGTACGTGTAAGGAATGAGCTGCCAGGTGAAGTGGTGGAGTCTAGTTAAGAGAAGCTCCATTTAAGAGGAAGGGTTTGGAGAGTTATTGGCCGGGTGCTGGCATGTGGAACTAGATTGGTTTAGGATATGTGGTTGGCATGGATGGGTTGGATCGAAGGGTCTGTTTCCATGCTGTATATCTCTATGACTCCATGACAAATATTAATCTTTGTTTTTTGGTTCACCAAAATAGTCCAAAAGGATATTCTCCATGATGAGCTTACAAAGACCCAACAGACCCGGAGAGTGTTCAGACATCCAGCACAACAGATTATTGTTCCTAGTCCAGAAAGTAAGGATTGTTTTCCCCATGTGCAACTGCGTAAGATACTCTGTGCGGGCCCGGGAAAGAGAAACTGGTTCCATCTCCAATTCGGTCCTCGAGACCCACTCTACCACACCTAACACATTGCTCCAATATATACAAAGCCTGCAGCAGGACCACAAGCAATGAGTAAGGGTGTCTGTAGTCATTCTGCGTTTAGGACATGCTGAAGATAATCCCACCTTGAATTTTGAGAGAAGATCTGGTGTCAGATAGACCCTATGATGAATTTTCAACTGCATGGAATGGGCCCTATTACAGATCAAAATCCTTCGAGCATTTTCACAAATATCCTCCCATGTCTCCGAAAAGATGTAAATCCCCAACTCTCTCGCACAGATGTCACGAAGCTGCACAGTCTTGTCTGAGGGGACACTCTCCTACAAATGACAAAGGGTACTGACAGAGAGTGTATTCTTAACAATAAGCATCCAATACCGCCCCCAGCCTGACCCTCACAGCCTTCCACACACCGCCCCTAGCCTGACCCTCACCGCGGCCTAAAACCGGCCCCAGCCTGACCCTCACCGCCATCCGCACCACGCACCCGCATGACAATTGCCATCATCCTCACATCACACCAAGCTTGACCCTCTCTGTCGTCTACTCACCATTCCCAGCCTGACGCTCACCACCGTCTACACACTGCCCCCAGCCGGACGATCACTGCCATCAAATACCACCCCCAGCCTGACCCTCACCGCCATCCACACACCGCCTCAAACCTGACGCTAACCACCGTCCAGACATCGCCCCCAGCCTGCCCCTCACGGCCGTCCACACACCGCCCCCAGCCAGACCCTCACCACCATCCACACACCGTTGCCCTCCTGACCCTCAGCGCCATTCACACACCGTGCCCAGCCTGACCCTCACCGCCATCTACACACCGTGTCCCACCTGACACTCAAGCCATTCCACACACTGCTCCCAGCCTGACCGTCAGCGTCGTTCACACACCGCGCCCAACCTGACCCGCACCACCATCTACACACCACGCCCAGCCTGACCCTCAATGCTGTCTACACACGGCCCTCAGCCTGACCCTCACCACTGTCCAACACCGCACCCATCCTGACTCTCACTGCCATCCACACACTGCTCCCAGCCTGACCATTACCTTCGTCCAACACCACCCCCAGCTTGATCTTCGATACAGTCCACACAATGCTTCCAGCTTGACCCTCATTGCTGTCCACACACTGCCCCAGCCAGACGCTCACCACCGTCCACACACCGCCCCAAGCCTGACACTCGCTGCTGCCTTCACACCGCCGATCGCTTGAACCTCACTGCCGCCCAACACCGCCCCCAGCCTGACCCAAACTGCCGTCCACACACCATCGCCGGTCTGACCCTCACCAGCAGCCAATACCGCCCACAGCATGACCCTCACCACTATCCACACAGCGCCCCCAGTCTGACTGTCACAGCTGTCCAAAACCGCCCCCAGCCGGACCCTCACCATAGTCCACTCACCGCCCCCAGCCTGACCCTCACTGCTGCCCACACACCACCTCCAGCATGATCCTGGATGCCATCCACATGACGCCTGCAACCTGACCCTCAGTGCCGCCCACACAATGCCCCCAGCCTGACCCTCACCACTGCCCACAAACTGCAAGAGCCTGATCTTTACTGCCCCCACAAACCGCCCACCAGCCTGTCCCTCACTGCCGTACACACACCGCCTCCAGCCTGACCCTCACTGCCCCCCACACTACAGCTCCAGCCTGATCCCCACCATCCAATACCGCCCCATGCCTGACCTACACCATCCAACACCTCCCCTAGACTGACCATCTCCGCCGTCTGCTCACCGCCCCAGCCTGATCCTGACCTTAGTCCAATGACATCCAGAGCTTGACCATCACTAGCGTCCACACACCGCAATGAACCTGACCCTAACCGCCGTCCACACACCGTCCCCTGTCTGACCCTCACCGCCATTCAATACTGCCCACAGCATGACCCTCACCACCGTCCACGCACCACCTCAGTCTGACCGTCACTGCTGACCAACACCGCCCCCAGCCTGACCCTGACCACTGTCCACACACCTCCCCCGGTCTGACTCTCACCGCCGTCCAGCACCGCTTCAGCCAGACCCTCACCTCTGCCCACACACCACCCCCAGCCTGATCCTCGATGCCGTCCACAAGACGCCTGCAAACTGACCCTCAAATGCCGCCAACAAACCGCCCCCAACCTGACCCTCATCTCTGCCCATACACCACTCCCAGCCTGTCCCTTACTGCCGTACACGCACTGCCCCCTGTCTGATCCCTACCGTCCAATCTCGCTCCAAGCATGACCCTCACCGTCGTCCAATACCACCCAGAGCCTGACCATCACCACTGTCCACACACCGCAAAGAACCTGACCCTCACCGCCGTCTATACACGGTCACCAGCCTGACTCTCCCAACCGTCCACACACTGCCCCCAGCCTGACGCTCACCGCCGCCCAACACCGCCCCCAGGCGGAACTTCACTGCCATCTACACATCGCCCACTGCCTGTCGCTCACGGCCGTACACACTGCCCCCAGCCTGACCCTCACTGCCAACCACACACCACCCCCAGCTTGAACCTCACCGCCGTCCAGGCACTGTTCCCAACGTATCCCTCAGTGCGGCCCAAAACTCCTCCTCGCCTGACCCTCACTGCCGTCCACACACTGCCCCAACCGGACCCACATCACCGTCCACACACAGCCCCTCGCCTGAGCCTCACTGCCGCCCAACACCTCCCCCAGCCTGACCCAAACTTCCGTCCACACACCATCGCCGGTCTGACCCTCACCAGCATCCAATACCGCCCACAGCATGACCCTTACCACCATCCACACAGCGCCCCCAGTCTGACTGTCACCGCTGTCCAAAACCGCCCCCAGCCGGACCCTCACCACAGTCCATTCACCACCCCCAGCCTGACCCTCACTGCTGCCCACACACCACCCACAGCCTGATCCTGGATGCCGTCCACACAACGCCTGTAACCTGACGCTCAGTGCCGCCCACACACCTCCCACCAGCCTGTCCCTCACTGCCATACACACACCGCCCCCAGCCTGACCCACACTGTCCCCCTCACTTCAGCCCCAGCCTAATCCCCACCATCCAATACCGCCTCCAGCCTGACCTACACCATCCAACACCTCCCCTAGACTGACCATCACCGCCGTCTGCTCACCACCCCCAGCCTGATCCTGACCTTCGTCCTTTACCATCCAGAGCCTGACCATCACTAGCGTCCACACACCGCAATGAACCTGACCCTAACCTCCGTCCACACACCGTCCCCTGTCTGACCCTCACCGCCATCCTATACTGCCCACAGCATGACCCTCACCACCGTCAATGCACCACCTCAGTCTGACCGTCACTGCTGACCAACACCGCCCCAGCCTGACCCTCACCTCTGCCCACACAACACCCCCAGTCTGATCCTCGATGCCGTCCACAAGACGCCTGCAAACTGACCCGCAATGCCGCCAACACACGGCCCCCAGCCTGTCCCTTACTGCCGTACACACACTGCCCCTGCCTGATCCCTACCGTCCATTCTCGCTCCAAGCATAACCCATATCACCATCCAACACCATCCCCAGCCTGACCCTCACCGTCATCCAATACCATCCAGAGCCTGACCATCACCACTGTCCACACACCGCAAAGAACCTGTCCCCCACCGCCGTCTATACACGGTCACAAGCCTGACTCTCCCAACCGTCCACACACTGCCCCCAGCCTGACGCTCACCGCCGCCCAACACCGCCCCCAGGCGGAACTTCACTGCCATCTACACACCGCCCTCGGCCTGTCCCTCACGGACGTACACACTGCCCCCAGCCTGACCCTCACTGCCATCCACACTCCGCCCCCAGCCTGACACTGACCGCCATCCACACACCACCCCCAGCTTGAACCTCACCGCCGTCCAGGCACTGTTCCCAACTTATCCCTCACTGCAGCCCAAAAATCCTCCTCGCCTGACCCTCACTACCGCCACCAGCCTGACCCTCATCACCATCCAACATCGCCACCAGCCTGACACTGACCGCCATCCACACACCGCCCCTTGCCTGGCCCCCACCGCCACCCACACACCGCCCACAGCTGACCCTCATCACCATCCGCACACCGCCATTATCCTGACCCTCTCCGCTGTCAAACACCGCACCCAGTCTGACCCTCACTGCCGTCCACACACTGCCCCAGCCGGATCCTCATCACCGTCCACACACAGCCACTCGCCTGAGCCTCACTGCCGCCCAACGCTGCTCCCAGCCTGACCCAAACTGCCGTCCACACACCGCCTCCGGTCTGACCCTGACCAGCATCCAATACCACCCACAACATGACCCTCACCATCATCCACACACTGCCCCCAGCCTGATCCTTGATGCCATCTACAAGACGCCTGCATCCTGATCCTCAGTGCCACCCACAATCCGCCCCCAGGCTGACCCTCACTACTGCCCACACACTGCAATAGCCTGATCTTCACTGCCGCCACACACCGCCCACCAGCCTATCCCTCACTGCCGTACACACACCGCCCCAAGCCTGACACTCACTGCCCCCCACACACCGGCCCCAGCCTGATCCCCACCATCCAATACCGACCCAAGCCTGACCTACACCACCATCCAACACCTCCCCCAGACTGACCATCACCGCCGTCCGCATACCGACCCTGCATGTTCCCGACCTGCGTCCATTACCACCCAGAACCTGACCATCAACAGCGTCCACACACTGCAATGAACCTGACCCTAACCCCCGTCCACACACCATCACCAGCCTGACCCAAACAGCCATCCACACACTGTCCACTGTCTGACCCTCACCGCCATCCAATACTGCTCACAGCATGGCCCTCACCATGGTCCACACACCACCCCAGTCTGACTCTCACTGCTGTCCAACACCTACACCAGACAGACCATCACCGCCGTCGTATAGAGCCCCAGCCTGACCCTCACCGACCAAAGCCTGACCCTCACCACCGTCCACACACTGCCTCGAACCTGACCCTCACTGCTGCCCAACAATTCCCCCAACATGACCTCACAGCTGTCCAACACCGCCCAAAGCCTGACCTTCACTTCTGTCCACATACCGTCCCCAGCATGACCCACAACGCCATCCACACACCGTTAGCAGCCAACGGTAACTACCGCCCATCTCCTCCCCCAGCCTGACCCTCACCGCAGTCCGCACATCGCCCTCGACTGAACGTCGCCGCCGTCCACAGACCACTCCTCACCTGACCCTCACTGCCGTCCACACATCACCACCAGCCTGACCCTCATCACCGCCCACACACTGCCCCAGCATGTCCCTCACCGCCTTCCACATACCACTGAACGTCGCCGCCGTCCACAGACCACTCCTCACCTGACCCTCACTACCATCCACACACCGCTCCCTGCCTGACCCTCACCGCCATCAACACACTGCACCAGCCTGACCCTGACTGCCATCCACACATCACCCCCAGCCTGACCCTCACTGCCATCCATACACCACCCCCAGCCTGACCCTGACTGTCGTTCACATACCGTCCCTAGCCTGAACATCACGGCCGTCCACACAACGCCCTCAACCTTAACCTACACCGTCGTACACACACTGACCACAGCCTGACCTTCACCACCATCCATGCATC
>NC_057717.1:56845419-56867313 GCF_004010195.1 Chiloscyllium plagiosum | reverse complement strand
CACACACCGCCCCCAGCCTGACCCTCACTGCTGTCCACACACCGCCCCTAACCTGACCCTCACCGCCGCCCACACTCCGACCCCAGCCTGACACTCACTGCTGAAATACACCACCCCTAGCCTGACCCACACTGCCCCCCACACACTGGCCCCAGCCTGATCCCGCCATCCAATATCGCTCCAAGCTTGACCCACACCACTGTCCAACACCATCCCCAGCCTGACCATCACAGCCATCTGGAAACCATTCCCAGCCTGATCCTCACCATCGTCCAATACCACACAGAGCCTGACCATCACCACCGTCCACACACCGCAACGAACCGGACCCTCAGCGCAGTCAACACTCCGCCCCAGCCTGACTGTCACCGCTGTCCACACACCATTACCAGCCTGACCCTCACCACTGCCCACACACTGACCCCAGCCTGACCCACACGACCATCCAACTCCGCCCTCAGCCTGACCCTCACCGCCGTCCACACACCACCCCAGCCTGCCCCTCAACGTCGTCCAATACTGCCCAGACGTTTGGCCGAACTGGTCCTCACCCTTAACAATTTCTCATTTGAATCTTCCCACTTCCTCCAGACCAAAGGGGTAGCCATGGGCACACATATGGGCCCCAGCTATGCCTTTCTCTTTGTTGGCTACGTAGAACAGTTGATCTTCCGTAATTACACTGGCACCACTCCCCACCTCTTCCTCCGCTACATTGATGACTGCATTGGCGCCACCTCGTGCTCCCAAGGGGAGGTTGAGCAGTTCATCAACTTTACCAACACATTCCACCCTGACCTTAAATTTACCTGGACCATCTCTGACACCTCCCTCCCCTTCTTGGACCTCTCCACTTCCATTAATGACGACCGACGTGACACTGACATTTTTACAAACCCACTGACTAAAACAGTTACCTGGATTACACCTCTTCCCACCCTACCTCTTGCAAAAATACCATCCTGTATTCCCAATTCCTCCGCCTCTGCCGTATCTGCTCCCAGGAGGACCAATTCCACGACAGAACACACTAGATGGTCTCCTTATTTAGAGACCACAATTTCCCTACCCCCGTGATGCCCTCCAACGCCTCTCATGCACATCCCGCACCTCCGCCCTCAGACCCCACCCCTCCAACCGTAACAAGGACAGAACGCCCCTGGTGCTCACCTTCCACCCTACCAACCTTCGCATAAACCAAATCATCCGCCGACATTTCCGCCACCTCCAAACAGACCCCACCACCAGGGATATATTTCCCTCCCCACCTCTTTCCGCCTTCCGCAAAGACCGTTCCCTCCGCGACTACCTGGTCAGGTCCACCCCCCCTACAACACACGCTCCCATCCTGGCACTTTCCCCTGACACAGCAGGATCTGTAAAATCTGCGCCCACACCTCCTCCCTCACCTCTATCCAAGGCCCGAAAGGAGCCTTCCACATTCATCAAAATTTTACCTGCACATCCACTAATATCATTTATTGTATCCGTTGCTCCCGATGTGGTCTCCTCTACATTGGGGTGACTGGGCGCCTCCTAGCAGAGCGCTTTAGGGAACATCTCCGGGACACCCGCACCAATCAACCACATCGCCCTGTGGTCCGACATTTCAATTCCCCCTCCCACTCTGCCGAGGACATGGAGGTCCTGGGCCTCCTTCACCCCCGCTCCCTCATCACCAGACGCCTGGAGGAAGAACGCCTCATCTTCCGCTTCGGAACACTTCAACCCAAGGGCATCAATGTGGACTTCAACATTTTCCTCATTTCCCCTTCCCCCACCTCACCTAGTTCCAAACTTCCAGCTCAAGCACTCTCCCCATGACTTGTCCGGACTTGTCCTACCTGTCTATCTCCTTTTCCACCTATCCAATCCACCGTCTCCTTCCTGACCTCTCACCTTCATCCCCTCCCCCACTCACCCATTGTACTCTATGCTACTTTCTCCCTACCCACACACTCCTCTAGCTTATCTCTCCCCTCTCTGCCTTTATTCCTGATGAAGGGCTTTTTCCCCGAAACGTCGATTTCGCTGCTCCTTAGATGCTGCCTGAACTGCTGTGCTCTTCCAGCACCACTAATCCAGAATCTGTTTTCCAGCATCTGCAGTCATTGTTTTTACCTCATTACTACCGTCCACTCACCGCACCCAGCCTGACCCTCACTGCCGTCCACACACCGTCACCAACCTGACCCTAACCGTCGTCCAACACCTCCCCATCTGACCCACACCACCATGCAACACCGCCCCCAACCTTACCCTCACTGCCCCCAGCCTGATCCACATTGTTGCCAACACACCGCCCCCAGCTTGACCCTCACCGCTGTCCACTCACTGCCACAGCCTGATACTCACTACTGTCTGTCACACAGTCCGCAGCCTGACCATGACCACCATCCACACACCGACCCAGCCTGACCCTCACCACTGTCCACACACCGCCTCGAGCCTGACCCTCACTGCTGCCCAACATTTCCCCCAGCCTGACCTCACCATCGTCCAACACCGCCCAAAGCCTGACCCTCACAACCGTCCACATATCATCCCAGCATGACCCACAACGCCGTCCACACACCGTCAGCAGCCAACCGTAACTATCGTCCATCTCCTCCCCCACCTGACGCTCAACGCAGTCCGCACATCACCCCCTGCCTGAACGTCACCTCTGTCAACAGACCGCCCCTCGTCTGACCCTCACCGTGGCCCAAAACGACTCCTCACCTGACCCTCACTGCCGTCCACACACCGCCCCCAGCCTGACCCTCATCACCGCCCACACACTGCCCCCAGCTGTGTCGCACCACCGTCAACACACTGCCCTCAGCCTGACCCTCCCCACTGTCTAACACCACCCCAGAGTGACCCTCACCGTCGTCCAACACCACCACCAGCCCGACCCGCACTGCCATCCCTGACCCTCACTGCTGCACACATACCGCCCCCAACTTGCACCTCACCACAGTCCACTCATCACCCCCAGCCTGACTCTCACCACCGTTCACACATCGACCCAGCATGACCTTCACTGTCTTCCACACACCACCTCTTGCCTGACTCTCACTGCTGACCAACACTAGTCTGACATCACCGCCACCCTACACCGTCCACAGCCTGACTCTCACCAGCCCAGGCTGACCCTCACTGCTATCCACACACCGTGACCAGCCTGACCCTCTTCATCGTCCAACACATTCCCTGCAAGACCCACACTGCCATTAAACACTGCCCCCAACATGACCCTCACTGCCTCCACGCTGACCCTCACTGCTGCCCACACACCGACCCACAGTCTCACCCTTACTGCCGTCGACACACCGCTCCCGGACTGTCCCTCATTGCCATCCACACACCACCCACAGCCTGCCCCTCACCGCCGTCCTCACACAGCCCCCACCCTGAGCTTCGCCGCCGTCCACACACCGCCCCCAGCCTGACCCACACCGCTGCTAGCCAGACCCACACGGCCACCCGCACATCGTCCCCAGCCTGACCCTCACCGTCGTCCAACACCGCACACATCCCAACCCCAACCGCTGTCCATACACCGCCTGCAGCCTAGTCCTCACTGCCATCAACACATCACCCCCAGCCTGACCCTCACCGACGTTCATGCACCGCCCACAGCCTGACACTTACCGCTGTCCAACATCAAACCCAGTTTGACTCTCACCTCCGTCCAACACAGCCCCAGCCTGAACGTCACTGCCGTCCACAAATCGCCGCTAGCCTGACAATCACTACCGCCCAAACCTCCCCCCAGCCTGACCCTCATCGCCGTCCACACACCGCCCCCAGCCTGACGCTCACTGCCATCCACACACCACCCCCTGTCTGACACTCACCATCGTACAACACCGCCCCCAGTCTGACCCTCACCATCGTCCACACACCACCCACAGACTGACCCTGAGCGCTGTGCACACACCGCCACCAGCCTGACCGTCACCGCCTCCACACACTGCCCCCAGCCTGACCATTAACGCTGTCCATACACGGCCCACATCCTGATCATCACTGCCGTCCACGCTCCGCCCCCAGCCTGATCCTCACCACTGTCCTCACACCGCCCCCAACTTGAGCCTCATCGTCGCCAAAACCACCCCCAGCCTGACCCTCATCGCCGCCCAACACCACCCCCAGCCTGACCCTCACCACCGTCCACACACTTCCCCTAGCCTGATCCTCACTGCCATCCACATACCGCCCCGCATGACTCTCACCGGTAAACAATATGGTCCCCATCCTGACCCTCACCACGGTCCACACACTGCCCACAGCCTCACCCTCACCACTGTCCAACACTGCCCCAGCCTGACCCTCACTGCCGTCCACACACCACCCTCAGCCTGACCCTGACTGCACCCAACACACCACTCCCAGCTTCACGCACACTGCCGTCCAACCAGCGCCCCAGCCTGAACTTCACTGCCGTCCACACACTGTCCCTTATCTCACCCCTTCTATCTCTCTCACACACCCCTCTCTCTCACATCCCTTTCTCTTGAAAAACTTCTTTGTCTCATCCCTTCTCTCTCTCAGCATCTCCCTCTCTCGTGCTCCTCTCTCTCTGTCTTCATCTCTCTCTCTCTTTCTCCCTCTCTCTCGCCCCCTTGCCTCCACTCTCGCCACACCATCTCTCTCATAACGCCTCTCTTACTTGACCCTTTCTTTTCACCCCTCTCACTCTCTTGACCCCCTTTCTCTCTCCGTCTTTCGACCCTCTCTGTCTCATCCACTCTTTGACCCTTTCTCTCTTGTCCCCATCTCTCACCTAGTGTCTCTATCTCACCCACTCAATCTCTCTCCCTCTGCACTCTCTCTCTCTTCTCATTCTGCCTATCTCGCTTTCTGTCTCTGTCTCTCTTCCTCCATCGCTAAATCTCTGATATCTTCCCAGTCTCACTGTCACTAGCGTCCATTCCACTGTCTCTTTATATAGTCCTCAAACTCTCTCTGTCTCGCTCCCTCCCACTGTCTCTCTCCCTCCCTCCGTCTCTCTCTCGCCCCTCTCTCGCCCCTCTCACTCATTATCTTCTCCTGTCTCTCTCTCTTCCTTGCCCATCTCTCTCTCTCCGTCTTCTCTCACTCTCGATCCTCTTCCTCTGCATCTCTTACTCCAGACCACCCTCCGTTTCTCTTTGACTGAATCTCTCTCCCTCCTCCATCCCTCCCTCTCTGTCTAATATAGTCTGTCTCCCTGGTTCTTCCCTTTCCCTCTGAGGTGGTGAGAAAGAGAGAGTGTGCAGAGAGAGAGAGGGAGAGAAATGAGGAGAATGAGTATGGGAGAGGAATAGTGGAGGACAGGCTGCAGTGGAAGGACAGAGGGAGTTAAACCAGCTCCTGATCTCAGGGCGCGGTCCCCTCCCCTACCCTTCCCTGAGGACCAGGACTTGGTGCTGAGTCTATCTCTCTCCAGCTCAGCTTCTCCAACACAAAGACACACAACAACATCGGTCACTCTGCTGCTCGGCACGCTTTAATCAACATTTTTATTGTTTACAAATGGAAATGATGGATACAGTCAGTGGGATGGTGCCTTTTCTCACTGGCCCTTGAGTTGTGAGAAACATTGAAATGTGTCCCTGTAAAACCCAACCCCCACCCCCCGTGGAATAAGGAGGGACAAACCAGCGCTACCCTTAGTCTGAACCATAGCGACAGGCTGCTCCATCGCTGAAACATTGAATTTAAATGAGAAAATCCCGGATGGATTGATTAATGAGGGAATTTGATTGATGGATAGATTTGGGTAAAGGGGTGTTTCAGCACATTTTTCAGCTGCTGCCTGAACTTAGTCTGGGTCACGGCATAAATCGCGGTGTTTGTGCAGCAACTGAGGAGCTGCAGCATGAAGCCCAATTCCAACACATAGTCATGCAGATACACAAAGTAATACCCAATATTATACATCCGGAACCATATAGAATATAGCATTAACGTTGACCATAACAGGATGAAATTGGCCGAGATCACAAACAGTAAAATTATGGATTTTTTTCGGTTTCTCATTTCTGTGTCAGACTGAGAGTCCCCATTGGTGTGAGCGCGGAGTCTCCTGCGGGCTCTGCTGGTCACTACAATGTGTCTGACGGTGAGAACATTGAGCAGCAGAATCAGGAGAAATGGGACACACGGGGTTAGAATGTGGTGGAGGAACTCGATTGTGACCCAGACAATGGAGACTGCAACAGCGACTGTTACATCACAAAACCAGGGGATGCTCATCAGCCGATACCGAGCCGTGAGCATAAAATACCAGAAAATGTTCTTTAAACAGCTCAGCACAGTCACTACTCCCAGAACCACAGCCGCCGTTTTCTCACTGCAATATTTACTTTTCAGCTTCTGGCAACAAATGGCCACAAACCGATCAAAGGTGAAAGTGAGGGTGAACCAGACAGAGCAGTCAGTGGCTGCATAAAGCAGGATGGCGTGGAAATTACACACGGGGACGGACAACACCAGGAAATCAAACTGTTCCCAATAAACAATGGGAATGTGTCTCAGGATCAGGTCGAGGATAATGACTAGGAGATCCGCCGCTGCCATGGCCCACAGGTAACGTCTGACACATGGAGACAATCCACAATCTTTATAAAGCAGGACGTAGATGGTCACTACGGTAACTGTGAGGAAGCAAAACAAACCCATTATCCATCAGCCTGGAGGCAAAGGGACCCGTTTGATTGGGGACCCACTGAGATTTTCAAATGTGTCCCTGTATTCAGGGATTTATTAAAATAATTGGAGCGGGAATAACAAATGGTAAGGCTGTAATTAGTGACAAAAATGTGACCTAAACCACAATAAACCCTCCATCCCCAAACACACAGAGACACATCCAGAGACACGTTCCTGGGTATGGCAGTTATAGAATGTCAGGCACAGAACGTTCCGGGGAATGTCAGTTATAGAATGTCGGGGACAGAACTTTCCAGGAAATGTCAGGTATATAATATCGGGGACAGAACGTTCCGGGGAATGGTAGTTATAGAATGTCGGGCACAGAACATTCCGGGGAATTTCACTTATAGAATGTTGAGATCAGAACTTTCCGGAGAATGGCAGTTATAGAATGTTTGGAACAGAGTGTTCCGGGGAACCCCTTGACCTGTCCCTCACCTTTCCCCCCTACCCACCCCATCAATGATGTACTAGGCCTGGACACACTTTAACGTGAACGGGGTGAAAGACGGAGGGTCCAATCACAGCTATGGGAACTAAAGGCATTGCCAGATAAGATGAAAGGGTTAGATATACCACATTCTCAATCCATCTCACAGAACCAGTCCAGACACCATAAACCTAGCGGGGATCTCTGTTCACCGTGGAACACTGTGCAGACCAGGCTAGTGTCCTGCTCAGTACAACCCAGCAATCTGTCCAGATTCATCCATTGCACTGGTCAATACAATCCAACAATCTGACCAGAGAGGAACACTGCACAGATTAGGTCAGGGCATTAATGTATAATCCCAGACAACATATCTGTCCAGCACGGTGAGAAGTGCAGACCACAGCAGTGTATTGATCTGTAAACCCGGACGAGATATCTGTCCAGCAGGGGAGATGTGCAGACCACAGCAGGGCATTGATCTATAACCCCGGATTAGATACCTGTCCAGTACGGGGAGCTGTGCAGACCACAGCATTGCATTGATCAATAAACCCAGACTAGATATCTGTCCAGCACCAGGAGAAGTGCAGACCACAGCAGTGCATTGATGTATAAACCCGGACTAGATATCTGTCCAGCACCAGGAGAAATGCAGGCCACAGCAGTGCATTCATCTATAAACCCGGATTAGATATCTGTCCAGCACCATGAACTGTGCAGACCACAGCAGGGCACTAATGTGTGAACCTGAAACAAATATCTTTCCAGCATAAGGAGCTACACAAACCACCTCTTTACCTTATCCCAGGATGTAGAACTGTGTACCCCACAACAGTGCATTGTTCTGTAACCCAGTAGTAGTGACCATCCCAAATGTAGAATTGTCTACCCCACCCCAGTGCATTGATCTGTAAACCAGGAGCAGTTACCCTCCCAGCATGTAGTACTGTGTACCACATCCCAGTGCATTGAGCTGTAACCCAGGAGCAGTTATGCTCCCAGCATGTAGGACTGTGTACACCACCCCAGTGCATTGATCTGTAAACCAGGAGCAGTTACCCTTCCAGCATGTAGGACTGTGTACCTCACTCCAGTGCATTGATCTGTAAACCAGGAGCAGTTACCCTCCCAGCATGTAAGACTGTGTACACCACCCCAGTGCATTGATCTGTAACCCAGGAGTAGTTCCCTCCCAGCATGTAGAATTGTCTACCCCACCCCAGTGCATTGATCTGTAAACCAGGAGCAGTTACCCTCCCAGCATTTGGACTGCGTACTCCACCCCAGTGCATTGAGCTGTAACCCAGGAGCAGTTACCCTCCCAGTATGTAAGACTGTGTACACCACCCCAGTGCATTGATTTGTAAACCAGGAGCAGTTACCCTTCCAGAATGTAGAGCCGTGTACCCCACCCCAGTGCATTGCTCAGTAACACTGTGTTAGATCTCTGCCCAGCGTGGGGAAACTTGCAGCCCGTGCTGGAAAGGATAGGATTTACAGCTCCCATCCATTTACAGCTCCATATCTCCATTCTGCCATGACATGGGGGTGCTGTGGGTGTGAACATCACTGCCAGAGAGAGATGGCGGGGAATCAGTTTAAATATCACCACATGGGAGGGGTTTGGGAAACAGAAAGAGAGGGGGAGACTGAGAGACAGCATCGTGGAAGAATGTTCCCAGGTTTCAGAATGCTGAAATGTAGACACTTCGATAACACCCTTTAACATGAGCCTGTCTTCCCAGGAAAGATGGGAAAAAGGGAGATTGGTGTGAGGCCAGATGATGGAGAGTTTTGGATGAGCATTTGTTCTTCAGCTTTGTAAATGGGAGTCCTTCATGGCTGGAAGTACTCACCATCTCCCGGATACCCCTGGATATTCCGTGACTCCTGGTACTGGTGTCATCTTTAAAAAGCCATTGGGTACACGGTTGAGCTTTCTCCATTAGGAGCTGCCCTGCACAGTTCACCCCGGGCATGGCAGATAAGAGGCAATTATACCACGGTTTGTCGACAGGGGCACGGAGGTCCTGGTAGATGGGCTAGTACAGAGCGGGACCATTCTCTCCCCAGAGGGGGGCACACCACCAGACCCACCAAGCATGGTCTGAGCTCACCACCTACCTCAGTGCAGTATCTGCGGTCTGAAGAAATGTCCAGAAATACAGGACAAGTATCAATAACCTTCCCCAGTCTTTCAGAGTAAGGGTCACCGTATTCTCTCTGCTCCCTCACACTCACTGTATATCTATTATAGCACCAACCCCCGAACAAGGCTCATGCTTCACCACTCTCACTGCTGCATGCAGCACCTTTCCCCCCACCTTCCCTCCACTTGACCCCATCCACACACTAATAACACTGCATGGATACAGCACTGTGTACTGACTCCCTCCGGACACCTCACCATGACATCGTCCCCCACCTACACCAGCACTAACAGCAGGGCCACCCACTCCCACCCTCCCTCTCTCCCTCCCTTTCTCCCATTCCAGGAGAAACAGCCTGGAATAGGTCAGAAAGTTTCAAGCCGGGTGATGGAGTGCCCGATATCCTTTCCCTCATCCCCTCCCCCTGCCATGTGGGGAGGACCCTGGTCGGAGTCGGAGAGGACGGAGTCGTGTGGAGATTCTGAAAAGTCTGCGTCCCATCGACCGAGTAAGGAGCAATGTTCAGTGAAGGGCAATTCTCACTTTAAACGCACTGCCAGCTCCGTCCCGCACACCCCCCCACACCCCCGCACAACTTAGAAGCCGTGTCCCTGATGCCATCTCCCTTTTGTGTCGAGCCTGTACAAATGGAATCCCCACGGTCTCGGTGGGCAGGAGGGTGGGCTCTCAACATATCATCACCACCACCTCCCAGGAAGGGAGCACGGAGGCTCCCTCCTATACCTCCCCCTGTAAACAGCTCAGATACTGAAACTAATCTGTGATAGGTACTGCCCTCCCCACTTGTCATTATATCTTCAATAATCTGTGCACATATACACCTAGCGCTCTCTGTTCTTTCACTCCCTTTATAACGGTACGGCCTGTATTAAACTGTCTTTCATTGTCTTTCCGACCAAAGTGTATCACCTCACACTGCTCTGCACTTATCCCCATATGCCATGCACCTGAACACTACACCAACGTGTCACTGTCCTGTTAGAATCCCACACTGTCCTCCATAGACTTCAGAGTTCTTCCAGGTTTGGTGCCATCTACAAACATTGATATTGTTATAGCGTCACAGTTCCCATGAAACAACTGAAATCCTGCCCCAGTCACTAATGCGAGCAAGTAAAATACTGATATATTCCCATGGACAGAGTCGAATAATGACATGCTGTCAATGGAGCAACAAAAATCCTGACACATACGAGACAGAGTAGATGAAATATTGACAAACCACAGAGCAAGAGAAATCTGGATTGACTCCACTTATCTATATTCATCAGGGTATAGTATGATGAAGTTGAAAGTGTTTACTGTACCTTTAAGAGAAGGTGAATGCTGTTCTGAACTGAGAGTTTACAAGCACCTATGATATGAGAGGATGGCAGACCCTGAAACAGTATATTGCTATAGAGCTGGAGTCGGGTAAGAAGCAGTTAAGAGAAAGAGGGTCCCAGAGTTGTGCATAGTTGATGTAAAATGTTCACTTTCAGAGTGAAATATAAATTGATGTTTTTATTTAAACAGTGGAATTTGGGAGTTCTCTACCACTCATAGTTTAACAGTTTACGAGGTTAATTGAGCATTTCTTTATGTTTCATTTAAGTTACCAGATGAGCTTCATGCAGTGTACTAACAATTGCTGTGTGTGGATCTGTGTGTCTCTGTATGGGGCAGATCTGGCCGTCTCTGTGGTGTTTAAAGTGATGCAATTCCACTCTCTGCTGGCCTCCCCACGCCCCTGCACAGGCATTGCAGAGGGTGAAAACCAACAGGGATTCGTTCGGTTGTTGGCGGGGGGGGTGGGGTGGGGGGGAGAGGGCAGCTGCTCACAGCACCATCCAAACGGTTGTCTTATCCATGTACGGATCGAAATGTCCTTTAACCATTGTAACTGTGCCTGCTTTCACCACTTCCTCTGGTGAAAGCAGGCACACACAAGCCAGGTTCTGTCTAGAATATTTACCTCACATGACCTTTGTAAATGATTTTCCTTGCACCTTAAAATATCCTTCAGTTTCGAACCCCCAACTCTGTGGAAAAGACATGAGTTTATTTTATAAACCCCTGTTATGTTACCCCTTAATCTAATACTCTCCAGTGAAAAAAGTCCCAGCATACCCATCCTCTGTTCAATCCCTCCATTCCCAGCAACATCCAAGTTAATCTCTTCTGAACACTCTCCAGCTTAAAAATATCAAGGTTAATAATATCAAAGTGAACAGTCAAGGTTTTTTCTAAGGGATTGAGAGTCCAAAACTAGAGGACATAGGGTTAAGATGAGAGGGGAAACATTTAAAAGTGACCTAAGGGGCAGCTGTTTTACCCAGAGGGTGGTGTGTCTATGGAATGAGCGGGCAGGATGACCAAACTGGACACAGTATTCCAGTAGGGGTCTCAAAAATGTCCTGTACAACCACAACATGACATCTCAATTCCGATACTCAAAGGTCTGATCAATGAAGACAAGTGTGCTAAATGCCTTCTTAACCACACTATCGACATGAGATGCAAATTTTAAAGAATTATACCTGACGGCCTCGGTTCTCTACAACACTACCAAAGGCCCTACTTTTAATTGTATAGACCTTGTTTGATTTACCAAATCCAATACCTCGCATTAATCCAAACTGGACTCCATCTGCCACCCCTCAGCCCAGTGTATGATATTACCACCTCCTTACCATCCCCGTTTAATTTTGCAATGCCGTCCCCATCTCCATGAGGCCTGCACACTCTGGCCTTGATTTTCACAAAGACCCTGAGCTTGATTTGCCTTGTGTGGTTAGGCGAAGGAGGAACAGATTGCAGACACAGTCAGTGGGGTGGGGAGGCTGGAAAATAATCAGCTGCCTTGTATCATTTCATGGTTTTAGGAAGAGGGCAGTCACACATGAGAGTTGGGTAATACTGATCGGTGCTCTGTTGGTAGAAATTATGATCTTTCTCTGCCTCTGGTGTTCAATAATATGGGTGGGATGTCTGGTCGGCATGGACGGGTTGGACCGAAGAGTCTGTACATGCTGTATATCTCTATGACTCTACGACCGTTCATTGGGCAGACTGTGTCTGCAGGATTTCTTTCCCTTGTATTGCAGACTACAGATAATAGCGATTAAAGATGTTCATAGTTAATTTCGATAGAATAGCACGTACCCTCAATATCCTACAGTTGAGACATATATCTTGTATTTGTTTAACAATACAAAAGGTTTTGTGTCGTTCCGTTATGGTAACCTGATTATAATAAATCCACACCAAGCTGAAATCGGGCACTAAAATATGACCCAATATCTGGGTATGGTAGTGTAGTGGGTAGTGTCCCTGCCTTTGCGCCAGTGCTCTGAATTTGATTCCAATTCCTGAACCTGTGTGATAGTGTTCCTAGCTCTGGACTAGGTATGTCACAGCATGTCAAAACAGGCTGATGAAGAAACACACAGGAGAATACTGTTACAGCTTTATGGGTATTGCTGAGGGATGCTATTGTCCCTATCTTGTGGAAAAAGGTCTAGGTGTAAAGCCCACAGAAGTGTCTCATAATACATTTGAACAAACTGATCAAAATGGTTTAGAATTGTGGCCACATTGAGAAAGAAGAGGTGTTAGTATTGAATTTCAGAATTTAGGCCCGGGATAACTGAAAGCACAGCTATTCGTGATTGGAGTCACATTTTCCAGGAATAAACGTTTATAAAATCAAAATGCTCATGGATAGGGTGAGTAGTCAGGGTTTTTCCCCAGGTTAGGGACATACAAAACTAGAGGGCATTGCTTGAAAGTGATTGGGGAAAGGTTTTGATGAGGTCTAAGGGGCACCTTTGCATGCAGAGGGTAGTGTGCGTATGGAATGAGCTGCCCGAGGAAGTGGTGGAGCCTGGTACAACCACAGCATGTAAAAGGCATCTGGATGCTGTCAGACCTGCTGAGCTTTTCCAGCAATTTCTGTATTTCTTAAAAAATGCATTCATTTTAATACAGGTATTCTGAGTAAATTAAACATTTTGTTTTTTAATAACGCAGGGCCATGTAAACATATTTCAAATTGACCAAGACCATTTTCTGTAAAGAGTATGGCTCTGTGCATGATAGCAGCAATGATGCACCTACATGGAACAGCGAATGTGATAGTGGCATAGTTTTGGACAATGCACAAGGAGACTTCACATGGTCCAGTTTGAGTGTGGATGACATTACTGTGTGATTCAGTTCAGAGAGGGAGAAAATGTAATCTGCCCGAGAAGGAACGACCTATTGCACTCTCTCTCCTTCATTATTCCTCATCACAGCAATGTGTGCGAACTAAAACAAAAAAAGCTCTATAGTCATCATTACCATTCTTGTTTTATATAGAATCCCTGAAGTGTTCAAACAGGCCCTTCGGCTCAACATGTCCATACGAACTTTCCCAGACCCGTTCCCCAACATTTACCCCTCACTAATGCATCTAACCTAGAAACTCCTGAACACTACGGACAATTTAGAATGACCAATCACCTAACCTACACAGTGTGAAGAAACTGCAGCTACCATTAGAAGCTCACGCAGACATGGGGAGAATATGCAAACTCCACACTGACAGTCACCCAAGGCTGGAATCGAACCGAAGTCCCTGATGCTGTGAGGCAGCAGTGCTATCCACTGAGCCACTGTGCCACCTTTTGGGTGACCCCTGACCTGAATTCATTGGAACGCCTCACTGCCTAATGCAAAGAGAATTCAGCCAAATCCAATTGTTCCAGGATGAAATCCCATTGCTAGCAGCTTGTGTGAGTAGAATAACTTCAGAAGCAGCATCACATTTTGGACAATCTCTCAATTTTTCCTTTTTGTCATGAGTTACACTAATATCTGGACAAAGTTCTTTCAAGTAAAAATTGCAGAGATTTCGTTTATTGGTGTGTGTGTGTGTGTGTGTGTGTGTCTGTGTGTGTGTGTGTGTCTGTGTGTGTCAGTGCTTCTAGAAAGGGAAATATTATATATTTACAATACCCAAACACTTTGCAGTTCTTCTTTCCATCATAGTTTGAGTAACATTCCTCTGGGTCATATTTTAGAAGATTAAATAAACTAGCCTGATTTGTTCCTCAAACGGACCCTAACCCAGTCTGAGACCGATATCATCCGCCAACTCACCAACCTGGTTACATTTAACATTTGTTGTGAGCAGTGGAGGAGTGGGGCTAGAAAAGGAAACAGTGACCCAAAAAGCCGGGGAACTATAGGCCGGCGAGCCTGATGTCAGTTGTGGGTAAGTTGTTGGAGGGGATTCTGAGGGATAGAATTTACATACATTTGGGAAGGCAAGGGCTGATGGGTGTAGACAACGTAGCTTTCTGCATGGGAAATCATGTCTCATTAATTTGGTTACGTTTTATGAAGAGGTGACAAAGAAGACAGTTTGATAGACATTGTCTATATGGACTTCAGCAAGGTGTTCATTTAAAGAACAAAGAGCAAAGAAAATTTCCAGCCCAGGAACAGGCACTTCGCCCTCCAAGCCTGAGCCGATCCAAATGCACTGTCTACATCTGTCGGTCAATTCCTAAGCATCAGTATCCCACTGCTCCCCACCTACTCATGCATCTAAACAGACGCATCTTAAATGAATCTGCTGTGACTGCCTCTATCACCTCTGCTGGCAACGCATACCAAACGCCCGCCATTCTCTGTGTGAAGTGCTTACCGCGTGTATCCCCCTTAAACTTTCCACCTCTCACTTTGAAAGCACGACCTCTCGTTATTGAATCATTCACCCTGGGAAAAGGCTTGTCTCTATCCATCCTGTCTATACCCTTCATGATTTTGCAAACCTCAATCAGGTCCCCCCTCAACTCCTTTTTTTCTACTGAAAATAAACCTAACCTACTCAGCCCCGCTTCATAGCTAGTATTTCATTCTGATTGGTACACAGATTAGTAAGTTTCAGATACAGAAGAAGATAGTCATAATTGGCTTGAAGGAACTGGGATATTTTTCAAGCTAGAGGCTTGTGAGCTGCAGTGTGCTGTAAGAATCAGTACTGAGATCACTGCATTTCATCATTTATGTAAAGGATTTAGGTGTGAATATTGGGGCCATAGTTAGTAAGTTTACAGATGACATCAGAAAGGTGGTGTAGTAGATTATCTCAGAGTACAACGAGGCCACAAATAGATGGGGCAAAGGGGCAAGGAGTGACAGATGACGTTTAATTTAGATAAATACGAGGTTTTGCATTTTGTGCACGCAAACTATAGCAGGAATTATACACTTAATGGGAAGGTCCTGGGGCGTGTTGTGGAACAAAGGGACCTAGGGCTACAGGTACATTGTTCCTTGAATGTGGAGTCGCAGGTAGACAGTGAGGACAGAACACATTTGGCACATTTGCCTTAAGCAGTCAGAGCATTGAATATAGGAGTTGTGGTGGCATGTTGCATCTGTACAGAATGTTGGTGAGGCCACTTTAAGAATACTGCATACAACTCGGTTTTCTGCAGAAATGACGGACACAGATGTTCCAGGACTGGAGGGTTTGAGCTTTAGAGAGAGAGGCTGATTAGGTTGAGATGTTTCTACCTGGTGTGTCAAAGGCTGAGGGGTGACATTATAGAAGTTTATAAAATCATCAGGGGCATGGGTATTCTGAAAAGCCACGCTCTGATCCCCAGGATAGGGGAGTCCAGAACAGGAGAGCATCGGTTGAAGGCGAGAGGACGAATGATTTAGAAGAGACCTGAAGGGAAACGTTTCACAAAGAGAGTGGTGTGTGTACAGAAAGTGCTGTCAGAGGAAGTGCTGAAGGCGGTTACAATCGCACATTCAGAAAGTATTTGAGAGGCGGGATATTGGCCAAATGCTGGCAAATGGGACTGGATCAGATTTGTTATCTGATCGGAGTGAACAGATTGGACGAACGGGTCTGTTTCCGTTCTGCATGACTCTCTGATTTTATAAGAGGGATGATGAATAGTTCTGAATGGACCTTTCAAGTCGGAATTCTCTTCACTGAAAGTTTATCGTGCCTCTATGTTCACATTGATTGAAAGCTGCGTTAGTTAAATATTTGACAGAGAAGTGAATCACGGATAATGGGATACAGAGAGGAAGATTGACCTGAGTCCACAACCTGATCAGCCACAATCTTAGTTCCTGGTGAAGAAGGCTCAAAGTATCTAATGACCCACTCCTGCTCCTCAGTCCCATGTGTCTGTGTTCCATTCAGCCCCTCAAACCTGCTAGACAGGAACGGTTGGAGGCTACTTACTGCTATAATCTGGTTCACAGCAACAGAGGAGACCATTCGCCCCCTCAAGACTTTCCCACACGCTTTGAGGTGATTTGGGAAATATTATTGGAAAACCCAGGTTGGGTATGAAAGAGGCCCCTCACTTCTCTTTACAGAGATCCCCTCTCTGCAACTTGTGTTCTATTTCTTAGTCATGTTATAGACCAAGATTCACTGCGAATTCAGCCCCCATACCTCACCCAGAGATGGCTCACAAAATCCACTGGTGCCCCTGACTGCAACATTCAATAACAGACATTCATGAAAATAACACCCACTAACTTTGCAGTAACAGAATGGGAGTACATCAGAAACAGAGGCAGGTCGTTCACTCCCCAAGCCTGCCTTGCCCTTCACTAAGATCGTGACTGATCTGCTTTCGGTCTGAAATCCTCTGTAATGCCCAATTCCTCAGAGACCTCACCTCTCTGATAGGTCAATATCCATCTACCTCGTCTTCAAATACTTTCAGTCATCTAGCTCCCTGAACAATCTTGAGAAGCTAAATCCTGACATTCAACACCACCTGTTTGAAGAAACCACTTGCTGATCCTCTGTCATGGCTAATTGATATGAACAAAAGAGGTTGACACAAGGGTTCAGGTAAAAATGTTTGGCCCCGATATCAAGGCAATCGTTGACTTTTGTTGACATCAAGGAGCTTGCCAAAACTGGACTTAATGGGAATCAGAGTAAACTCTCCAGTGTTTCGAATCAAACATGGCACAAAGGAAGATGTTTTTCATCTCAGTCATGGGTCAACTCTGTGGGAGATCCTCAGGGTTGCTTCCTCTTCACAAACATCGTCAGCTGCTTCATCAATGTCTCACCGCCCCCACCCCCACCCACCCCACCCTCCCCACCATAAGATCAGAAGTGGGGATTGTCACTGAAGATTCTACAATGTTCAGAACATTTTATCCCCCGTCAGCTCCTGAACTGGTCTGTGTCCATGTGCAGCAAGACCCACAATCCATTGAGACGAGTGCTATTACCGTGTCTGTAATATTCATGTAACAGCACTGCCTGACACTGCCTATTGCCACAAGAAAACAAGAGTTCATTCAGTATCTAACGCTGGTTTCACAGGAATATGACGAAACCATTCAGCCCATTGACACTATTGGAGAAGAATAGGGACATTCCATTCAGTGCCTCCAGCGTATTACTCAGGACGAGACGTTGTCTGGTGTGATGGACCACAATAGAGCGTCTCGAAAATGTTTGAAGGCAGTAGCCGAGACTCTAATGTTCAAAGTTTGGAAGAAGATTTGTAGCTCCGGTATTCGTTGTTGTGGTTCTATTCGCCGAGCTCGGTATTTGTGTTGCAGACGTTTCATCCCTGTCTAGGTGACATCCTCAGTGCTTGGGAGCCTCCTGTGAAGCGCTCCTGTAATGTTTCCTCCGGCATTTATAGTGATTTGTGTCTGCCGCTCCGGTTGTCAGTTCCTGCTGTCCACTGCAGTGGCCGGTATATTGGGTCCAGGTTGATGTGCTTATTGATTGATCAAAGTTTGTGTGAAGATTTTGGAGCTTGGGTGCTCGTTGTTGTGGTTCTGTTCGCCGAGCTGGAAGTTTTTGTTGCAAACGTTTCGTCCCCTGCCTAGGTGACATCCTCAGTGCTTGGGAGCCTCCTGTGAAGCGCTTCTGTGGTGTTTGAAGCGCTTATTGATTGAATCTGTGGATGAGTGCCATGCCTCTAGGAATTCCCTTGCTGTTCTCTGTTTGGATGGTCCGAAAATAGTAGTGTTTTCCCAGTCGAACTCATGTTGCTTGTCATCTGCGTGTGTGGTTACTAAGGATAGCTGGTCGTGTCGTTTCGTGGCAAGTTGGTGTTCATGGATGCGGATCACAAATTCCCAGCTCGGCGAACCGAAGCACAACACAGACTCTAATGTTTTCTTATTGTAAAGGAAATGTAAAATGTCTGTTACAGATGCAATGTGACTGGTCAAGCTATTTCGTGGTAAGCAACACACCATTTATTTAAACACAAAAGGTGAAATTAAACCAAAGAAAGAGGAATTTAGAATAACGTAATTCTATTGGGTAACTAAACAGAATAATAGACAGAGGAGCTATTACTCATGAACTAGTCCAACATAGGAAATTCCCATAAACACAGCCTTAGGCAAAAAGGAAAATTCACGAATTGAAAATAGCATCAAGAGAAAAAAACAGAGAGAGTAGCAGCGTGGAGACATTCCTTGAAGCGTCCAACTCTGTTGAGACCCTGATATTTTTTGATGTTACTGAGAAACCAAAACCCAGTGATCTTAATTTGTGAGAGCTGTCCACACCCATTCAGGCTGCATTAAAATAAACCTAAGGTCTCGCTCGCTGTTTACTCAAGTGGTCTTAACTAGCCAGTTTGGCAACAATCGGTCAATCTCTCTCTTAAAAAAAAACAGGACAAAAAAATCTCTTAAAGCTACAGCATCATCACACTTGTCAGCACATCGAGCTGTTAAACAGGAACCAAGGGTAACCCAATCACTTATACAGGAACAGGAGGAGGCCATTCCCACCTCAATGCACTTACACGGGGGCAGAATGAGGTAATTGATGCTGATTCCTGAATAATGTCTGATGCCCAAAACGTCGATTCTCCTGCTCCTCGGATGCTTTCCCAGCAATCGAATCTCTACTCTATTCTGATCTCCAGCATTGGCAGTCTTAAGTGTCTCCAGATTGATGCTGTAACATGATGAACAAGTGGAGCAGAGGCTACACAGACAGACTGCTCCACATTGTTCCTCGTGCCTCCGTTGCTAATGATTCACATGTGGGACTTTAATGTGGTTTTCTAGTGGTAAGCAGGGAAGCCATATGTCTTGGGTGAAGTCTCAAGAAGGCACATTTCATCTCCGAGAAGACAGCCTGGTGTTTTCGATGTCGGGCGGAAGTGGGTGGGAATGGCTACCTGTTTCAGATGGAAGGTATTTTGGCTAATGTTGGGGATTGTGAGCAACCTGACGTTCAGTACCGGGATCACACGCCGACTGCACAATAACGTGGGGACAGTTAATTTAGGCATATAAACTATTAGGAAAGTCACGTTAGACTGATGAATGGACTCTCTATGTTCAAATAATGCTAATCGTGCTCATGTTGCTCTTGTCTAGTGCACGTCCTGTTCAGTGTAACCTGTGTGCCTTACTCTGTCCAAGTATATTTCCACCCAATGATCTGCCTGGCCATCCTTACTATGATATACCTCCACTGCTCATAAATAATGTGTTTCCCTGTACTGAGGTATACGTGGCAATAAATCAAACCAATCAATCCTGGGGAAAGTATGGAATTTCTCTCCCTATCAATGTATCTTTTGGAAATAAGTGATTGCTGCCACTCCTCATGTTTCAGCATCACCATTTCTTCGTCTTTCACAGCTCTATAAATTAAACACTCAGCTTCTTCACTCAATACTCATGTTACCATCACCCATGTCTGTGGTAAGAAGGTCATTCCTTACAAAGGAGATCAACTCTGTAGAGAGTGCCCCGAATGCTCTCTCAGCAAGGCTCTCCAACAATAGGAAGATGGCTTTACTTATGTACTCGAATGATCATAAAATGAAGGACAGCATACCATTGTGTGCACCCATTACTTACACAGGGTTTGATTCGGAGCAGTCAACATAGACTTGTGATTGGGAGATCATGCTTACCAAATTTGTTGGAGTTCTTTGATGAAGTGACCAGCAAGGTTGACTAGGACAGAGCGGTAGACGTAGTCTCCATGGATTTCAGAAAGGCCTTTGTTAAGGTTCCACACGGCAGGCTGCTCTGGAAGGTTACGTCACGTGAAATGCTGGGGGAACAGGCCAATTGGATACACAGTTGGCTTGATGGTAGGAAGCAGTGGGTTTAGTGGAAGGATGCTTGTCAGACTGGAGGCTGGGGCCATTGCTGTTTGTTGTCTATGATTATATATGATTATCTATGACTGCAGACACATAGACATATGAGAAAACTTTTCAATGATCTCTGAATCAGCCAAGCAAGGCACTCTCTTGTATCAAACTGCTCCGAGGTCGAAAGGATAAACCCAGACAGAACACCTGGCCCCAGCCTTAGTATCGGAAAAAGGGAACGGGAAACACAGTCTTGTTGACCCTGCAGAGACCTCCTTCCTAACATCTGAGAGTTTGTGACAGCATTTACAGAGCGTTCCTACAGACTGCACAGAAACATCAGGAATGGAGTGGGGATACAACACAATGAGTCTTCCACATTATCGTTCATGTTCAAACATCTCCGCAATGTACTTATCCCACACAATGAATATATCCGTTAATGTGAGTAACCTTGGGAAGCTATAAAATAGGAAGTGCAGTAGTCCCTTTGGTCCATCGAGTTTGCTACCCAATTCAATACAATGATGGCTAGCCCTTTATTTCACATCATTCTCCTGCTCTCCCACCATCCCTTTACTGTCTCTAAATCCTTATTTATATTGAGTGCGTTGGCTTCCTGGTTCCAGCGCATTCCCCAGGTTCACCAGTCTCTGAGGACCGACATTTATTGTCATCTCAATGCAGAATGGCCTGTCTGTGTATCTAATACTGTGGCCCCTTGTTTTAGACACCACAGCCTGGGGAATCATCATCCCTGCTTCCAATTTGTGTCGCCCTGTCAGAGTTTTATATATCTCATTGAGATCTCCACCCCAGTTTCCTAAAGCCCATGGAATACAGGCCCAGTCACCACAAAGTCTGCTACCACAAGAAGCCTGTTATCACAAAGATCAGTCTGGTCATTCTTCACTGCTCTCCCTCAATGTCAGGTTTGTGCTTTGTTAGTACAGAAACCAAACTTCACGTAATACTGCACAATGTTCGAGATAGGGTCTCACTAAGGCCCTGTACAGCTGCAGTAAGACACCCTTACTCCTGGACTCAAATCCCTCTGAAATGAAAGTCAACACCCCATTTACCTTACTAACTGCTTTCTGCTCATGCAATATTGCTTTCAGTGACTGGTCTACAGGGAGATCCAGATCCTTTGCAATGTTATAGCTCCCCACTTCGTGGGTCTATGAACACTGGGCAATGTGCCAATGCCATTCCCTGTATTGACTTCTAGAAACAGAACTCACTGCGCTGCAGGGACCTCGGAGGGCTGCACAGAAGGAAACAACAAAAGGAGCACACGTCCCTTTGTAGATCAACACGTTTCATACAATCCCTTTTCAAATGGTTGGCTTCCAATCTATTGTTCCAACCAGAGGGCACACCGTCACCTCTACCTACATTGCTCTGCATCTGCCACGCATTTGCCCATTCACTCCATTTGTCCTAGTCGCCTTGGAGCTTTTTTACAATCTCCTTACCCACTCACAATCCA
>NC_057717.1:56826742-56845224 GCF_004010195.1 Chiloscyllium plagiosum | reverse complement strand
AGAGGTCGAGGGCAGGTAGGAGGCCAGCACGGGGTGTCCAGGTGGATGGGGTGTGTTGGAGGCGGGAGAAGGGGTCGTCAGAGGGTGGGCAGGAGTCTTGGTTAAGGAAGTAGGCACGGAGGCGAAGGCGGCGGAAGAATTGTTCGACGTCACGCCGCGTGTTGAATTCATCAATCCGGGAGCGTAGGGGAATGAAGGTGAGGCCTCTGCTGAGGACTCCTGAAGAAGGGCTAATGCCCGAAACGTCGATTCTCCTGTTCCCTAGATGCTGCCTGACCTGCTGCGCTTTTCCAGCAACACATTTCCATCTCTGATCTCCAGCATCTGCAGACCTCACTTTCTCCTACGTATGAGGATACTTAGGTAATTTTCCATGTAATCGGGGAAATGTTGTAACGATAGTGGAACAGTTTAGCTAGGTCAGTGACAAGTTCTGCAGTACACGTTTTCTGTACTATTGCCAGAATGTTGTCAGGGTATGTACCTTTCGGTGTATCCAGTGTCTCCAACTGTTTCTGGATATCGCGTGGACTGAATCGAATTAGTTGATGACTGGTAGCTGAATTGCTGAGGATCACTGGAGGAGGCTGAGGTAGATCATCCACTCAGCATTTTTGACTGAAGATGTCCTTTTGATTGAAGAATGCATCAACCTTATCTTTTGCACTGAAGTGCTGGGCTATTCCATCATTAAGGGTGGGGATACTTGTGGAATCTCCTCCTCCAATGACTTGTTTAATTGTCCATAACTATTATTGTGGAGGAAGTGAGGACTGCAGGTGCTGGAGATCAGAGCTGAAAATGTGATGCTGGAAAATCGCAGTACATCAGGCAGCATCCAGGGAACAGGAGAATCGTCGTTTCTGGCATAAGCCCTTCTTCAGGAAGCCCTTCATTCCTGAAGAAGGGCTTATGCCCAAAACGTCGATTTTCCTGTTCCTTGGATGCTGCCTGATGTACTGCGCTTTTCCAGCATCACATTTTCATATCTATTATTGACTAGAAGTGGATGGACTGCAGAGCTTAGATGTGAACCGTTGCTTGTGGGATCCCTAAGTTCTGTCTATCACTTACTGCTTATGCTGTTTGGCACACACGTTGTCCTGTTTAGTGGCTTCACCGGAGTGACACCTCATTGTCAGTTATGCCTGATGCTGCTCCTGCCCTCCTGCACACTCCATTGAACCAAGGTTGATCCTGTGGCTTGATGGGTAATTGCTGTGAGGAGGATATGCCAGGCCATGAGGTTGCACTGGAGTACAACTCTGCTACTATTGCTGACCCACAGCACCTTATGGAAAACCAGACTTGAGCTGCCAGCTGTGTTTGAAGTTGGTCTTATTTAGCACAGTAATAGTACCACTCAAAATGATGGATGTTATTCTCAATGTGAAGGTGGGACTTTGTCTTCACAATGACTGCGGTGGTCAGTCTTACCGATACTGGGCAGATACTTCTGCACCTGGCAGATTAGTAAGGATGTGGTCAAGTATGTAATTTCCTCTTGTTGGTTCCTTCATGACCTGCCATAGACCCAGCCTAGCCATTATATCCTTTAGGACCCGACCAGCTCAATCAGTAATGCTGCAGCTGAGCTACACTTGGTGGTGGGCATTTAAATCCCCCACCCAGATTACATTTTGCATCCTAGCCACCCTCAGTGCTTCCTGCAATTGTTGATCAGCATGGAGGAGTACTGATTCATCAATTGAGAGAGGCTGGTCCATGGTAATCAGCAGGAGGTGTCCTTTCCCGTGTGTAAACTAACAGCATGAGACTTCGTGGGATACGGAGTCACTGTTGAGGATTCCCAGAGCAATTCTTTTCCAACTGTATCCCATTGTGTAGCCACATCTGCTGTGTCTTTCCTGCTGGTGAGATAGGAGATATCTGGGGAATGGGAAGGGGTGTCTGGGACATACTCACACTCACAGAATCATACCTTACAGACAATGTCAGGCTGTTGCTTGACGAGTCTGTTTATTTCTAATCACTGTTTCCTGCCAGCTGTCCTATTCTAGAAACATAGCCATATATTAGCCCCAATCCACTCAGATTTGATTTTGCAAACTGGGCTTGGAGCTTTACCATTTTTTTCTGAAAACCAACAAGTTTTACATCCATTGTTTCTCTTTCATTTGTTTCCCAGTCTGTTTCTCAAACATAATTCCCATTTCATAAATCTATGTTAGTTGTCTATGACCATTATTTTCAGCCCAAATAATTTATCCTAAACCATTTACTTACTATGTTCTATATTGTTTCCCCACACCAGACTTGGTTGTCCTTGTATTATTAGCAAGTTTTGTGAAGACAGAACTGAGGTAGTGGCTTCATAGTTCGGCCATTTCCATCCTCCATTCTCTAGTTTCCGTTTGTAAGGAAGCTGCACTTGTTTTCTCATATTTCTTACATTAACATGATGTAACACGTTATTACAGTTCACTCTTATAACCCTTGTGAATATACTCTTCAGAAACTCATCGATTACTGCCTTAACCTGCTCAATAATTGCTGTTCCACACTATACACTCACAGGAGCATAGAATCTGTGCCAACAGAAATACAGCACGATCTATATTAGTCCCACTTTCCGAAATCAGGCCCATAGCCGGGAATGCTATGACACTTCCAAGTGCTCGTCCAAGTACTTTTTAACGATTGTGAGGTTACCATCTCAGGAAGTGATCCCAAATCCCAACACCCACTTGGTGAAAAAAAAGTTTAAGTCCTCTCTGAACCTCAAACTCTTCACTTTAAAAGTGTGTTCCTTTGTTCTTGACCCTCTGACTAAAAGGAAAATCCGCTGTCTATCCCCCCTGTCCGTGCCTCTTATAATCTTATCCTTCTGAATCACGGACCCCTCAGCTTTCTCTGCCTCAAAGTAAAAAACCCGAGCTTCTCCAGCCTCTCTCCATAGCTGATATACTCCATCCCAGGGAACATCCTGGTGAATCTCCTCTGCACCCTCTGCAGTACAATCACATCCTTCCTGGAATGATGCTCCCTCAACTACACGCAGTACTCCATTTTGGCCGAACCAAAGCCCTGTATTGCTCTTATAATCTACGCCCTGATTAGGAAACACTACACCAAAGGTCCAATTCCTAACTCGTCCATTACCCTGTCCAACCACATTCAGGGATGTGTGGAGAAGCACACTCTGATGTTCCCAATGTGCTGCCATTCATTGATTCCTCCCCTGCCTGATTCATTTTCCCAAAGTGCATCACCTCATATTTATCAGGGTTACATTCTATTTGCCATTGATCTGCCCATCTGACCATTCCTTCTGCATCTTCCTGTAACATAAGACCTTCCTCCTCACTGCGAACCACAGCCAATCTTTATGTCAAACATACATTTACTTATCACACCTCCCCCACTCTCCACCTAGCTCCCTCCACATTCACATCTTTTTTTATGAATAACACAAACAATAAGGGACACAGCACTGATCCCTGTGATACACCAGGGGGCACTGGTCTCCAGTCACACAAACAACCTTCTCCCACCACCCTCTGTATCCTACTACTAAGACAATTTTCGTTGAAACTTGTCAAGTTATCGTACATATTGTGAGATTTTACTTTATTTTCCAGTTTCTCAGGTGGAAATTTTTTCAAAGGCCTTCCTACAAAACTAAACAATCGACCTCCTCAAACTAATGCAATCAAACCCATTGTATGTGACTTCCTTCTGATAAAGTCATGATGATTATCCCTGAACAAACCTTGTGACTCTGATTGGAGTTCAATTTTCTCCTTCCCTATTTTGTCCAGTAGTTTCCTTAACAGTGATGGAATACTCGCTCATCTATAGTTCCCTGGTCTATCTCTGCCACCCATACTGTGAAGTGGAATCATATTAGCTGTTCTCTGGCACCTCCCCTATGGTCAGATTCTAGTTAAAATATTCAGTCAGGGTCTTTTCTCCCTTGATCCCAACAGCCGACTGTGATACAACTCTTTGAGACATGGAGATTGGTCCAAATTTATACAGAACAAAACCTCAAATCCCTGCTCATATTTTACATCAATCTGTTCAAGAGTTTTCCAGTCCATCTTCTTGAATTCTGTACCTGCATCTTCCTTCTCCCAAGTAAAATAAGTGTGAATGTCTCCTGTAACAATCCATCAATGTTCTCCAGCTTGACACACAGATTCTCCCTTTGGTTTCTAATGGACACTAACTGTTTGCTGATTATTCTCTTCTCCTTGTCCGTGTAGAATACAGTGGAATTCTTCAAGATCTCGCCCACTTGTACTTCTCCATGTCCCTCTGTTATTCAGTCCCCGCCATGTTTCTAAGTTTCACTGCAATCAGCTATCATGTTTTGAAACTCGAGATCACAGGCTGAGTTTCCACATCAGACAATCTTGCCATTTTAGGGATTAATCTGGATGATACCATTTGTAGTTCCTCTATAGTCAGCATATTCTTTCTGCGATTGGGACTCCGAACGATACACAATACTCTAAATTTAGTCTCACCATCAGTCGATGCAACCAGTTCACTACATCCTCTATATTCCAATTACATTCACAAAAACGTCAACTTAAGTTTTACTTGCCCATTTGCATATGTTATTCCTAATACCTCTCGCTTTAATTTTTCTTATGAGCTTCTTATGACTGTGTGAGTTCTTAAAACAGAGCTCCTAAATATCCAACTCCACATTATCCATTGGTTCTTCATTGCCTAAGTCTCCAAGAATCTTCTTCAAACCATTCCAAAAAATGTTTTCCTTTCATCGATACATTATCATAGTCCCCAGTTATGTTATTAACTTCTATATATCTAGTGGCATGTTCTTTGTAATTGCGTCCAACAGTTACGCGACTGCGGATGACAAGATAACCGTCTGTAGTTCACCACTCTCCACCTCCATCCTTTCGTAAACTGTTGGATAATATTTATAACCTTTGCCTTAACCAAATTGGCTAAATGCCTTTCGGGAATGTGTCGTAAAATAAAGTGAGAACCCGCGATGCAATCAACATGTCTATTCCTGCTTCCACTGAAATTCTTGTATGAAGTACATCTAGTCTTTCAGTTTTATAAATACTCAATCCAGCTTTCTTTTCAAAGATAACCCCAATAATGATAAGAATGATCTTAGACTTTACTTACACAAGTCCCATGGTCACTTGATATTTCTGGGCGAATTTCTGGACATTCTTCCATGAAGATAGACTCAAAGAAACTGTTTCTTTCCCCTGCGATTTCTCTGTTCTCTGCAATAAATTATCCTGAACACGCACCAACCTTTACACGTTTGACCTTGTTTTTATTTTTTTCATACATTGATAGACGCTTTTTAGCAGTCTTTATGTTTTTCTTTCGTTTGAACTCTTTTTCTCTTTTTGATTTTCTTCTCAGTGTCTTGGTCATCCTTTGCTGGGTTCCGCATTTCTCTGAACCGATTGGCTTCCTACAACACTTGGCATTTTTCTAATCTGCCTCTTTTCATCTGATAGAAAGATGCAGGTGGGGTTGAAAGTGATAATCGGAGAGGAGGGTGGACCAGATTGATAGGAAGGAAGGTGGACACATAGGAACGTTCAAAGGTTGGAGTAGGATAAGGTGGGATTAGGGGAAATGGGGAAATCCACTATGATCCTCTGTGGTTGGATGGTCCCAAAGCAGAAGAGGAGGCTTTCTTCGTCCAGGCTTCTGGTGGCTCGGGTTTGGCGATCGAGCAGGCCCAGATCCTTCATGTCCTTGGCAGAGTGGGAAGGGGAATTAAAGTGCTCAGGCAATGGAGTTGTTCAATGTGTCTGTTCCAGAGATGTTGTCTGAAATAATCCTCAAGTTGACTTCCTGCCTCGCCAATGTAGAGAAGACCACATTGGGTTTAATGGATGCAGTAGATGAGGCGTTCTGTCTCGCTTCATCACCTATCACTTTCAAACCCACCTTCATCTACCTATCACAATCCCAGCTACCTCCACCCTGCCGCACCACCTTCTCATTTATCTCTCAGTCCCCTTGGCCCATAAGGTTCATTCCTGATGAAGGGCCTATGCCCGAAACATATATTTATCTACACTTAGTATGCTGTCTGACTGTGCTTTGCAAGCACAGCACTCTTCGACTCTGATCGCCAGCATCTGTAGTCACCATTTTCTCCTCACACCTTCATGGCTTGCATGACTCAGATTTCTAACGGTTACTTCAAATAAAGCAAAACCTTGTCGTGTACTCAAACAGGACAAAAGAAAACCAATGCATTGTGGTCACTGATCCCAAGAGGTCCTTTCCAGCAAAACTTTCAATTAGCTCTTCTGATCACTCAACACCAATTCCTATATAACCTGATCTCGAGCTCAGTTCTCGACATAATGTTCATGTAAACCATCTCACACCTGGTCATGAAATCCATTTTCCCCAGCATTAGCATTCAATTGGGTTAACACAGTTTGGATATAATTTGAACAGTATATTATTACTGCAGTACTCACAAATGTGTATATCTCATTTCCTGTTTTATAACATGTCCAGCATTTGTATTGCAGCTTTCACTTTGATATATAACTCCCATTAACTTTTGCTCCTCCTTGCTGGTTTTGCGCTTCACCTTACTAGATTCTGTGGAATCTGATCGACGTGGGCTCTGGTGAGATTAATAGTAGAGATCATCTCGCCACATCATTTATGATCTTCTCAAACTTTAATTTCTCCAGATCTCCCGTTATGCTGATGGAGTAAAGAAGGACAACGATCTTCCAACAATGTTCTGTATTCCTCCAGAGAGCTGAGACTGTTCTAACCTGGGTGGAACCTTACAACAGGCTGATAAAGTGTTGCTGCTGCTGTACAGGGTCTTAGTGAGATCACATGTAGAGTAGTGTGTACAGATTTAATCTCTTCAATGAAGAAAGGATGTTGTTATATTGGAAGCAGCTCAGAGATGATTCCCTCAACAGATTCCTGCAATGAAGGTGCTAGCTTATAATGAAAAGATGATCAGGTTGACCCAGTAGCCATTGGAGTTCACAAAAAAATTAAAGATGACCTTATTTGAACATAGATGGCAGAAGGAGTCAACAAGTGAAGCGAATTACACAGATAGTGGAGGAATCCATTCCGTTCTCCAGCCTGTTAAACAGGAACAACAGGAGGATATTCAGGCCTTCGAGCCTGTTACATCAAAACAGGACGAGGCTATTCAGCCCCTGGAGCCTGATATACATTTACATAAGGAGGCCAATCAGCCACTCGAGCCTATAACAGGAGGCCATGCTACACCAGTATCCTGTTAAACAGCAAAAAGATCAGTCCATTCAGCCTCCTCAAGTGTGTAACATAGGAACTGTAAGAAGTGACACAGTGACTGGAGATTGTTACACTGGGATAACAGGAGGCCATTCAGACCCATCGATCCTATTGCAAGGGAATTGGATAAGGATAAAAACTATCTAAGACTTCTTTTATGAGAAAGGAAGAGGTAATTTAGGCACGTAATTGTTGTATGGGAACAAGAGAAGACCCATCAATCCCTTGGTCCCATCTCCAGGATACATGAGGAGACCGTTCAGTATATCCACCTGTTATGGAGAAGTATGAGAAGACTCATCAGCCACGCAAAATGTTAGGCAGCAACGGTAAGATTCTGTTGCTGGAGGAGGTCATTCTGGCCTTGGAGACGGCAACATGGGAACACCAGAAAGACGTTAGCTCATAGAGTTTGTACACCAGCAGGATGATGAGTCCATTCAGCCACACAGAAGATCGCTTAAAGCCTTGTGCCCATTAAATTGGAATTCAAAGAAAACGTAAAGGTTTTCAAAAGGGAAGAACTTGTAATAATGGTATACATTAGGGACAAAAGTCTAACAATAAACTATTGTAATTTAAGGCAAATTGTTAGAGTCCATTGTTCAGGACATTTGCAAAGTTAAGCCACAATTCGTCAGAGTCAACATGGTTTTACGAAGGCTAAATCGTGTTTGAATTGTTTTCTTGAGTTATTTGAAGATGTCACAAACAAGGTGGATAGTCGGAATCCAGGAGATGGAACATATCTGGTCTTCCTGAAGGCATCGCATATGTCGCTTCTCCAAAGACCATGTGGTAAGATCCGACAACATGGGTTTAGGAGTAATTTATTAGCTGGGATGGAGGATTGGTTAACCAACAAAATGTCGTCAGATTGAATAAATGTGTAATTTTCTTTTAGAAAATGCAATTTGTGGGGTGACATAGATTTCAGTGCTCATGCCTCAGCCATTTGCGATCGATAGTGTTACTGTACTCTGTTGACGGGATAGAAAATAAGATACCACATTTTCAGATGACACTAACAATGGTGGGAAATTACTTTGGAATGATGATGCAAGAGATTTTAACATTATATGGATAGGTTGGATGAATAGGCCAACATTTAACAAGGAAAATGAAAGTGAATAAATATGGATCTTTTAGGGTGTAGGTTTGCTCGCTGAGCTGTAGGTTTGATATCCAGACGTTTCATTACCTGGCTAAGTAACATCATCAGTGGAGACCTTCAAGTGAAGAAAAGCTGTTGTCTCCTGCTTGCTATTTATATCTTTCTCCTGGATGGGGTTCCTGTGGATTGTGGTGAACCCCAGGAACCCCATCTAGGAGAAAGATATAAATAGAAAGCAGGAGACAACAGCTTCGCTTCACTTGGAGGTCGCCACTGATGATGTTACCTAGCCAGGTAATGAAACGTCTCGATGTCAAACCTAAAGCTCAGCGAGCAAACCTACACCTTAAAAGCCCCATATTTATTCTCTTTAATTTTCCTTGCCAAATGTTGGCTATCAGGATTCATAGCAGAAGCAGTAATGCAAAGACTAGAACAAGCAGCCCTACCAACCATCAAGCCAAAATTCTGGGCCCGCTACTTGGATGACACATTTGACATCAGAAAACAAAACAAGATAGAAGAGATATTTAACAACACCCTCACAGGCATAAAGATCACCAAGGAGGAAGAAACTGACAACAAACTCGCATTCCTGGATGTCACAGTCGAAAGAAAGAACAAGGGAGAACTAAAAACCTGCGTATACAGAAAGCCGACAAACACTGATCAAATACTTAACTATACCAGCAACCATCCCAACACACACAAATGAAGTTGCATCAGAACATTATTCCAACGAGCCACCACACACTGCAGCACAGACGAACGACACAAATCAGCGGACAACCACCTATACAACGTATTCAAGAAGAACGAACACTCAAAAAATACAGTGCGCAGATTCCTCAAGAACAAGCCACGACAAGCAAACCAAACACAGCCAGAAACCCTAACCACCTTACCATACATCAATGAAGATTCAGAAATAACAGCCAGACTACTAAGACCCCTCGGAATCCTAGTAGCACACAAACTCACCAAACTCTCAAACAAAAACTAACAAACTTAAAAGACCCAGTACATCCCATGGACAAAACCAACGTCATCTATAAAATTCCATGCAAGGAATGCCACAAACACTACACAGGACAAACAGGAAGAACGTTAACCACCAGGATACACGAACACGAGCTCGCCATAAAAGGTCACGACCCTCTCTCCCTCGTAGCCCTGCACACGGATGAAAAAAAACACCTTTTTGACGGAGACATCTGGGACAGGTGGAGCAAAAATATGCCAGAGAATTCCTCGAGGCCTTGAACCCCAACCACAACGCCATAAATAAAAACATAGATCTAGATGCCATCTATCAACCCCTCAGAAAACGAACAGGAAATGACATCACCACAAACCCCAGGAGCCCCTTTCTATAAATAGAAAGCAGGAGACAACAGCTTCGCTTCACTTGGAGGTCGCCAGTGATGATGTTACCTAGCCAGGTAAGGAAACGTCTGGATATCAACCCTACAGCTCAGCGAGCAAACCTACATTCTAAATATCAACCTGAGCTACAAACCTTCACAAACCTTGGAAACAAAGCTATGGTGATCTTTAAGTTGGCCAGAAGAATGGAAAGACAAATTATTATCGAAATGGCGAGAAAGTTCAAAGTGCTTAGGTGCAGAGGGATCTGGGTGTCTGCTTGCATGTTACAGAAAACCGGCATGCGGGTACTGCAAGTAATGAGAAATGCAAGCATAATTTCAGTGTTTATTTATAAAAGGATAGAGTAGGGAGTGTTGGTGTAGCTATGCAGGGCATTTGTGAGGACGGAACTGGAGTACAGTTTGGGTGTCCTGCAGAATGAGGTATTTCAGAAGAGCTTCATTATATTGATTCCATATTTGAAGTGTTTGTCTTAGGAAGAGAAATTGAGCAGTTTAGGCCTATACTCTAGAGTTTATAAGGATGAAAGGAGATCTCATTGAGGTCTGTAAAATGCTAAAAGTAATTGAAAGTGTAGATATGGAGTGGATTTTTTTTCATGTGGCGCAATCTACAACAAGAGACTAGAGTTCTAGGATGCAGAGATGACAGGAAAGTGGAACAGATGCCGCGTTGACATCAGCCTCATCGAGGAGTTGGATTCCTCACAGATGCTCCTTGTTCTTATTCAACTCTTCGACTTTTTTTGCACAGGAATGGGGGAGGACTGGGTATCATACAGGAGCAGGCACTCAGGATAAATCAGTCTCAATCAGTTAGACAGAACGTAACCAGCAGGGTCACACAGTGACCAGCGCTGGGTTCTCAACGATTTATAGTCTATATTAATGATCAGGAGGATGGAACAGATATACAGATGCTGAGTTTGGTGATGTCGCCGTGGTAAGCAAGAGATTATATTATTAAGAGAGGGTGGAGAGTCTGCAAATAGATTCAGAGAGATAAAGGCAATAGATAATAGTTTGGCAGGTGGAATTTAACATGATATAACCTGTCATTTCATTTACAGGAATAATGGAAAGCAATAAGTTACTGAAATGGAGAGGGATTACAGGACTTAATGATACTCTATACTTGGGGGGGCGGGGAGTTCACTCAGATCCGTTCAGACATGGGAGGTTTAGCTCTATCCCTGATCATCAGCTCCCAGACACTCCAAGTGACTCCATTGCTCTCCATACACATGGAATACTTTGATGTGGTTGGTTGGTGGTGGGGATGGTGTTTTGAGACGTGCATCAATGGGATGGCCTTTATCCAAGATATATTCATTTCTTTCTACGTGGAGACCCGATGATGATGGGAATGGCTGACATCTTCTGAATGAAGAGGCCGTGACTGCTGCCAGGACAGTGGGTATTCACCAACATGATGTACTGTGCATGTGCATACTGTAACATTAATAGAGAGAGAGAGAGCTCCTTCAGTTCCTCTACCTCTCCTCATTGACATGGGTACTCTGCAGATGCCATGTACACCATTGGGAATCCTGTTGGATACACCCAGCAGCTCCCTGCTGTGGGAGAAACAATGCATTTACCTCATCCACCATATATACCCTCCATCACTGAAAGGTGACATTGATGTTGAGATACTTGGAAATGATGGATATGTTACCCACTCCTGCCTAGAAAGTTCTGGATCATAGAAGCTGAATGAAACAGTGACCCTAACAGCCACTGGCAGCACCGTCCTCCCCCAGGTGTGAAGCTGCAGGTCGAAGGAGGTGACACCATTCTGTGACAAGCTCCTTGTTCAATCAGTGTCCTCTCACACTCTGCTCTTGGGTTAAGTGAAGCTTGGGAAGTTGTTCCTGGAAAACCCAAGGTGAATACAGCAGATCCCTTTCCCCACACACTCTCACTGCGTGGTTTCAGAGCCTTCCCTCTCTGCAGCCTTTACTCCATTTATTATTCATGTTGCAGGTTCAGATGCTGTAGCTACAGTTCCCATGCTCCATCCAGAGTTGGGTTTCCAAATCCTCAGGTCTCCCTGAATGTCTGAGGCAGCTTACGGCAAAACCTCCAGCAAACCATCCCCAGCCCCTCCACTAAATTTTCAATTACAGGAGTCACTCAAAAACACCTCGGCTGCAAGTGTTGTAGACCAGTCCAGATCCCTCCAAAATATTTTAAGAAGGCCGCTTAGACCCAAACCTTTCTTTATTTTGAATGTGAAGTGTGCGTTCCAGATATGTTGTGACTGGTCACTCGACATTGAGCAAAATATAGTTAAAATACAATCAAAAAGAATATTTTTGGATAGCATATACGTTGGAACACTTACACAAACAATAGATGCCGTTCCTTCTTGGTTTACACCGCTTGTCACAAAGATATATTCAAATACAGATCCTTATAGAAGTTTTCCAATCCAAGCGGAAACAACGTCAACAGAGATATCAGATAGAAACGCAGCTATGGATCATATGTTGAAAGTTCCAACCCTTCTGGGATCTCCAGCAGCTTCTGAATGCTGCAACTAAAAACAAAACGCGGAAACCTGGTCTGGGAAAGCTGGCCACTGCCCTTCCATTGTTACCACCGTTTTAATGAAACCTAAAGACTTTCTCAGTTATTTGCTTAAACTGTTTTCAGACAGCAGCTCTGCACCTCTGCCTTTAAAACCTCACTTCAAAACAAAACCAAGAGAAAACAACCTTTTTACAGTGATAGTATCCTCACGACTCCACCTTTAATAAAATAATCAATCAATATACAACAGTGGATTCATTTTAGACCTCCTCGTCTTCCACTGTTAGTAGTCTGCAAAGCATATATATATATTACATTGACTCTGATCATACAATTGTTCACAACTAGATTCGATTTCAGTCATTTTACGCCTGCCACAGAATGCCTTTGTCTTTCTTCGTCCAAGTCTCCCCAACGTGTCAAAACTTAGGATTTCTCGCCCTGTCACCTGTATAATTTCAAATTGAATGGCAGAAATAATAAGGTCAATCGAAACAGACTGGTAATTCTCTCCCTAAACTTCTCCAAAAACGTTAAGGGGTCATGATCAGTTAAAAAGATTCGGCTCATGTGGGCGGCACGGTGGCACAGTGGTTAGCACTGATGCCTCACAGCGCCAGAGACCCGGGTTCATTTCCCGCCTCAGGCGACTGACTGTGTGGAGTTTGCACGTTCTCCCCGTGTCTGCGTGGGTTTCCTCCGGGTGCTCCGGTTTCCTCCCACAGTCCAAAGATGTGCTGGTTATGTGAATTGGCCATGCTAAATTGCCCGTAGTGTTAGGTAAGGGGTAAATGTAGGGGTTTGGGTGGGTTACGGGTCGGTGTTGTCTAGTTGGGCCGAAGGGCTTGTTTCCACACTGTAAGGTAATCTAAAAATGTATGTTATTCGCAATTTAAATGCTGAAATGATGTGGACTAGTTGGGCCGAAGGGCTTGTTTCCACACTGTAAGGTAATCTAAAAATGTATGTTATTCGCAATTTAAAGCTGAAATGATGTAACGCTAACATCAAGCTCCTTCCCCAACGTGTAATAAATCAGTTGGTGTTTCCACTGACACTCCAACCACACGTTACATAATGGAGCACTTCTAATCTCTCCAATAGTCCTTCTGAAAGACATAACTCCTCATGTCTCAGCATAAAAGAATTACATGCTTCTGTACCTCTTAATGCTCTAACCTCAATCATCATCATTATCTATTTCAGGTTCTAATCTTGCCATTGTTCCTCTCTGCTCTTCCACACGACTTGGCATGACTGCAGGAAGTGAATTTTTGAACTTCTCCAAGCTAAGAATCTCTCTAACAGTGTTATAGTTTTGCTCTGTTTTTAATACCTTGCCCCACCTTTCAAAATGACTTTGTTTTATCCTTTCATACTCAATGTGAGTTTAACAGGGATCCTTTTTTAAATTCCTGAAACGCTGTCTGTCGGCTTCTGGCACAACCTCATATATACTTCAGATGGCTTTCTTCACCTCCTCAGACTCCCAGATACCTCCTCCGATAGGGATGCAAATACCTATCAGCTTTGTTTGGATCAACTAAATCCACATGGTCACTGGTCACTGCATGCGTTTAGCTACTTTCTCAAGTGAAATTCAAAAGGCTTCCCCATCCTTCTCATCAAATTTAGATAATATCTGGATGCATTTAAACAGAACTCCGTTAGGCCATTGGTTACATGGACTCACTATCCTCCTCATCCCGCCGACCGTCTACCTTCATCTCCGCCTTCTATGTCAACTTTCCTCTCTAATTGCTAACTGTTTAAGTTGAAACTTTCTGCTTTTCTTCTGTCCTTTTATCTCTTTCTTCTTCATTTCCCTTTCTTTTATTTCTACTTTTCATCATAATTCAAACTGTTTTAATTCCATCTCATGTTCAAAGTCCCTCATTTGAAATTGAATTCTAGCCATTTCCAAAGACTCTGATGGCGCTTCCACCAAATGTAATTGCCGAGCTATAGCTGTAATTATCTCTCATTTTCTCACAGACAAACACAACCCCGACTCCAGCTTGTCAGCCAATTCCTACAGCTTTACCTTCATTACCTTTTGTAAACCCCCCAACTTCACTTCTTCCACAACCAGAGAACTCTCCATGACTGAAAGAATCTTTATTCGCAAAACACTGTTTAAAACAACCGAATTCAATATTGGCAACAAAAGATACTAACAACTACCATACACGACCTTTGAACCCAATAGTCTCCCGGTGCATACTCTCCAGTGTCTGCATGAGCTTATTCTCGATACTCTGGTTTCCTCACACAATACAAAGATGCGCATGTCAGGTGAATTGGCCATGCTAAATTGTTCGTAGTTTTCAGAGATGTGTGGGTTAGATCCTTTGTCGGGGTAAATGTGCAATATTAGTGTAGAGGGATGGGGCTGGGTAGGTTACTAATCGTAATGTCAGTGTGGACTCGTTGAATCGAATGGACCGTTCGCACACTGTAGGGATTGTAATTCTAAACCCAATTTGGTATTATCGATTTAGATCCACACAAGAGTCCCCAGTTTGCTGTAGACCACCCAGACTGCCTCAAACTAGTTTAAGAAGTTAGCGTGGATGCCAACCTTTTCTTATTTTAAAGGTAGATGTGAAGTGGGAGTTCCTGATGTGATGCTACTAGTTAAAGCACTCACCATTAAGCAAAACATAATATATTTAAACACTCAAAGTTTGCGAGAAGATTTGTAGCTCGGGTGGCCGTTGTTGTGGTTCTGTTCGCCGAGCTGGGAATTTTCAACACAAATTCCCAGCTTGTAGAACAGAACCACAACATAATTAAACACTCTAATGAAAATCCATACACAATGAAGAGGAATTTAGAATAATTTAACTATTGGAAACCTTAACCGAATAATGGATACAGTATCTTCTACAAATGAACTACTCCAATATACTAACAACCCATAAACACACCCCTTGGCAAAAAGGAACATTCAGACATACATTCTTGCATACAGTTCTCCAATCCAGGAGGAAACAACATCAAGTCAGGTTTCAGAGAGAGTAGCAGCTTGGGATAAGTTACTAGGCCGTTGTTACAACTATTTATTAAAAACACTAAAAGCGTCGTAAGTTTTTTACTTGAGCCGTTTTCAGGAAACAGGTAGGCCTCCAAGATCTCTTCTTGAAAGAAAGGGGAAAATAATATTTTTTTGATGTGACAGCATTGTCACACAATTTAGATGCCTTGTCCTTACTGATCGCAAGGTCACCTGAGAGGGACAAATACAGGTACAGACCAAGTTTCAAGGATGTGTCCCATAACGTCTGAAACCACCCCTGTCCGTGGACCATCACGTGGGACATACAGGGACGTGAACAACAGCCTGACACACACCATTTCCCTATTTCTGAGCTTCACAATGCCAGCACTCGATACACTAGGGAGCCAAAAGCTAAGCCCAGGGAAAGATGCAGAGGGACAGAAAGATTCACATTGAATACAGAAACAGACAGTTAATTAACTGAAAAATGTTGTGGAAATATGTGGAAACAGACAGGGCAGTGGAACTAACTGGAGAAGTGAGATCTTCGAGAGTAAAATTACAAGAATGAGAACATTGAATAAAGGCATTGTCAGATCAGCTGAAATGGTTTGTTACATCACATTCTGAATCTGCTTGACAGAACACCACAAACAGCATAAACTGGGACAAGATGACAGCCCAGCATGGAGAGCTGTGCAGACCATGCTAGTGTGTTGCTCAGTAAACTGGACTATCTGCCCAGCATGGAGAGTATTGCAAACTTTACTATCATATGCAAACTATACTCGCATCAGTTTACTGTCTACTATGGGAAGATTTGCTGTGTGTATGTGTGCATGCGTGTTAATCAGAAACTGAGGGAGAGTGCGAATGTGTGTGCGATTGGAGTGGTTGAATGTGAAACTCATTGTTTAAGATGGAAAGCACATGGAGGAACCTATTTTAAATAAGAACAACTAGCCGGCTTTTTGTTATTCGACAGAAAGAGAACGAGAGAAGTTTCATGGACAGATGAGATAAAGTGTTTGAGAATGTCAAAATAAAGGCATTGCCAGACACAACAGCAATATATATCGTTGTGCACATGAATGATAGATGGATGGGAGTTTGGTGTGAGGTCGAGTCAGGTTTGCTTCGGCAGGTGTGAAGCCGGGAGCGTCAGAAGCACATTATTGGCTTCTTTAAGACTGTATTTCATAGCTCAAGGTTCAAACAGCAGATTGAATAAGCCAGTGAGATATATTCTGAAGTCGTCAGCATTTCAATTTAGAAATGGTGTCAGGAATCAGCTCATGGTCAAAGCTATCTCCCACAGTTGTGACTTGTCGGCTTCAGTCGCAGATAGTTAACAGCGATGAGATGGAAACAGTGGAAGGAAGTGGAGTTTGTAACCAGTACAGCAGAGAGTGGCCTCCATGCTGTAAATATTTAAATAACAAAGGCAATGATACAATAAATTGTAGTTCGCCGCTGAAACTGAGAAGGTCAACATAGAGACCCATGAGTAACACTGCCAGAGCAGAGAAGGAGACAATAATTGAACACATTCATTGATGTAGTTAGTAGGTGTCTGTAGAGTGAATATCTGGTTTGAGAGTTTCAACAGGAACACTAATAGTGACAAGAAGTGTAGACCATATGAAAGAAAAGTAATAGAGTCATAACCAGTTTAGAGAAAAAAGAAAATCTGGACAGTGACACTTACCAGGAACACCAACGATAGCCAGGAAAGGATAATAAAAATATTGAATAATGAACAGAGCGGAATAGATCCGCAATGATAATGACAACAAATAAAATGCAGAAAGATACCAAACATAATTGGATATACTCCTATCTATTGTTGGAACATGCCAGTCTAATGTCCCAGATTCTGATACATTTTTGGAACATTCCAGTCTAATGTCCTCTGGTTCTGATCAATTGTAATTTGTGGGCGGCACGGTGGCACAGTAGTTAGCACTGCCTGTCTCACAGCGCCAGAGACCCGGGTTCAATTCCTGCCTCAGGTGACTGACTGTGTGGAGTTTGCACGTTCGCCCCGTGTATGCGTGGGTTTCCTACGGGTGCTCCGGTTTCCTCCCACAGTCCAAAGATGTGCATGTCATGTGAATTGGCCATGCTAAATTGCCCGTAGTGTTAGTAAGGGGTAAATGTAGGGGTATGGGTGGGTTGCGCTTCGGCGGGGCGGTGTGGACTTGTTGGGCCGAAGGGCCTGTTTACACACTGTAAGTAATCTAATCTTGTTGGAACATTCCAGTCTAATGTTCTCAGATACTGATTTCTCCTCCACCTGTCCCTGTCAGTGCTGTCGGTGATGTGTCTGTGCTGTCGGTGATTCTCCCGCTCATATTATGGGATAACATATTGAACGGAGCCCATTTATCATTAAAAGATGGAAACCCTCCACTGGGCTAATTAGAATCCATGGAGATTGGCATTAAGCACCGTCACTGAACAAATACTGGGAAACTGAGCAATGGCTACGACAACGGATGAACAATCAACAGACAGGAGTGTTCCCTCCCAGTTGGGGAACACTTCCGTGGTCCAGGACATTCAACCTCGGACCTTCTGGTGACCATCCTTCAAGGCGGATTTCAGGACAGGCAGCAGCGAAAAGTGGCCGAGCAGAGGCTGATAACTAATTTCGATACCGATAGGGAGGGCCTCAACCGGGACCTTGGGCTCATGTCACATGACAAGTGACAACCATTGCGCTTTTCACACATACACACACACACACACACACACACACTCACACACACACTCACACACAGGAATTCCTATACACACACATACATACGGACACACGTACACAGACACGCACACAGACACACACACACCCTTCCAGACACCCACTCTCACACAAGCATCCGCTCAGAGACGTAAACCACTCCACACTCATGCACACACATATACACTCTCTCTCTCACTCATACTCAAAACACCACCACCCCAGACACGCACACACACTCCCACACTCACGCATGCACCCCCTCATAGACTTAAGACACTCTACATCACTACACACACATATACAATCCCTCTCACACTCACAACCTCGAACCCAGAAAAACACACACACAAACAGACAAAGACGCACATGCACACATATACTTTAAGGGGTGAATTTGTACTTGCAGAGTTACATTGTACTTTG
>NC_057717.1:56799725-56826546 GCF_004010195.1 Chiloscyllium plagiosum | reverse complement strand
TGTAAATTTTTGCTATAAATTCTGTGCCTTAGAAGTGTGTCCTCCACTATCACCTGATGAAGGTGCGGCACCCCGAAAACTAGTGTGCTTCAAATTAAACCTGTTGGTCTGTAACCTGGTGTTGTGTGATTTTTAACTTTGTACACCCCAGTCCAACACCAGCATCTCCAAATCATGACTGAACAACCACGCTCAGTTAACCAGTTCCACACATCACTTTTCATTTCACTGTGAATGGGAACATTCACTGGGTTTGGATGGAATGGATGAGGGTTGCTGAGGGATCGATCGTAAGTCTTTATATATTTTAAATCTTTTATAAACCTGTATATGCAGGGGTCTATATATGTTCCACTCTGTTTATGAAAGGAGACAATTATAAAATAACAGATCGATTGCATGAAAAAATGTCGGGTAGGCAAGTTTCTAGATACCTAAACCCAAAGTATAATATTTATTGACCAGTGTGAGGTTACTCCTGGTTTTAAGTGCCCTGTTATCAAACCCTTTCATAACCTTGAGACAGAGCATTGAGAGTGCTGCTCAGCAACAGGCCAAAGCAATTCTGTCCCTATGGGCCTCTTACAGAGGGATAAGAGAAGGCCATTCAACCCATATTAGTCTGTTGCTACTTCAAAAGGTGAAAATATAGAATATTGGCACATATTGCCAACATTATTTAAGGAAAAAACAGTTAACCATAGATCGGTGAGCCTGACGTCAATGGTAACTGAATTGTTGGAGGGGATTTTGAGGGAAAGGATGTATTTGCATTCGGAATGTCAAGTATTGAAGAGGGCTTTGTACATTGGAGATCACGTCTCACTGACTCGGTGTACTTTTTTGAGGAAGTGATGAAGATAATTGATGAAAGCAGGTCAGCGGATGTTTTTTTATGGAATTCAGTAAGAAAACCAAAATGTTCTAACAAGGTTCGGCTGCCGGCCAATCTTGAAAGCCATGTGTCGCTGCAGCTGTATGAGGTGTTACTGAGAGGGCACCTGGAGTACATTGTGTTGTTTGTATTTCTGTAACTGGGAAGGGATGGACCTCCATCAGATAGAGTTTAACGGCTGCTCGTAATTCACGGGTTGCTGTGTCATTTAATGTCTCGGATCTGTTACATAAGGACAGGAGGAGGCCATGGAGCCCTTCCAGTCTATTACAGAGGGCCCTCAGGAGCCCATTCAGCCTTTCAAACCTGTTACAGAGGGGCAGGAAGTGTTTATTTACCTTTCAAGTCTGTTACGCATAAATATTAGTTTTAAATTAGTTTTGGAATAGGAAAGACCTGATGTAAACATTAAAGTTCTAATTTTGAAGAAGGCCTATTTTGAAAGTGTTAGGGGAGTCCTGTGAAAGGCTAATTGGAAAACCCTATTCGCAGGTAAAGGGATGGTTGGAAAATGCAAGGCCATCAAAACTTGGTTCCAGAGAGTCCAGAGCCAACGTGTTCCCATTAGTGAGAGGGGCAAGGCTGGTGGGTGCAGGGAGTGCTGGATGGCTAGATATATTGATGCTCTGGTCAAGGTAAGGAAGGAGGCATATGTCAGGTAAACAGAGCTGAGATCAAGTGAATCCCGAGAGGTGTATAAGGGCAGCAAGTGTATAGTTAATGGGGAATCGGGCCAGAAAAATGTGGACATGAAATGGCTTTAGAAATAGGGTTGACGAGGCATTGAAGAAATTTTACAAATCTTTTAATGGCAAACTAGGGAGAGAATAGGGCACGTTAAAGGTCTGTAGGGCTACCTATGTGTGGAATCACAGGAGATTGGAGGGATATGAAATAAGCATTTCTCCTCAGTATTTAATTTGGAGGAGGTGACAAGAGCGAGAGAATGAAGAAATATATAGTGATACCTTGAAAAGTGTCTATATTTCAAGGAAGTGTTGGATATTTTAAAACACAAAAAGATGAACAAATCGCTGGGACCTGATCAGTTGTATCCCAAACGTTTGTGTGAAAGCTAGGAAAGAGGTTGGTCAGCACTTTGTTGATATATTTATATCATTGATTTCCACAGGTGAGGTGTCAAAAGACTGGAGGGCTGCTAACATCGTGTGATTATTTAAGAAAGTAAGGAAAAAAACAGATAACCATAGATCTGTGAGTCTGACGTCAATGGTGACTAAAATGTTGGAGGAGATTTTGAGGGAAAGGATGTATATGCATTTGGAAAGACAAGGACTGAAGAGTGCTTTGTACATTGGAGATCACGTCTCACTGACTCGGTGTGATTTTTTGAGGAAGTGATGAAGATGATTGATGAAGGCAGGACAGTGGATGTTGCCTTTATGGAATTCAGTAAGAAAACCATAATGTTCTACATGGTAGGCTGGTTAACAAGGTTAGACTGCCTGGACTCCAGGGAGAGCTTGCTATTTAGATACAAAAAATTCTTGAATATTGGAGACAAGGTGTGATCGTGGACATTTGTTCATTAAATTTGGACACCTGTGATCAGTTGCGTGCTGCAAAGATCAATAGTGGGTCCACGGCCTTTTCTCACTTATACAAATCGTTTGCGTTTGAGTATATGAAGTATGGTCAGTAAGTTTGTCGATAATAACAAATTTGGTGGTGCAGTCGACAGTGAAGAATGATCTCTTAGACTATAATGGGACTTTGCTTAGATGAACCGAGGAGTGGCAGAAGGAGTTATTTTAGTTAAATATGAGGTGTTGCATTTTGGCAAGAAAAATCAAGGCAAGACATGTAGGTAGGGTCCTGTCGAAAGTTGCCAATCAAGGAGAACTCCATAGAAATTATCGAATCCCTGCAGTGAGGAAACAGGCTATTCGGTCCATCGAGGCCACACTGAACCTCTAAACAGCATCCCACTGAACAAACCCCTACCCTATCCCTCTGAGCCTGCATTTTCCATGGCTAATCCACCTCACCTACACATCCCTGGATACTATATCCAATTTAGCATGGCCAATCTACCCTTATCTGTATATCTTTATACTGCCGGAGGAAAACATAACATCCGGAGGAAACTCACACAGACACGGGGAGAATGTGCAAACCCCACACAGGCAGTCATTCAAGGATGGAATTAAACCCAGATCGCTGCGCTCTGAAGCAGCAATGCTAGCCACTGAGCTACTGTGTCACCTTGTGGTGCAGGTTCTCCGTTCCTTGAAAGTGCCATCACAGGTAGACAGCGCAGTGAAGAAGGCACTTGGTGATCTTCCTTTTATTGGTGCGTGCTTTGCGTCTAAACATTTGCGTGACATATTGCATTGTTTGGCTACTTTTGTAATATTGCCTTTAATTCTGGTCACCCTGCTGTCAGAAAGATGTCGTCAAACTTGAAAGGGTGCAGATGAGATTTAAAAGAGTGTTGCAGGTGTTGGAGGGTCAGAGTTACAGGGAGAGTTTGAATACGCTGGGACTATTTTCAAGTGTTGAGGCTGAGAGGTGACGTTAAAGACGTTTATAAAATCATGAGGGACATAGATAAGGTAAATAGTCAATGTCTTTTCCCCAGGATTGGCGAGTCCAAAATTAGAAGACAAAGGTTTTAGGTGAGGGGGGAAAGATTTAAATAGCGACATTTTCACACAGAGACTGCTGTGTGTATGGATTGAACAGCCAAAAATGATAGTGGAGGCAGGTACAGTTATACCATTTAAAAGGCATTTGGACGGATACATGCATGGGAAGTGTTGAGAGGGAGATGGGCCAAGTGCTGGCAAGGGGGACGAGATTTATTTAGGATATTTGGTCGGTATGGATGATCAGACCGAAACGTCTTTTTCCGTGCTGTGGATCTCTGAGACTCTATTGCCCCTTGAGTGTATAACACAGGAACAGGAGGAGGCTGTTCAGCTTCTGAATTCTGTCAGTCAGTTTATTTGCTCAATTGCTTGAGAGTAAAACACAAAAATACATCATTCAGATTTTGATGTGTATTTTAAAGAAACAGGAGAAAGGCTTTTAGTCTAGAGAAGCTGTAAGAAATAGCAAGAGGCCATTCAGGTCCTCGACTCCATTCCACAGGAGCAGCAGGTGAGCACAGAGCTTTTGGAGCCTGTTCATCAGTGGCAGGAGGAGGACATCTATTTTAACAAACCTTGGATCAGGAGGCAGTCGCGCAACTGCTCGAGACTGTGACACAGAAATAGGAGGCAGTCATTCAACTGCTTGATCATGGGACACAGGGTCATGAGGGTGTCACTCAGTGCTCGAAACTGGGGAACAGGGAAATCTGGAGGTAAGTGAGGCCACAGGATCCTGTTACACAAGGACAGCAGGAGGTGACTCACTCCCCACCAGTATGGGACACTGGGAGAGAAGGGGAGTTTGCTTGTTACTAACAGGAACATATGAATAAGTTGCATTAGTGGTCCATTCAATGTTGCCCCACCATTCACTAAGACCACGGCTGATCTGATTGTGACTCCCTCATTCCATTTTACGGAGCCTGTCCTCTCTGAAGCCTCTGCTCCATTTCTTGGTCATGTTACCGACCCAGATGCTGAAACAACAGTCACCATGACTCATCCAGAGGGATGGCTCTCACCAGATGAGTCAGGATTTGAAGGATCCAATCGCAAGAATGAAAACACAAAATAAAGGCATTGCCAGATGTTTAGTTCTCTCAAATACGCAATCCAATTCACAAAACCAGCCCATCCATTATGCGTTCAGGATGGAGCACTGTGTAGATCCAACTAGCATACAGCTGCATGCAATCCGGTAATGTCCAGAGTGGATCTCTGGGCAGCCCACACCAATACTTGATGAATAATCCTGGACTAAATGTCCAGCGTGGGGAGCTGTGCAGACCGCACTGTTTCATTCATATATAAACCCAGGCTGTTGCATTGCTCGGTAACACTGTGTTAGATCACTGCCCAGTGAGGGGAAACTTGCAGCCAAATGCTGGAAGTGACAGGATGTGCAGCTCCCATCCATTTACAGTTCCATGCCTCCACCGTGCCTTGACAAGGGGTGCTTCCGACGTGAAAATCACTACGAGGACGAGATGTAAATGGAAAAAATTTAAACACCAATTGTTCTGATTCAGGCGAGTAACACTCCAATATTTAAAGATGACATAACTGAGATAATATCCAATGAGGTGCTGTGGATGGTGCAAACACGTAAGAGGAGGTTGGTGATGTTATAATGGTTGCACTATAAGCCTTCAAATCATCAATGGGAATTGGAGGAACAAATATGCAAGGAGACTGGGGAGACTGCAGGAGCAATCGGGTTGTCATAATAGGTTATTTTAATTTTCCTAACATAGACTGGGCTCTCCAGAGGGTTAAGGACTCAGATGGAATGAAATTTGTCAATGTGTTCCGGAAAGTTTCCACAAGCAGTATATAGAGGGTCCTACTCAGGAAGGGACAAAAAACTCGACCTACTGTTTGCACATGGGGCAGAATAGGTGACGGAGGTAAAGTGGAGAAGCATTTTAGGAAAAGTGACGAAAGTTGTATTAATTTTAAAATCGTTATGGGAGGGACAAAATTGGTCGACAGATTCAAGTTCTAAATTGGGGCAAGGCGAACTTTATTGGGATTTGACAGGGACTTGCAGGTAAAAGGGTCTCTGGCAGGTGGGAGGCAGTTAAAATTGAGATAATCCCTGTTCAAGGTTTATATGTTCCTTTGAAGGTGTAGGCAAAGTTAGGGTGGGAGAGAGAACCCTGAATGACAAGAGATAGTGAGGCTCTGACCAGTGAACAGGGAAGCGTAACTCAGGTTCAGACAGCTGAAATCAAGGGAATCCCTGGAAGTACACAGGGGATACAGGAGTTTACTGAAGAAGAAAATCACCAAAGCGAAAAGTGGGCATGAGGTAGCCTTGGCTGAGAAGATTATGTTGAATCCAAAGAGGTTGTTCCAGTATAGTAAAGAAAAAGAACAACTAGAGGGAAAATAGGATGCCTAAAATCCAAAATAGGCATGCGTATGTAATACTGCAAGAGATGGGCGAGGTCTCAACTTACCCTTTTTTTTTCATGAAGAAAGCCATGAAGACCTGTGACCTTTGGGGGGGGGGGGGGGGGGTGGGGGGGTGTTGTGGGGTTAGTTGTCATATCTTGGTGCAGTCCAAATCACAGTGGCCGTGATGCTGGACGTATTAGAATGCATAAAGTCAGATAAATTTCTTGGTTCTGGCCAGATATATCCAGGAAGGGAGTGAAGCAAGTTCAGGGGCCAAAGTACCGGAAGACTGGGCAGTAGAAAATGTTGTGCCCTTATTCAAGAAAGTCTGCAAAGAAAAGCCTGGGAAATATAGACCAGTAAGCTTCACATCTGTTTTCGGTAAACCACTTGAGAAGTTTCTGAGAGAAAAGATTACATGCATTTGGAAAACAGAGTTTGACTTGGAGCAGTCAGCATAGCTTTGTGCATGGCAGACCATGCCTTGCAAATTTTGTTAAAGTTTTTGGAGGAAGTGATCAAGAAGGTTGACGAGGGCAGGGTGGTGAACATAGTCTAAATGGATTTCAGTAAGGCCTTTGATAAGGTTCCACATTGTAGGCTGCTCTAAAAGGTTAGATTGCATGTAATACCAGGTGAAATGGCAAATTGGCGACACAATTGGCTTAATGTTAGCAAGCAAATGGCTATGGTGGAGGTATGCTTGTCGGACTGGAGGCCTGTGACGAATGGAATGCTTCAGGGGTCGGTGCTGGGACCATTGTTAATTGTTATCTCTGTCAATGATTGGACGAGAGTGCACAACGCAAGGTTAGTAAGTTTGAAGATGACACTAAAATAGGAGACATCGTTTACAGTGAGGAACATGATCTGAATAGCAGCAGTATCTTAACCAGCTAGGGAAGTGGGCTGAGAAATAACAAATGGAGATTAACATAGATGAGTGTGACGTCTTGCATTTTGGAAAGTCAAATTCAGGTGGGAGATTAATGCTGAATGAGAGGGCCTTAAGGAGTGTAGTGGAACAAAAGGATGTTGGGGACCAGGTGCACGGTTATCTGAAATTTTTGTCACAGATACACAGAACAGTGAAGAAGGCTGTTAGCACACTGGCCTTCATCAGTGCATTGAGTATAGAAGTTGGGATGTTATGTTGCAGTTGTACAGGATGTTGGTAAGACTGCAGTTGGAGTATTTTGTTCAGTTTTGTTCATCTTGCTCTACAAAGGATATCATTGAACAAGAAAGAGTGTGGAAGAAATTTACAAAGATGCTTCCTGGGTTAAAGGCTCTAAGTTATAGACAGAGGTTGGATAGGTTCGAACTTATTTCTTTACAGCATAGCTGAAAATGTGTTGCTGGAAAAGCGCAGCAGGTCAAGCAGCATCCAGTGAACAGGAGAATCGACGTTTCGGGCATAAGCCCTTCTTCAGGAAATTCTTTACAGCATAGGAAACTGAGAGGGTTCTTATAGAACTGCAACTCTTATAAAATCAAGAGAGGCGTGCATAGAGGTGAATACTTCAATTTTGTTCCCCAAGGTTGGGCAATCGAGGACTAGAGGACCACTATTAATGTTTGCAAAGGAAAAAATATATAAAAAGAAACCTGAGGGACAACTTTTTTTTTACACAGACTGTGGTTCGCATATGGACTGAACTTCCAGTGGAAGTGATTAAGGTAGATACAATAACAAAACTGAAAAGGCATTCGTACAAATACAGAGATAGGAAAGGATTAGAGGGATACAGAGCAAAGGCCTTGGGAAGTGGGCTGAGAAATAACGAATGGAGGTTGAAAAATCTAGGTAGGAGTTTAATGATGAAAGAGAGGGCCTTAAAGAGTTTAATGGCAAAAAAAGGAAGTTGGAGATCAGGCGCACGGTTTTCCGAAATTTGAGTCACAGATACACAGGACAGTGAAGAAGGCTTTTGACACACTGGCCTACATCAAGGCATTGAGTATAGAAGTTGAGACGTAATGTTGCAGTTGTACAGGATGTTGGTAAGACTGCAGTTGGAGTATTGTGTTCAATTGTATTCACCTTGTTCTAGAAAGGATATTATTGTATTGGAAAGATTGTAGAAGAAATTTACAAAGCTGTTTCCTGGGTTTAAGGTTCTAAGTTATAGGGAGAGGTTGGATAGGTTAGAACCTATTTCTTTACAGCGTTGGAAATGTGTGTGTGGGGGGGGGGGGGGGCATCTTACAGAAGTGTAGATATTATCAAATCATGAAAGGCGTGCATAGCGGTGAATATTTTAAATTCTTTCCTAGGGTTGGGGAATCGAGGACTAGAGGACATCCGCTAATGTTTGGAGAGCAGAAAAATAAGGAAGAACCTGAGAGTCAACGTTTTATACAGACTGTGGAACGCATATGGACTAAGCTGCCAGTGGAAGTGATTGAGGTGGATACAATAACAACATTGAAAAAGTATTTGACCCAATACATGAAAAGGAAAGGATTAGAGGGATAAAGAACAAGGGCAGAGAAATGGGGTGTGTGTGGGCGGACATTTTGGTTGGCATGGACCATCTGCGCCGACTGGCCTATTACCGTGCGGTATGGCTGTAATTGAGTGTGTTTTGGGGTTGAGAGAGACTGGGGGAAACTGAGAAGAAACTGTCATGGAAGGGCATGTTTACAGGTTTCAGAACGCAGAAATGAAGCCATTTCGATTGTACCATGCAACGTGAATCAGTATTAGGGAAAATTATGAGTGAATGGGATATTTCTGTGAGTTCAGGTGATGGACAGTTTTGGATGAGCATTCGTTCTGCAGCTTTGTAACTCGGAGAGAGAACAGCCTCATTGGACTGAATCTAACAAATATTAATCTCAGTGTTATTTTCATTGAGTGTGACAGTGGAAATGTCTGCACGAGGCTGAGCTGATTTCCTGGTGCTATCTTATCAAATTCACTTCATTGACTATCCATCCCACTCTATGGTGTCCTCCTCATGCAATGCTATCCTGATTCTCCCAGCCATCATGGCTGGAGGTACTCACAGTCGTCCGGATGCACCTTGATGGTGCTATCTTTAAAAGGCCAATGGGCACAGGGTTGAGCTTCCTCAGTTTGGAGCTGCCCTGAACAGATTATCCCGAGCATGGCAGATAAGTGTCAATCACACCACGGTTTATTGACAGGGGCACGGAGGTCCTGGTGGATGGGCAAGTAGAGGAGTGGACTATTCTCTTCCCAGAGGGATCACACCACCAGACCCACTGAGCCTGGTCTGAGCTCACCACCCACCTCAGTGCAGTATCTGCGGTCTGAAGAAATGTTCAGCAATACAGGACAAGCATCAATAAACTTCATCGCTCTGTCAGGATAAGGGTCACCATAATTTCTCTGCTCCCTCATGCTCACTGTATGTCTGTTATATCACCTACCCCCGAACACGATTCCTGCTCCACCACTCTCCCTGCTGCATGTGGCACCTTTCCTCTCTCTCTCTCTCTCCAAGTGAACTCCAAGCTTTCAATATTTAAATAGCAAGGGCAGTGATACATATCTGATTCATACCTGAAACTGAGTAGGTCAATCCACAAGGCACAGTGTCAGAACGAAAGAGGGAGAGGAAGAAAGAACAAGTTCTCTGTTGTTCGTAGTGGTTTGGAGAGTGAATGTTTACAGAGTAAAGTAAATTAAAAGAACAGTATACAGTCGTACATGGTCAATGCAAATAATAAATGGACAGTGAAACTTACCAGGGACACCAACAATAGCCAGGATATGATAATAAAAATATTGAATGAGGCGAATTACATGTAGGATCCGCGTAGGTAATGACAACCAATAATATGTAGAAAGAATCCAAACGTAATCGGATAAACCCCTGTTCATTGTTGGAACATTCCAGTCTATTGTTCTCAGATTCTGATCCATTCTTGGAACATTCCAATCTAATGTTCTTAGATTCTGATCTCTCCGTCCCCTCTCTCTGCTGCTGCTGATCACTGTTAGTGCCGTCGGTGATGTTCCCGCCCATGCTATGGGAGAACACATTGAACAGAGCCCATTTATCATTAAAATATGGACACCCTCCGCTGGGATAATTAGAATCCACGCAGACTGACATTAATCACAGTCAGCAAACAAACAGATTCAGTTAACCAGTTATGTACATCATTTTACATATCACAACAAAGGGGAACATTTACTTAGTTTGAATGGAATGGATGGGGCTGTTGAAGGATAAACTATAGATCTTATATATTTTTTTTGTCTTTCTTCTCGGTATGTGGGAGTATTGCTGGAACACTGCTGGGTTGTATACGTTTCGCCACGTTTAGCGTCAGGGATAAAATAACAGACCGCCTGCATAAATAGTCTGATGGGAAAGTGTTTAGATACCTTTCTGCAATGGTGCTCCTTGTTTGAAATGCCATGTTATCAAGTCCTTTCATAAATTTGAGACAGCATTTAGAGCATTGAAACTGCTGCTCAGGAACAGGGAGAAACACGAGGCAGTCACAGAGACTGGGACACAGGAACAGGAGGCAGTCCATTCAACTATTCAAGACTGAGACACTGGGACAGGAGGGTGTCATTCAACTGCTCGAGACTGGGACACAGGAACAGGAGGCAGTCATTCAACTGCTTGAGACTGGGACACCTGGACAGGAGGGAGTCATTCGACTGCTCGAGAATGGAACACAGGGACAGGGGGCAGTCACTCACCTGCACCAGAATGGGGCAGAGGGATATCTGGGGGCAAATGAGGACGCAGATTTCTGTTCCCCAGGAATAGGAGGAGGTGACTCACTCCCCACCACTGTGAGACGCTGCGAGAGAAGAGGAATTGGCTTGTCACTAACAGAAATATCTGAATAAGTTGCATGAGCGAGTCATTCAATTCCTGCACCAACATTTTCCCAAACCATTGCTGATCTGATTTTGATTCCCTCATTCCATTTTACAGAGATTCCCCTCTCTGCAGTCTCTGTTCTATTTGTTGGTCATGTTGTAGACCCAGATGCTGTAACTACAGTCATCGTGACTCATCCAGAGTGGGTCACCATAACATCTGGCCTTCCTAAATTTCCACAGCAGCTTAAAACAGCCTCCAGGAAACCATCCTCAGCATTTCCACGAACATACCAAAACTAGAATTATGTCAAATGCAAGTGATAAGTCTGGTCTGAATCAGTAAGAGTGGAGGAGATTCCTCATATTACTGAGCACATGATCAGCAGAGTGACTAACACAGGCGATCAATGGATAGGCAGAGAGCAAGTTACCAAGCTGTGCCTCAAAATTTAAACCCCACTTTCCAACAGGGAGCACAGGCAGGACACTGGGAAGTCAAAGAAAACGCAAGCTATGCTTCAGAATATTGTTTCTAGGCTTTTTTATTTTGGAAGCTGATGCTCTCGGGTAAGCAACATTCAAGGCCAGAGAAAGATATAGGATAGATATTCACATTAAAATTGGACAATTAAAACTGGATGTCATGACTTAAATATCAACAGTTTAAATACCAACAACTGGGAGGGATTTCGGAAATAGATAGTGGACAGAGACACAGAGTCAGTATTATGGAAGAATGCTTTTGCAAGTTTCAGAATGCTGAAGCGAAGAGATATCGATGGCATCTAGTAACATAGGCTGGTATTTCCGGGAATGATTAATTAATATGATATTGGTGGGAGGTCAGACAGAATCATCGATTCTCGGAGATGTACAGAACGAAGCAGATCCTTCAGTTCAACTCGTCCATGATGATGAGATATCCCAAAATAAGCCAATACCATTTGCCAGCATTTGGCCCACATCGATGTAAACCCTTCCTCTCCATGCACCCATCCCATTGCCTTTTAAATGTTGTAATCAAAGCAGCCCCCACCACCACCTCTGGCAGCTCATTCCACACATGCACCATTCTCTGTGGAAAGAGTTGTTCCTTTGGTCATTTTTAAATCGTTCCCCTCTCACCTGAAATCCATGCCCTCTAGTTTTGGGGTAAAGATATTGGCTATTCACTCTATACATGCCATTCTCGCTCCAGGAAAAATCACCTAACCTACTCACCCTTTCTCTGTTGCTAAAATCCTGGCAACATCCTTGTAAATCTGTTCTGACTCCCTTCAAGTTTCACAATATCTTTCCAATAGGAGGGAAACGAGAATTAAATGCAGTACTCCAAAAGTGGCTCAGATAATGTGCTGTGCAGCAGCAACGTGACCTCGCAATTCATATAGCCACTGGCAAATAAAGGCAAACATACCAAATACCTTTTTTCACTATCTTATATACCTGCGACTCTCCTTTCAAGGAATAATGAACCCGCATTCCAAGGTGTCTTTGTTCATCAACATCCCCCCACCCCCGGACAATACAATTAAGTGGATTCGTCCTGCCCTGATTTGCATTTCCAAAATGAAGCATCTCACATTTATCTAGATTAAACACCATCTGCTACTCTTCAGCCCATCAGCCCATCTGATCAAGATCCCATTGTACTCTGAGGTAAACCTTCTTTGCTGGCCATTCCACCATCAATTTTGCTGTCATCTGCAAACATTAAAACCATCACTGCTATGTTCACATGCAAATGATTTCTATAAATAATGAAAAGCAGTGGACCCAGCAGCGATCCTTGTAGTACACCACTGAATACAGCCCTTCTGTTCGAAAAGCAATCCACCACCACCACCCTCTGTCTCCTACTTTGGAACTAATTCTGTATCCACATGGTTAGTTCGCCCTGCATTACATGTGAACAAACCTTTTTAACTGGTCTACCATGCGGAAAGTTGTCAACTTGAAGTCCATGTCAACAATGTACACCTCTCTGCCTCAATGAATCCTCGTAGTCACTTCTTCAAAAAGACTTAGTCAATTTAGTGAGACACAATTTTCCACGCACCGAGCCATATTGCCTATCCATTATCAGTCCTTGCCTTTCAAAATACATGCAAACTTGTGCCTCAGAATCCTCTCCAACAACTTGCCCACCACTGACGTCAGGCTCCCCAACATTTCCTTACCATCCCTCCTAAATGTTGTCAGTAATTGCACAAAGATAGAAAGCCTCTTATCTTCCAGCACCTCACCTGTGACAATTGACGATACAAATATCTCAGAAGGGGCCCAGGAATCATTTCCCTAGCTTCCCACACTCTTCTCGGGTACACCTGATCAGGTCACGGGGATTTTTCTCCCTTTACAGGTTTTAGAAACTTCAGCATCTCCTCCTCTGTGATACGGACACTTTTCACGATGTCATGATTTATTTCAGAAGTTCTTTAAATTGCAAAATGTTTGTTTACTATCACCTCTATCTCCTGCTGTTCTGCACATCGGCAGCCTTGCTGATCTTTAAGTGGCCCAACACTCTCCCGAGTTACTCTTTTGTTCTTAAAGTATGTGTAGAGTCCCTTTAGATTCTCCTTAACACTATTTGCCAAAACTATCTCATCTCCCCTTTATGGCCTCCGGATTTTTCTCTTAAGTGTATTCCGACTGGCTTTAGATTCTTCTAGACAATCACTTTAAATCTGGAATGTAGAGGCTGATGCCGATGATGAATCCATTTCGGATTCTTGCAAAAACCCATCCGGTTCACTGATATCCTTGAAGGAAACAAACAGCCATCCTTACCTGGTCTGGGTTACATGTGACTCCAGACCGACAACAATGTGATTGATTCTTAACTACCCTCTAGGCAATTATTGATCGGGGATAAATGCAGGTCCAACCAGTGGTATCCTAATCCCGTGAGTGAATACAGAAAAAAAAACTTAATTCCTGCTGTGTCTTCCTGACATATGCTTTCCTCTTATCCGTGAACAGACTCTCAATGTCTTCAATCCTCCAGCATTCTTTACACCTACCAGCCTTACCATTCACCTGAACAGTGACATATTGGCTCTGTGCTCTTGACATGCCATGTTTGAAGGCTTTCCTCTTCTCAACTCGCCCCTTAATTGCGAATATCTGTCAACATCCACTTTGGAAGGTCTTGATTAATATCACCAAAATTGGCCTTCCTCCGAATTAGAATATTAACTTTTAGATCGTAATTCCTTTTCCATTTCTATTTCAAAACTAATAGAATAATGATTACGTGTCCCAAAGTGCTTTCCCTACCGATACCTTGGTCTCCTGCCCTACCTTATTTCCCAAGAGTATGTCACAGTTAGCTCCTTCTCGGTGTTGGAGAGCTTTGGGCAAGCAGCTGCAGCTTTGTATCTGTTAGTGTGGTCAGCCGTGTCTTCAATTCATTGGGCTGAATCTGACAGTAATTTTTCTCAGTGCCATTTTCATTGAGTGCGACATTGGGATTGTCTGCACCAAGCCGAGCTAGTTTCCTGGTGATATCTTATCGTAGTCACCTCATTAACTACGCACCTCCCCCGTGATGACCCTCTCATTCAACGTGAATCCGATTCTCCCACTAATCATGGCTGGAAGTAAATACCATCGCCCGGATGACCCTATATATTCCGTGATCCCTGGCATTGGTGCCATCTTATAAAGGCCAATGGGCACATGCCTGAGCTTTCTCAGGTTGTAGCTGCCCTGCACAGTTTACCCCGAGCATGGCAGATAAGGGGCAATTAAACGACGTTTTGTCGACAGGGGCACGGAGGTCCTGGTGGATGGTCTAATACAGAGGGTAGCCCTTCTCTTCCCAGAGTGGGGCCCACCACCAGACACACCGAGCATGGTCTGAGCTCACCACCCAGCTCAGTGCTGTATCTGTGGTCTGAATAAATGTCCATCAATACAGGACAAGCATCAATAACCTTCCCCGTTCTGTCAGGATAAGGGTTAACGTATTCTCTCTACTCCCTCGCACTCACGGTATATCTGTTATAGCACCGACCCCTGAACAAGGCTCATGCACCACCACTTTCCCTACTGCATGCAGCACCTTCACACACTTTACAATTCTTCCAGGTTTGTTATCTGCGAATATTAAAATTGTCCTGCAGTCATAATCCACACAAAAATGCTGACTAACCCACTGGTGTGAGAAAGTGCAATACTAACACAATCCCTAAAGACAGACTGAAATACTGACACACACCAGACAGAGCGAGGGAAATATTGACAATGTTGTCATGGAGCAAGGGAAATACTGACAGACACTCCATATCTGTGTTAGTTCCATGTATTAGTGAATGTCTCTATATCTCTGTATTCGTGTGCGTCTGTGTGTATCAGCGTGGGGCGAGTCTGACAGTCTCTGTGGTTTTTAAAGTGTCATAATATCCCCAACACACGAGATCTGAGGAAGGGTCCTTCCATTTCTGTCCATTCTGTTGCTGTCAGTCTCTGCTGATCTCCTCACACCACTGTACAGGAGGAAATGGAGGGTGAAAATCATCAGGAATTCAGTTTACGAGGGACAAAGGGAGGGAAGTAAGTCAAAGCACCAGCCAAACTGAGAGCACAATCAACACACACAGACGCGCATACACACACACACACGCTCTCTCTCTCGCTCTCTCTCTCTCTCACACACACACATACACACACACAAATCTGCAGGAGATCTTTAGGGTAGCTTCCTCAGCCCAGAAGGCTGCAATTTATCATCATCGAATCCGTACAGTGTGGAAGAAGGCCATTCAGCCCATTGAGTCCAAATGAACAGAAGTGAGGATATTCACTGAAGTTTACATAATGTTCAGAACAAATAGTCAATGTCCATGTGCAACAAGAACTATACACCATTCAAGATCGTACTGTATAAGTTTGGGTAACATTCATGCAACCGCACTGCTAGACACTGCACATTTTGACAATAAAAGGTGCTGCTCAATCAGCACCTCAATCTGGGTTCACAAGAAGATGAGGAAGTCATTCAGCCCATCAAACTTTTGCACATGACTTATGATAGCTCATTTAGTACCTCCTGCCAATTACACGGGAAGAGAAGGAATCTACTCATTCCCACATGTTACTTACACGGTATCCGAAAGAGAATATTTCACACACAAAGGAAGACGAAGAGGTCATTCAGTTTCTCAAGTCACGAACACAGGGACAGGAAAGCCTGAGAGATGCTCTAACATCACAAATAAATGGAGCAGGAACTTAACAGATCAACTGCACCAAATTGATGTACATGGCTTAATTATTCATATTACATAAATGAGTGTCCGTCCATAATCATCAAATTTCAACTTCGTTATTCTTTCACAACGCTACAGATTAAACACACAGTTACTGCACTCTCTCCTCGTGGTACCATCATGCCAGAGTTTAGTCTGGTGAAACTCCTTTGCCCTGTCTCGATGACAAAGAGATCATTATTTATAAAGCAGTCCAAATCTGTACACAATGCACCAAATACTCCCTTCAACAAAACACCACCATTGGGAAAGATATGGTAACTCTGATGCTTCAATCAATTTGTATGAAGAGCCATGTATCATTTAATTCCTGCCAAGTAAGAATTCTGTTAGTCACTTATGACCAAGGTCCTTTTCAACAAAAGCACTCGCCAACGTCTCACCATTTTAAAAACTATATATATAAATGTGAATGATGATATTTGTTGTTCCCATCTGATTCAGTTTGTATGCCTCGTGAATAGCTATTGCCAAACACTCATCCTTCTGATACTCCACAAGCCTTCAGTCCAGAGAAAAACATTGCTCTTCTCATATCTCCATTACCCAATTTTTAATCCATATGGTATAAATTCCAAACCACCAATCCATGGACTCTAATATTCCTCACTCACCTGTATTCAACCATGTCAAACATCTGCTGAAAATCCAAATATTCAATTCCCATTGGTTCTCAATTGTTAATGTCACAACGGACAATTTTCACAAACTCCAGTTGGTTTGTCAAAGATCATTTCCCTTTCCTGAATCGCGGCCTAATCTACCATATCAGATCATTGCTCTCCAAGTGTTTAGTCGTCACATTCGAATAAAAGGTTACAATGATTTACTCACAGGTGACATCAAGCTATTTAGTTTTCTTTTTTCCCTCTCCGTCCTGTTTTGAATGTTTAGTTAAACAATAGCTGCTTCCCAGCCTGCAGAATACTTTCTAGAATCTAAACAGCTTTGAAGAATACTCAGCAATTGTTTCACTAGCTCTGTTGCCACCTCTAAAACATCTGGGATTAGATTACTTACAGTGTGGAAACAAGCCCTTCGGCCCAACAAGTCCACACCGACCCGCCGAAGCGCAACCCATCCATTCCCCTACATTTACCCCTTACCTAACTCTACGGGCAATTTAGCATGGCCAATTCACATAACCTGCACATTTTTGGATTGTGGGAGGAAACCGGAGCACCCGGAGGAAACCCACGCAGACGCGGGGAGAACGTGCAAACTCCACACAGTCAGTCGCCTGAGTCGGGAATTGAACTGGGATCTCTGGCGCTGTGAGGCAGCAGTGCTAACCACTGTGCCACCGTGCCGCTAAATGTAGCTCATCAGATGCAGCAACTTATGAAACTTTAATTAAATTAGATTTTCAGAAGCCCACACTTCATTAATTTTAATTTCCTGCAGTTGTTCATTTTTACCAGTGCCCCTGTTTCCTAGTATTTCTGGAAATTAGTTTCTGTACGTTCCCCTGTTGAGAAGATGGAACCAATGTATTCCTCTCAGCAGGCAGATGGCCTCTGTCAGTTCGTAAATACATCGGAGGACTGCACTTCAGAGATGGTGGTTATATAACCCACTCCTAGCTGGAAAATTCCAGAATTGAAACAGTTCACTTCATGGTGCGTGTCAGCACACTCCAGTTTCTGGTGTGAAGGTACAGGTTATACTGAAGCAGGGGACAGAGCTCAGTGACCACCTCAATTTTGAAACAAGCTGGTTTCACACTTTACACATGAATGAGTCCAGCTAAGAAAAATGTTCCTGGAAATCCTGGAAAGTGCAATGTCCCGCTGCACCCTGCTTACAAGAGCTTGCCTTCTGTCTTGCCTCAGCTCCATTTGTTTACCATGAACCAAGACTCTCTGTAAATGCAGTGTCCAGAGTGGGGTCACTAGACCCTCGGTTCTCCCTGAATGAACTCAGCAGCTGACAACACAACCCTGAGAACACCATCCACAGAAACTCCACTGACTTTCTAATGACAACAGCAAGTCAGTTCCCCACACACATGGTGCACCCATTCAGTGTTGAAAATGGCTTCCTTTCCTCAGTTTCTCTTCCTGGCTGAGAAAGCCGTTGCATCACTTCACAGTCCCGCAGTAACAGTTCCTGTGTCTAAAGAAGCAGTTGACAATGTAATATTACGTTTCTCTGTATCTCGACAACTATAATGCCAGCGCCAGTATTGCCGATGGAGTTGATCACCACATTCAGAGAAAAGAGTCAAAGAGAACATAACTCACTTCAAGCAAGGACATCCCGAAATGAGTGTGATATTCAGGAATATGGGAAAAGGGGAAATGTTAGAATAACTTCCCATTCTATTTCCTTCTAGTCTTTCATCAGCAATCATTTTGCTTGCTTTTCCTTTCTCTCTCTCTCTCTCTCTCTCTTGCTGGACATTTCTCCATCCATTCAACACAAACCTCCCACTCACCCTTCCAACCATTCCTGATATAAATAATATTATTTCTCAGTTGCATACAGTTTTGATAGGGTCACTGAACTTGATATGTTATCTGTGTTTCTTCCGACAGACTGCCATATCTGCTGAGATTCTCCAACATTTTTTCAGATGCTGGAGAATTGCATTTCAGATGTCAAGCATCCGCAGTTCCTTGGTTTATTTTTCCTTGAATGTTGTAATTTCCCGGGAGTTCAACATCAATGATAAGGGCAGCATTTATTGCCCATCACTAATGGCCCTTGACCACGTGGCCAGTTGTCAAGACAATATGGAGCCAAATACATAGTTGTGGGTCTGAAGTCACACTTAGTCCAGACTGGGCAAAAATGTTAAGTTTCTTTATCAAAGGCTACCATCTAAATAAAAAAAGAAATCCTGATGGTTTGTCGTTGCTTTGAGTGAAATTAGATTCCAATCCAATTTTTCTCATTCGAATTATGTTTAGTCATCATCTATGGTTGAATTTCAAACAACCCTTTGAGAGTCATAACCTGTCCCTCTGAAATATACGGGTCAGTGACATTATTACTCTGATACAGAGTCCCTGTTGTGAAGTAACTGTAGATACAAGAACATGTTTGTGGTCAAAATATTTGTACCTGGAAGAGAGGGCAGAAGAGAACTGGAGACATATAATCTGTCCTTAACGAAGAGGTTGATGATGGATAATTCAGCAACAGCACTGCAGCAGAGCTGCAGACTGGATGTCGACAGAATTGATTACAGAGAGAATGCCAAAAATAAAACAGTCCAGGGTAAAAAGGAGACTCAAGGTTCCAAACAGTCTTCTTCCTTGTTACATGTTTATGGGTAAGTAGTTTGGAAATGCATGAAAAGGAAGTGGAGTTTGAGATGAACGTTTATGTATTTGCTAAATATAATTAACCGGATTAGAAATAACCTTCAGCATCGTTTATAGAATCGACAGAGATAGACTTACCAGGAACACCAATAATAGCGAGGATGGGATAGCACCCAGCTTGAATAATCAATCGTACGGCTTGTATCCGCAACTCTAACCATGTCCAATCCTGATAAAGATAGTGAAGACCCCAGGATAAACCCCTGTCCATTGATGGAACATTTCAGTCCAACGTTCTCAGATTCTGATCCATTGTTGGAACATTCCGGTCTAATGTTCTCAAAATTCTGATCCCTCCCTCTCTCTGTAGCTGCTGATCCCAATCTAGTTGACTCTCCCCCGAATACTATGGTATAACAAGTTGAAAGAAGCCCCTAATTATGCAAAAGGGAAACCCTGCAGTGACCCAGTAAGGTCCAGGAAGACTGATATTGAACGCAGTCATTTAAAAAAAAAGCTCTAGTTCACCCATTTCATGACAACGCTCATATGTCACAGTCGTACTTGGTGCAGGTGGGATGTTGATATTGCTGACTATTGGGTTAGTGGCACATCTCCAATTATAAATATAGGGGTGAGAGAGAGAGATGATGCTTTCTCTTCACAAGCTCGATGATTCTATTGTGTTTTGGCAGGGTAGGAATTGCTGGGCTCCTGAGACCATCTGTGTCTGATGACGAGGCCTGCTGCATCCTTTTGTTTTATTTATTTATGTTTCACATTGACATTTATCTGACAGTCATTTAACGGTTTAGGTGGGGTTAGGCATTTTTGATAGGCTCCGACAACACCTTAGACAGTGTAGATACAATCCATTCCTTGTTGTCCTTGCAGCTGTGGTGTGATAGTCAAGCTCTCCTAGAAACAGGATTCTTAGTTTTACATTTCGCCAGTTATTGCTGGGGTCACAGCAGAGGCTGGAAGGCGGTAAATCTCTCCTGGCTTCTCCACACTCTCTCTCTGAGACTTCTCTCAGAATTGTATTTTGATTTTTTTTTCCTGATGGATGGGCAAGTACAGAGGAGCGCCATCCTTTTACCAGAGGGGGCCACACCACCAGACCCACCGAGGATGGTCTGAGCTCACCACCAAGCTCAGTGCATTATCTGCATTCTGAAGAAATGTTCAACAATACAGGACGAGCATCAATAACCTTCCCGCTCTGTCAGGATAGGGGTCATCGTATTTTCTCTGCTCCCTCACACTCACTGTATATCTATTGCAGCGCCTTCTCCAGAATGAGACTCCATCACTCTCAGTACTGCATGCAACACCTTCTCTCTCTCTTACCAATGCAATACCCCCACGTTGTTATAAAATGGCCTGTTGAGTGCTGTTCGAGAATTATCTAAATGAAGTCATTTGTACAATGTTCCAAATATTTCCCAAGTTCAGGAAAATGTTCGTTCCCCAGTGTGCAACACATCAGGGAACGAGCAGAGTTTTATTTTTTTAAAAATCACTCAGAAGGAAAGTGCGTCATGAGGCCATTAAGCCTCTCAAACATACTCCAAAATTCAGACAAAGGGAGCACCTAAACTCTTGAAGACTCACTCTCTTCTTGAAGATAGACACCACAATGGAGTGTTTCCAGTTTTGCTGGAACACTCCTGTAATCCGGAATGTTGTGGAATATTTCACACAGTGCCAACAGAACTCTGTAACCACTTTTATTAAAACCAGCTATGAATAGCTGATGACCTGTTTACCATTGGTAATATCTGTTTGAGAAAACCCTTTTTGGCTTTGTTAGAGACATTGCAAGAAATTTCATCTGACTACAATTTTGGTTATATTATTGAAACTCTTTGTGACTTCCCCTGTGAGGAAAGATGTAAAATACTGTTTTAAATTCTCTGCCTGTTCCCTGAAACCAATTCCCCAGTCACATCCTCCAGCTGCCCCACATATACTTTCCTGCCATTCTTTCAAGGTTCTCACACACACATCATGAACTTTTTTTTAATCGATATGGAAAAGACCTTGTGTTTAGATTTTTAAAATATATTTCTTGTCAGTTTTGGAATATTATTCTTTGTATCTTGCTTTATACAATTTGCTTCTGGTTCCAAACGTAGACATTCAAAAGCTGGCCGACACGAGTGTTCCCGAATCTGAGTTCTATAGTTTGTGTTTGAATGGTATCCTTCACAGCGTTTGTGCATCATGGGTGGTTCATCTTCACATCGTCATATCATCTTCTTTCTGACCAGAGTCAATCATTTCTGAGCATTATGAAATATCTGCTTACATTTCTACACCACACATCTACTGATCTTCACCTGGGTCCATTTTCACATTTCGTTTTTTCACAGATATAAGGCATAGGATTATCGTGGGATGTGTGTGTGATTATGTGTATATCTATTTAAGGGCTGGAGACAGGGTGGTGGCAGAGGGTTGTGCGTGTGTATTTCTGTGTATATCTGCTCAATGGCAGGAGAACAGGGTGGTGGTGGAGGGTTGGTGTGTGTGTTCTGTGGTGTGTGTTTCTGTGTATATCTGCTAAATGGCAGGAGACAGGGTGGTAGTGTGTGTATTTATGTGTATATCCCTTCAATGGCAGTAGGCAGGGTTGTCGTGGAGGGTTGTCTATGTGTTCCTGCATATATGTGCTTAATGGCAGGATGCACGTTGTTCATGGAATATTGCGTGTGTGTGTTTGTTTTTGCATATATCTATTTAATGGCAGGAGACAGGTGGTGGTGGAGGGTTGTGCATGAATGTGCGTTTTTGTGTATATCTGTTGAAGGGCAGAAGGCAGGGTGTTCGTGGAATGTTGTGTGTGTTATTGGCAGGAGATTGGGTGGAGATGGAGGGTAGATGTCTTTGCTTCTGTGTCTAAGTGCTTACTTCTAGGAGACAGGGTGGTGGTGGAGGATTTTGTGTATTTGTGTTTCTGTGTATATCTGTTAAATTGCAGGAGACAGAGTGTTGGTGAAGGGTTGTCTGTGTGTTTTTTTCTGAGTCTGTCTGTTTACTGCTGGTGTTAGGGTGGTGGTGAAGGGATGTGTAAGTTTTTCTGTATTTATCTGCTCAATGACAGGAGGCAGACTGGTGTTGATGTAGGGTTGCGTGTGTTTCTGTTTATATGTATATCTGATTAATTTCAAGAAACAGGGTGGTCGTGGAGCGTTCTGCATGTATGTATGTTTCTGTGTATATCTGTTTAAGGGCAGGAGACGGGGTGGTGGTAGAGGTTTCTGGGCGTGTTTCTGCATGCATCTGTTTTAAGGGCTGGAGACAGTGTGGTGGTGGAGGGTTGTGCGTGTGTATATCTGTATATATCTGATTAACGGCAGGAAACAGGGTGGTGGTCGAGGGATGTGTGTGTGTGTGTTTGTGCATATATATGCTTAATGGCTGGAGGCAGGGTGGTGGTGGAGAGTATAGTGTCTGTGTTTCTGTGTCTATGTGCTTACTGACAGTAGACAGGGTGGTGGTGGAGGGTTGTGTATGCATGTGCGGATATCTGTTTCAGGTCAGTAGGCAGGGTGTTCATAGAACATAGAACATAGATCATTACAGCGCGGTACAGGCCCTTCGGCCCTAGACGTTGCGCCGACCTGTTATATCAATCTGATGCCCATCTAACCTATACTATTCCATGTACGTCCACATGCTTGTCCAATTACGACTTAAATGAACTTAAATTTGGCGAATCTACTACCGTTGCAGGCAAAGCATTCCATACCCTTACTACTCTCTGAGTAAAGAAACTACCTCTGACATCTGTCCTATATCCATCACTCCTCAATTAAAGCTATGCCCCTCGTGCTCGCCATCACCATGCTTGTAATACTGTCCACCCTATCTAACCCTCTGATTACCTTATATGTCTCTATTAAGTCACCTCTCAACCTTCTTCTCTCCAACGAAAACAGCCTCAAATCCCTCAGACATTCCTCGTAAGACGTCCCCTCCATACCAGGCAACATCGTAGTAAATCTCCTCTACACCCTTTCCAAAGCTTCCACATCCTTCTTATAATACGTTGACCAGAACTGTACTCAATACTCCAAGTGTGGCCGCACCTGTGTCTTGTACAGCTGTAGCATAACCTCATGGTTCCGGAACTCGATCCCTCTATTAATAAAAGCTAAAACACTGTATACCTTCTTAAAAACCCTGTCAACCTGGGTGGCAACTTTCAAGGATGTGTGTACCTGGACACCGAGATCTCTCTGCTCATCTACACTACCAAGAATCATACCATTAGCTCAGTACTTTGCATTCTGGTTACTCCGACCAAAGTAAATCACCTCACAATTGTCCGCATTAAACTCCATTTGCCACCTCTCAGCCCAGCTGTGCAGCTTATCTATGTCTCTCTGTAACCTCACAACATCTTTTGTCACTATCCACAACTCCACCGACCTTAGTGTCATCTGCAAATTTACTAACCCACCCTTCTACGCCCTCATCCAGGTCGTTTATAAAAATGACGAACAGCAGTGGGCCCACACCGACCCTTGTGGTACACCAATAGTAACTGGACTCCAGGATGAACATTTCCCATCAAACAGCACCCTCTGTCTTCTTTCAGCAAGCCAATTACTGATCCAACCTGCTATAACTCCCACAATCCCATTCCTCCGCATTTTCTTCAGTAACCTACTGTGGGGAACCTTATCGATCGACTTACTGAAATCCATATATATCACATCAACTGGTTTACTCTCAACTACCTGTTTGGTAACCGTCTCAGAGATCTCAATAAGATTTATGAGGCACGACATTCCCTTCACAAAACCGTGCTGACTATTCCTCATCAAATTATTCTTTTCCAGATGATTATAAATCCTATCTCTTATAACCTTTTCCAACACTTTACAAGCAACTGAAGTAAGGCTCACTGGTCTATAATTACCAGGGTTGTCTCTACTCCCCTTCTTGAATAGGGAACTACATTTGCTATCCTCCAGTCTTCTGGCACTATTCCTGTAGACAATAACGATTTAAATATCAATGTCAAAGGCTCGGCAAATGCTCCCTGGCTTCGCAAAGGATCCTAGGATAATACCCAGCCGGCCCAGGGGACCTATCTACTTTCACACTCTGCAGGATTTCTAATACCTCTTCCTTGTGAACCTCAATCCCACCTAGTCTAGTAGCCTGTATCTTAGTGATCTCCTCGACAACATTGCCATTTTCTAGAGTGAATACCGTCGAATAATATTCATTTAGTGCTTCCCTTATGTCCTCTGACTCCTGACACAACTTCTCATTAATATTCTTGATTGGCCATAATCTTACTCTTGTCATTCTTTTATTCCTTAAATACCTATAGAAAGCCTTAGCGTTTACCCTGATCCTATCCGCCAACAACTTCTCATGTCTCCTTCTTGCTCTTCTGAGCTCTCTCTTTCTTTCTTTCCTGGCGACCTTATAACGCTCAAGCGCCCTAACTGAGCCTTCACATCTCATCCTAACATAGGCCTCTCTCTTCCTCTTGACCAGTGATTCCACTTCCTTCGTAAACCACGGCTCCCTCGCTATACAGCGTCCTCCCTGCTGACAGGTACATACTTATCTAGGAGCTTTTCCTTGAATAAGCTCCACATTCCCAATATGCCCATCCCCTGCAGGTTTCTTCCCCATCTTATGCTTCCTAAATCTTGCTGATTGCATCGTAACTGCCGTATCCCCAGCTGTAAATTGAGTGAAAGGTTGTGTGTGTGTGTATTTCCGTGTATAACTGTTTGATGACAGGAGACAGGTTGGTCAAGGAGGTTTGAGTGAGAGAGTGTGTGTGTGACTGTTTCTGTGTATATATGGTTAATGGCATGAGACAGTTTGGTGTGTGTGTGTTTTTGAGTTTATCTATGTCTCTCTGTAACCTACAACATCTTTTGTCACTATCCACAACTCCACCGACCTTAGTGTCATCTGCAAATTTACTAACCCACCCTTCTACGCCCTCATCCAGGTCTTTTATAAAAATGACGAACAGCAGTGGGCCCACACCGATCCTTGTGGTACACCAATAGTAACTGGACTCCAGGATGAACATTTCCCATCAAACAGCACCCTCTGTCTTCTTTCAGCAAGCAAATTACTGATCCAACCTGCTATAACTCCCACAAACCCATTCCTCCGCATTTTCTTCAGTAACCTACTGTGGGGAACCTTATCGAACGACTTACTGAAATCCATATATACCACATCAACTGGTTTACTCTCAACTACCTGTTTGGTAACCTTCTCAGAGAACTCAATAAGATTTATGAGGCACGACATTCCCTTCACAAAACCGTGCTGACTATTCCTAATCAAATTATTCTTTTCCAGATGATTATAAATCCTATCTCTTATAACCTTTTCCAACACTTTACAAGCAACTGAAGTAAGGCTCACTGGTCTGTAATTACCAGGGTTGTCTCTACTCCCCTTCTTGAATAGGGAACTACATTTGCTATCCTCCAGTCTTCTGGCACTATTCCTGTAGACAATAACGATTTAAACATCAATGTCAAAGGCTCGGCAAATCCTCCCTGGCTTCGCAAAGGATCCTAGGATAAAACCCAGCCGGCCCAGGGGACCTATCTACTTTCACACTCTGCAGGATTTCTAATACCTCTTCCTTGTGAACCTCAGTCCCAGCTCGTCTAGTAGCCTGTATCTTAGTAATCTCCTCGACAACATTGTCATTTTCTAGAGTGAATACCGTCGAAAAATATTCATTTAGTGCTTCCCTTATGTCCTCTGACTCCTGACACAACTTCCCATTAATATTCTTGATTGGCCATAATCTTACTCTTGTCATTCTTTTATTCCTTAAATACCTATAGAAAGCCTTAGCGTTTACCCTGATCCTATCCGCCAACAACTTCTCATGTCTCCTTCTTGCTCTTCTGAGCTCTCTCTTTCTTTCTTTCCTGGCGACCTTATAACGCTCAAGCGCCCTAACTGAGCCTTCACATCTCATCCTAACATAGGCCTCCCTCTTCCTCTTGACCAGTGATTCCACTTCCTTCGTAAACCACGGCTCCCTCGCTATACAGCGTCCTCCCTGCTGACAGGTACATACTTATCTAGGAGCTTTTCCTTGAATAAGCTCCACATTCCCAATATGCCCATCCCCTGCAGGTTTCTTCCCCATCTTATGCTTCCTAAATCTTGCTGATTGCATCGTAACTGCCGTATCCCCAGCTGTAAATTGAGTGAAAGGTTGTGTGTGTGTGTATTTCCGTGTATAACTGTTTGATGACAGGAGACAGGTTGGTCAAGGAGGTTTGAGTGAGAGAGTGTGTGTGTGACTGTTTCTGTGTATATATGGTTAATGGCATGAGACAGTTTGGTGTGTGTGTGTTTTTGAGTATGTCTGCAAGAGGCAGGGTGTTCATGGATTGTTGTGTGGGCGTGTGTGTGTGTTTCTGTGTATATCTGTTTAATGCCAGAAGACAGAGTGTTGGTGGGGGTGGGGGTCGGCGGTGTCTGTGTGTGTGTTTTATTTTCTGTGTGTGTCTTTTTAATGGTAGGTGAAT
>NC_057717.1:56794170-56799679 GCF_004010195.1 Chiloscyllium plagiosum | reverse complement strand
GTGCGTGTGTGTGTGTGTGTGTGTGTGTGTGTGTATCTGATTAATGGCAGCAAACAGGATGGTGGTGGAGGGTTCTGTATGTGTGAGTGTTTCTGTGTATATCTGTTTCAGGGCAGGAGACAGGCTGGTGGTCGATGGTATTGTGTGCGTATTTCTGTGTATATTGGCTCATTGGCGCAAGAACAGCGTGGCGTGGAGGGATGTGTGTATGTTTCAGTGTATATCTGTTTAACGCCAGGAGACAGGGTGGTGATGTAGGATTGTGTGTGCGTGTTTCTGTGTGTACCTGTTTAATGGCAGGAGGCAGGATGGTGATGGAGGGTTGTGTGTGTATTTCTGTATGTTCCTGTTTAATAGCAGGAGACAGGGTGTTCGTGCGGTGTTGTGTGCGTGTGTTTCTGTATACATCTATTTAAGGGCCGGAGACAGGGTGGTGGTGGTGGAGGGTAGTGTTTGCGTGCGTGTTTCTGTGTATACCTGTTTAATGACAGGAGACAGGTTGGTGCTGGAAATATGTGAGTATGTTTCTGTATGTATTTGTTTAATTGCAGGACACAGTGGTGGAGGATGGTGGTGTCTGTGTGAGTGTGTTTCTGCGTATATGTATTTAATGGCAAGAGACAGTGTGGTGGTGGAATGTAGTGTCTGTGTTTCTGTGTCTACGTGCTTACTGGCAGGAGACAGGGTGGTGGTGGAGGATTGTGTATGCATGAGCATTTCTGTGAATATCAGCTTAAGAGCAGTAGGCAGGGTGTTCGTGGAAGGTTGTATGTGTGTTTCTGTGTTTATCTATTTAATGACAGGAGATTGGCTGGTGGTCGAGGATTATGTGTGCATTTCTGTGTAGCGAAGGATACAGGGTGGTCGTGTAGGTTTGTGTGTGTGTTTCTGTGTAGATCTGTTTAAGGGCTGGAGACAGGGTAGTGGGGGAGGGTTGTGTGTCTGTGTGTATTTCTGTATATCTCTGCTCAATAGCAGGAGAACAAGATGGTGTTGGAGGATTACGTGTGTGTTTCTCTGTATATCTGCATATTGGCTGGAAAAAGGGTGGTGGTCGAGGGTTGTGTGTGTGTATATTTCTGCATATACCTGCTCAATAGCAAGAGAATAAGGTAGTGTTGGAGGTTTGTGCGTAGGCAGGATGTTCGTGGAAGGTTGTATATGTGTATCTGTGTATATCTGTTTAATGGCAGGAGACAGGGTGGTGGTCGAGAGTTGCGTGTGTTTGTTTCTGTGTATATCTGTTTAATGGCAGTAGACAGGGTGGTGGTCGAGGGTAAGATGTGTGTGCAGTTCTGTGTATATCTGCTCAATGGCAGGAGACGGGGTGGTCTTGGAGGGTTGTGCGAGTGTGTGTTTCTGTTAATATCTATTTAAGGACTGGAGTCAGCGTGGTGGTGTTGGAGGGTCTTGAGTGTGTGTTCCTGTATACATCTGATTAAAGGCAGGAAACAAGATGATGGTGGAGGGATTGTGTGTTTCAGTGCATTTCTGTTTACTGACAGGAGACAGAGTGGTGATGTAGGGTTGTGTGTGCGTGTTTCTGTGTGAACCTGTTTAATGGCAGGAGACAGAGTGTTCGTGCAGTGTTGTGTGCTTGTCTTTGTGTATATGTATATTTAAGGGCTGGAGACAGGGTGGTGGTGGAGGGTAGTGTTTGCGTGTTTCTGTGTATAACTGTTTAATGACAGGAGACAGGGTGGTACTGGAAATATGTGTGTATGTTTATGTATGTATCTGTTTAATTGCAGGACACAGTGGTGGAGGAGGGTGGTGTCTGTGTGAGTATCTGTTTCTGCATATAACTATTTAATGGCAAGAGACAGTGTGGTGTTGTAATGTAGAGTGTCTGTGTTTCTGTGTCTACATGTTTCCTGGCAGGAGACAGGGTGGTGGTGGAGGGTTGTGTATGTATGAGCGTTTCTCTGTGGTGGAGGGTGGTGGTCGAGAGTTTGTGTGTGTGTGTTTCTGTGAATGTCTATTTAATGACAGGAGACAGGGTGGTTGTCGAGAATTGTGTGTGCATTTCTGTGTATATCTGCTCAATGGCAGGAGGCTGGGTGGTGATGGAGGTTTGTGCGAAGATTTGTAGCTCGGGTGCACGTTGTTGTGGTTCTGTTCACCGAGCTGGAAGTTTTTGTGATGGAGGGTTGTGTGTGTGTTTCTGTGTATATCTATTTAAGTGCTGGGGTCAGGGTGGTGGTGGAGAGAATTGTGTGTGCATTTCATTGCATATCTGTTTAATGACAGGAGACAAGGTGGTGGTAGAACGATGTATGGGTCTGTGTATCTGTGTATATCCGTTTAATGTCAGGAGGCAGGGTGGTGGTGGAGGGTTGAGTGTGTGTATGTGTATATTTTCAGTGCATATCTGTTTAATGACGGGGATGTAAATGTCTGTTTAATAGCAGGAAACAGCGTGGTGGTGAATGGTGAGTGTGTGTTTCTGTGTATAACTGTTTAATGGCCGGAGACAGGGTAGTGATGGATTATTGTGTGTGTATTTCTGTATGTATCTGTTAATTGCAAGAGACAGGGTGGTTGTGGAGGGTTGTGCGAGTGTTTCTGTGTATCTCTGCTTAATGACAGAAAACACATTTGGTGTCAAGGGTTGTGCATGTGTGTATGTGTTCCTATGTATATCTGTTTAATGGCAGAAAACAATGTGGTGGCGGAGGGTTGTGTGCGTGTTTCTGTGTGTGTCTGTTTAATGGCAGGGGACAAGGTGATGGCGTCGAGATGTGTGTGTGTGTGTTTATTTTTACCTGCTTAATCGCTGGAGAGTGTGTGATTGTGGACGTGTGTGTGTGTTTCTGTGGATATTTGTGTAATGGCAGCAGACAGGATGTTCGTGGAGGCTTGAGTGTGCGTGTTCCTGTGTATATCTGTTTAATGGCAGGAATGGAAGTGGTTTAGTTTTGTGTGTGTTTCTGTGTATATCTCTTTATTGGCAGGAGGCAAGGTGTTAGTGGAGACTTGTGTTTGTGTGTGTTTCTGTGCATATCTGCTTCATAGCGGGAGACAGCGTGTTGGTGGAGGGTTATATTGTGTGTTTCAGTGTATATCTGATTAATGGCAGGAAACAGGATGTGGTGGAGGGGTTTGTGTTTGTGTGTATGTTTCTGTATATCTGTTTAATGGAAGGTGACAGCGTGATGGTGGAAGGTTGTGTGTGTGTGTGTTTCTGTATATATTTGTTTATGGCAGGAAGACAGGGTGATAATGTTTAATGGCAGGAGACAGGGTGGTGGTGGAAGGTTGGGTGCTTGTGTTTCTGTCTATATCAGTTTAATAACAGGAGACAGGTATTGGTGCAGGTTGGTGAGTATGTGTTTCTGCATATCCCTGTTAAATGGGGGAGGCAGGGCGGCGGTGGAGGGTTGTTTGGTGCGTTCCTGTGTGCATCTGTTTAGGAAACAAATTGTGTGTCACGGGCTGTGTGTGCATGTGTGTTTGTGTGCGTGTGTGTGCGTTTTCGTGTATATTTGTTCAATCACAGGAGACAAGGTGGTCATGGAGAGCCTTGTGTGTGTGTTTCTGTTATATTTGTTTTATGGCAGGAGACAGGAAGATGGTTTAGAGTTTTGTGTGTGTTTACTAGTATATTTGTTTATTGACCATAGGCAGGGTGTTAGTGGAGGGTTGTGTGTGTGTGTGTGTGCGCGCGCGCGGGTGTGTGTTTCTGTGTACATCTGCTTAATAGCGGGAGACAACGTGGTGGTGGACGGTTGTGTTGTGTGTTTCAGTGTATAGCTGAAAAATACGTTGCTGGAAAAGTGCAACAGGTCAGGCAGCATCCAAAGAGCAGGAGAATCGATGTTTCGGGCATAAGCCCTTCTTCAGGAATGAAGGGGGATGCCAAGCAGGCTAAGATAAAAGGTAGGGAGGAGGAACTTGGGGAACGTGCGTTGGGAATGCGGTAGGTGGAAGGAGGTTAAGGTGAGGGTGATAGGCTGGAGACGGGGTGGGGGCGGAGAGGTCGGAAAGATTGCAGGTCAAGAAGGCGGTGCTGAGTCCGAGGATTGGGACTGAGATAAGGTGGGGGGAAGGGGAAATGAGAAAGCTGGAGAAATCTGCTTTCATCCATTGTGGTTAGAGGGTTCCTAGGCGGACGACGAGGTGCTCTTCCTCCAGGCGTCGTATTGCTATGGTCTGGCAATATCCCCAGACCATATCAACATGACGCCTGGAGGAAGAGCCCCTCATCTTTCGCCTACGAACCTTCCAACCACAAGGGATGAATGCAGATTTCTCAACCTTTCTCATTTCCCCTTCCCCCACCTTATCTCAGTATCAACTGTTTAACTCAGCACCGCCTTCTTGACCTGCAATCTTCTTCCCGACCTCTCCGCTCCCACCCCCTCTCCGGCCTATCACCCTCACCTTGACCTCCTTCCACCTATCGTATTCCCAGCGCCCCTCCCCCAAGTCCCTCCTCCCTACCTTTTATCTTAGCCTGCTTGGCAAACTCCCATCATTCCTGAAGAAGGGCTTCTGCCCTAACCGTCGATTCTCCTGCTCATCGGATGCTGCCTGACCTGCTGCACTTTTCCAGCAACACATTTTCAGCTCTGATCTCCAGCATCTGCAGTCCTCACTTTCTCCTTGTTCCAGTGTATATCTGACTAATGGCAGGAAACATGGTTTTGGTGGAGGGTTGTGTGTGTGTGTTTCTGTGTATATCTATTTAATGGAAGGACACAACGTGCTGATGGAGGGTTGGGTGTGTGTGTTTCTGCATATATCTGTTTAATGACAGGAGACAGGGTGGTGGTGGAGGGTTGACTGTATGTTTCTGTAAATTTCTGTTTAACAGCAGAAGACAACGTGGTGGTGGAGAATGGTGAGTGTGTGTTTCTGTGTATAACTGTTTAATGGCCGGAGTCACGGTGCTGCTGGTGTTTTGTGTGTGTTTCTGTATATAACTGTGTAATGAATGTAGACGGGGTGGTCGTGGAGGATTGTGTGTGTGTTTCTGTGTATATCTGCTTAATGACAGGGTGCAAATTGGTTGTCATGGGTTGTGCGTGCATGTGTGTGCGTTCCTGTGTATATCTGTTTAATGGCAGAAAACACTGTGGTGGTGGAGGGTTGTGTGTGTGTGTTTCTGTGTATATCTATTTAATGGAAGGACACAACGTGCTGATGGAGGGTTGGGTGTGTGTGTTTCTGCATATATCTGTTTAATGACAGGAGACAGGGTGGTGGTGGAGGGTTGACTGTATGTTTCTGTAAATTTCTGTTTAACAGCAGAAGACAACGTGGTGGTGGAGAATGGTGAGTGTGTGTTTCTGTGTATAACTGTTTAATGGCCGGAGTCACGGTGCTGCTGGTGTTTTGTGTGTGTTTCTGTATATAACTGTGTAATGAATGTAGACGGGGTGGTCGTGGAGGATTGTGTGTGTGTTTCTGTGTATATCTGCTTAATGACAGGGTGCAAATTGGTTGTCATGGGTTGTGCGTGCATGTGTGTGCGTTCCTGTGTATATCTGTTTAATGGCAGAAAACA
>NC_057717.1:56788368-56793679 GCF_004010195.1 Chiloscyllium plagiosum | reverse complement strand
CAACTTGGTGGTGTAGGGTTGTGTGTGTGTGTGTGTTTCTGTGTACAACTGTTTACTGGCAGGAGACTACGTGGTGGTGGAGGGTGGTTTGTCTGTGCTTCTGTGTATACCTGTTGTGGTTCTGTTCGCCGAGCTGGGAATGTATGTTTCATCCCCTGTCAAGGTGACATCCTCAGTGCTTGGGGGCCTCCTGTACAGCGTTTCTGTGATGTTTCCGCTGTCATTTATAATGGTTTGTCTCTGCCGCTTCTGGTTGTCAGGTCCAGCTGTCCGCTGCAGTGGCCAGTATATTGGGTCCAAGTCGATGCGTTTGTTGATAGAATCTGTGGATGAATGCCATGCCTCTAGGAATTCCCTGGCTGTTCGCTGTTTAGATTGTCCTATAATAGTAGTGTTGTCCCAGTCGAAATCATATTGCTTGTCATCTGCGTGTGTGGCTATTAAGGATAGCTGGTCGTGTCATTTTATGGCTAGTTGGTTTTCATGGATGCGGATCATTCGCTGTCTTCCTGTTTGTCCTATGTAGTGTTTTGTGCAGTCCTTGCATGGACTCCATTAAGTCGCATTTCAACCATCATTTTAATCCACGTGCTCTGATATATATATTGAAACATCACTGTGGGATGTGAACCTTTAGGCTCAGAGGTCGGGGCACTACCACCACTCAACAACAGCCCCTAAAGCTGCAACATGATTATCCTGTGTGTTTGTTCATCAGCTTTCTTTGAACATACTTTGACACACGCCAGCAACAGAATCGAGATCATCTGTTCCAGAGAAAGTGACACACAACAAGTTAATGGAAGGGAATCGAAACCAGAGCTCTGACCCAGGGGCCGGTGTGTGACCCACGACACAAGGCTTAAACCATTCCCAGAATTTGAGTCATATTTTAAGTGCCAGTTTTGAGCTCTATATGGATTTATTACATTCTGATTAACATTACTGAAAAACACAGGCAACGGATCTCATTGTTAAACAAATAAAAGGTATTAGCCTCAACTGTAGGATGATGAGTGCATGTGCTCTGCCATCGAGATGAACAATGAACTTCTTTAATTGCTTGGCTATGATTTCCAGCTTAAATAGATATTATCTGTAATCTGCAATATTAGGCCAAGCAATCTTGCAGAAACATTCTGCACTATGAGGGATCCCGAATAGATATCAATACTGAACACCCGAGATAAGGAAAGAGCACAATTTCTGGCCAAAAAACAATAGCCACTATTTCCAACCTCTTACATGTGGCTTCCCCCTTCCTGAAATTATTAAGTGATACAAGGCATCGGTTTACTTTCCAGCCTCTTCTTACCCTCTCCTCCCTCTGCTTGCACAAAGCAAATCAAGCTCTTGGTCTTTGGGAAACTCAAGGCCTGTGTTTGTCGGCCTTCTGGAGAGGGGAGGGCCGTTTAAACCTGACGCAGGAGGGTGAGGGGGCAGTAACATCACTCACTGGGTTGAGGTGTGGCAGTTCGAGCTTAACTTGGATAAATGTGAGGTATTGCATTTTAGTAAAATAAAAAGCGGTGGGGGGGGGGGCTTATACAATTAATAGTAGTGCGTTGGTAGTGTTGTAGAAAAGAGGGACCCATAGGTGCAGATTGAATTCACAGAAGTTTGTGGCACTTACAGACAAGGTGTTTAAGGTTACTTCTTTGTTCAGACTTTTGTGGTTAGAAGTTGAGAAGTCATGCTGAGATAGTGCAGGACATTGATGAAGCCTCTTCTGCACTACTGTGTGCAGTTCTGTTATTGGAAGGAGATTATTAAGCTGGAGATGGTTCAGAAGAGATATACCGGGGTGTCACCAGGAACACTCATCTTCTGCCTCGGAAGCCGACAATCACATGGCATGAACATTGTGCAGTTCTGTTATTGGAAGGAGATTATTAAGCTGGAGATGGTTCAGAAGAGATATACCGGGATGTCACCAGGAACACCTCATCCTCTGACTCGGAAGCCGACAATCACATGGCATAAACATTGCACTGACTAATTTGCAAATCTCCCCTCGACGACCCAGATCCCAGATCCGATCCTCCGACTCAGTTCCGCCCTCTCGTGGGAACCTACCTGTTCATCTTCCTTTCCACCGATCCGTTCCAACTCCCCACTGACCTATCGCTATCACCTTCTAGCTTCGCCCGCCTATCACCAACCTTTCCCCCAGCCTCACCCCCACCACCCATTTATTTGTCAGCCCCTTTACTCCTTCGCAGTTCTGAAGAAGGGCCCTGCGTGAAACGTTGACTCTCTTGCTCCTCGGATGCTGCCTGACCTGCTGTGCCTTCTCCACTATCATGCTTTATCTACACTTAATTCTCTAACATCTGGAGTCCCCATTGTCTCTTAGGTACAGTTCCCTGTTAACCCTACTTATCTCTTATAACCCCATGCTGTCTTAGATATATATTCTCTCCAGATCATGGCCTATAAAAGTTCTCTCATCTCTTACTGATTTTGTCATGCCTCAGCAGTAGTTACAGGGTCTATGTTTCCAGTTATAAGCAGAGAAGCATGTTGGTGTTCCGATAAACTTCTGGCATTACTTCCATATCCAATGCAGACTGAATGGTTGCACATAATTAATTTACCAGACTCAACATTCATTCCCTCAGTCACCCTCGCATATCCAATCCAGACTGTGTAAATCTTAATCATTATTTTGAATTTTAATAAAACATTTTGAATTGAAAGGAGTTGGTTGCAACTATTTGTTCAGTGACTGTGATTAATGTCGGTCTCCGTGGATCCTAAACGTGTCACTGGAGGGCTTGCTTCTTATACTAATTAAGGATTCAGTTCAATGTGTTATCCCATAGAATGAGTAGGAGCATCGCCGACAGTACTAACAGGGATCAGCAGCTCCAGAGAGACAGGGAGGAGATATCAGAATCTGAGAACATTAAACTGGAATGATCCAACAATGGACAGGAGTTTATCCACTAGTCTTTACTGGTTTTCCCAACCTTGGGTATCATTAGTATGGAGAATCTATGATGCACTGATGGTTATTCAAGCTGGTTACTATCCCATCCTTGCTATAGTTGGTGTGCCTGATAAGTCATTTTAACTGAATATTAAAGCAGGTTAAACTGAGTTTTCATGTTATTAAAATTAGGAAAGGTGGATGTCATCGTTTTCAGCTCCAATCAAAACTTCCATTCCCTCGAAATTAAAATGAGCAAATTACTACTTTCACATGACTCACCAATATGCGAGGAGAAATTCTAAAACTTCATAATCCTTCTAGCCCTGCACAGATCAATATCTCCATATACTCCCCACTCGCTAAATCTGTCTAATACCACCATCATGATACCCCGACTCCTCATCAGCCGAAGTGCACCTTCTGAGTAAACCATTATTTGAGCCTCTGTTAAATCCGGAATCACCTGTTTCAAGCCCCTTCTAACCACATGTCAATCACAAAATAATTGCACTTGAAATGTTTAACTTGTTCTCTGCACAGAGACTGTCTGACGGGAAGACAATGCACCGTGCTCAAGTCATTTACTCATGATCTAGAGCCACAGAATAATAATCTGTTAATATGAAAGAAATTGGTAGCATTGAAGTGAAACCATCATCATTAAGTATAAAAAGCCCATTTGGTTGACTCATGTCCTTTAGAGAAGGCAATGGGACATCCTTCCCTGATCAGGTCTCTGTGTGACTGCAAATCCACAGCAATGTGTTTTACTCTTTACTGTCCTGTGGAACAGCTGAACCAGCCACTGAGTTCAAGATCGGCATAACATGCTGGCCTGACCTATGAGGGAAGAACAAAAGGAAAGATAGCTCCCTTCCTCTGTCTGTTTCCCATATTCCAACAGCTCATTTCCATTCAGGTGGATGACCATTCCTTATTTCAAGTGCATTCTTTCTTAGTCTTTCCCTAAGTATGATGTCCATTTCCCTTGGCACCTCTGGTGTTGGCTTTGTTGATGCTCACATATAGATGTACGGTGCTTTTAAATTCCACGTCAGTCGCAGTGTAGCGAGAAGGAAAGGTTTTGTACGCCACAGGAAAGAAACGGAGATGTCTCAGCGAGGAAAAGGGATTATTGTGACCAAACCTGAGAGTGTTGTTGAGGCAATCTTGGGAAATTGTGGACAGATTTTCTTTCCTTTATAAGAAATAATCGCCCTACCACAGAGATAGTGCAAAGGTATTTCACCAGACTAATCCCTGGGATGGTGGCAAAATGAGGGGTGAATGAAGATTTATCTTGAGCGCTGTGAGAGAATAAAAGATGATTGCATTGAAACTTAAGGGGAATGGACAGTCTCTCGTGATGTTCTAAACAGACATTGATAAGGTGATAAAATCCATGGTTTGTTTTTACTCCGGTTACAAGAGCCTCTGAGGACGTTCCCCTCATTCCACCCCCACTCCCTATATCGATCGAGAGAGCGAGAGAGAGAGAGAGAGAGAGGGAGGGAGAGAGGGTCACACTTTGAATATAGCGCATTTAGTGTGTGATCCTACACTAAACATCACGTTATCCAAATTCCTGACAGCAGTCACAATGTCTTCATTCTAAAACAGTTAACTATTCCCATTATCTTCTGACCTCTATGGAGAACATGGGTCTGTCTACTCAGAGATGGAAGATGCCTCTTTGAGGCTTGATAACAAAACATCTAGCTTCCCTCCTCACTGCCAGAAAACCACGCTAAAGTAGCAGAAGTTCCACCGGCAATAGACCCACGAGGAACCTCGTACAGCCATCCATGAGTGCAGTCTCTGATTCATTGGTTTGTTGTATTGGAACATCAATGACACCCTCCTCTTCATATATAGCAATCTCGCGGGGCTGAATAGCCTCCTCCAGATTCTATGGAACAGGTTCAAGGGTCTGATTGGATCTACCTGATTCTGTTCAACAGCTCGATGTACTGATCAGACCCCTTCTCTTTCTGTGGAACAAGCAGGAATATTGAATGGGCTGTTCCTCTTCTTGTTCAGTAGTTTCGATGGGCTGAATGGCTTCCACATTTCTGTATGTAACCAGCTTAAGATGTTGAATGAGCTCCTCTTTTAATTGTGTCTGACAGCACTGTTACATGAATGTTACCGACAATTTAACAGCACATCCTGAATGCTGTCTGGGTCTTACTGCACACGGACACAGACTGCATCAGGAGCTGATGGAAGACAAAATATTCTGAACATTGTGTAACCCTCAGTGACCATCCCCACTTCCGGTCTTATGATGGCTAAAGACATTAATGAAGCAGCTGAAGATGTTTGTGCTGAGGAAGCTACCCTGAGGATCTACTGAAGGGAGGTCCTTTGACTGAG
>NC_057717.1:56786216-56786952 GCF_004010195.1 Chiloscyllium plagiosum | reverse complement strand
TGTTTGAATACAGCACAACTTTGAACAAATGCAAACATCCAGGCACCACAAACGTTTGGAAAAGGGAATTCCCACTTGAACAGTCCAATAAGAATTTCTCATTCGTGTGCTGGAACATCACTGTGTCCTTTTCCATTCCCACTCCTCCACTGGTTACAACAAATTTTAAATGTAGCCAGTTTAGTGACATGACCAATTGTTTAGGACTCAGACAGGGTCATTTTTGAGAAAAATGTGAGATGCAAGGAGTTGAACTCACAAAAAATGGTAAAAAGATAGAGTGTCCCAAATGTTATTCTGTCTTCGACATTATTCTACTCACACAAGCTGTTGGTAATGGTATTTATTTGTGGAACAGTTGGATTTGGCTGAACACCGTTTGCTTCCAGCAGTGGAGAGATTCCAATGAGTCCTCACCAGGAATCCTTCACGAGTGGTGAAGATAATTTAGGGATTTTATGGTCTCACATTTTGCTATCGGTGGGGGTGACAAAGTAAGAGAGAAAACCGATCAGCTGCTGCTTCTCAGGCAGGGAACATGTTTCTCCCTCTCTGTGTTGAACCATACAATAATGTCAACCGAACATCAAACTGGGTCATCTGTGCTCTCCTGGACCATTCTCTGGATCGGATGGTAATGGACGATATGAAGATGCAACATCGCTGTTGTTGTACACAGTGCCTTTCTTTAGAACAAAAAGTCTTTGCTTTATCACCTGATGACATGTTTATATGC
>NC_057717.1:56779565-56785716 GCF_004010195.1 Chiloscyllium plagiosum | reverse complement strand
TAGCGTGGATGGGCATGTTGGTCGGAATGGACCAGTTTGGACCGAAGGGCCTGTCTCCGTGCTGTCGGACTCTATGACTCTAACAACCATTGCTTAACTCCCATTGAATGTTATATTACACTTTACCAATTCACTGAAGATATCTTGACAAACTAGCCTCCAGTCTTCCATGATGTTTGACTGGAATATTCAAGCATTCTATATTGCATGCAGCCACCTTGTAAAATGCACCTTATAAATGTCATTATTCCTTAATAGCTGCTTCAGACCAACGTTCATAATTTGTCCTTCTGACCACACAACATCAAATCCGAAATAACCTCCTCTCTAGTTTGCTTCACAACATACTCTTCAACCCACCTCATTGACTGGAATATTCAAGCATTCTATATTGCATGCAGACCAACGTTCATAATTTGTCCTTCTGACCACACAACATCAAATCCGAAATAACCTCCTCTCTAGTTTGCTTCACAACATACTCTTCAACCCACCTCATATACACTTACGGAACTTATTTTTCACAGCTTCAGCAGTCACTTAGTTAACGCAGTTTGGATACAACTTGAGACCATTCAATAAGACTGCGGTATCCACAATACATGCCTATCTAATTTCCAGCATATGATGCTCCGATTTTCTGCTACCGTTTTGGTTTCGATATATAACACACCAATATTTGCTTCTCTTTGCTATCTGTAAACTCTACCTAAACTGATTCTGTGGAAGCTGAGGGACAGGTCTGTGTCGTTATTAGTGATAGACCTGGACAAGACATTCAGGGAGGCTCACCTCGACGCTGAGATGATTTGAAGAAATGTCCCACAATACTGGACAAGCAACAGTATCCTCCTCGCTCTGTTAGGGTAAGAGTTACTATATACTCTCTGCTCCCTCACACTCACTGTATATCTGTTATAACACCTAACCACGAACAAAGTTCACGCGCTGTCTCCAAATAAAGCTCAGGCACTAACACGCTCATTATTGGATTCAGTAACTAATAATACTATATGGATTCAAATCTATCGACTGACTTATTCTAGACTCCTCACAACTACCCCCCAACCACCTACACCCGCACAAACAGCAGGGTCCCCATTCCCAATCTCCCTCCATCCCTTTTTCCCATTCCAGGAGAAACCGCCTGGAATAGGATAGAATGGTCCAAGCCGGGTAGTGGAGTTCCCGATATCCTTTCCCTCACTCTCCTCCCCCCGCCATGATGGGAGGACTCTTCAAGAGCTGGAGATGACCAGGACGCCTCGTATGGAGAACCTGAAACATCCACGTCCTACTGACTAGTTAAGGAGCAATGTTCAGTGAAGGACAATTCTCAGTTTAAACTCACTGGCAGTTCCAAAACAGCCCTTTCGTTTCCAAAAAAACCCCAGATACCTAATTGCACAGAGACGCAGACACAGAAATACACAGACGAACACACACAATCCTAAACCGATTCTGTGGAAGCTGAGGGACAGGTCTGTGTCGTTATTAGTGATAGACCTGGACAAGACATTCAGGGAGGCTCACCTCGACGCTGAGATGATCTGAAGAAATGTCCCAAAATACTGGACAAGCAACAGTATCCTCCTCGCTCTGTTAGGGTAAGAGCTACTATATACTCTCTGCTCCCTCACACTCACTGTATATCTGTTATAGCACCTAACCACGAACAAGGTTCACGCGCTGTCTCCAAATAAAGCTCAGGCACTAACACGCTCATTATTGGATTCAGTAACTAATAATACTATATGGATTCAAATCTGTCGACTGACTTATTCCAGACTCCTCACAACTACCCCCCAACCACCTACACCCGCACAAACAGCAGGGTCCCCATTCCCAATCTCCCTCCATCCCTTTTTCCCATTCCAGGAGAAACCGCCTGGAATAGGATAGAATGGTCCAAGCTGGGTAGTGGAGTTCCCGATATCCTTTCCCTCACTCTCCTCCCCCCGCCATGATGGGAGGACTCTTAAAGAGCTGGAGATGACCAGGACGCCTCGTGTGCAGAACCTGAAACATCCACATCCTACTGACCAGTTAAGGAGCAATGTTCAGTGAAGGACAATTCTCAGTTTAAACTCACTCGCAGTTCCAAAACAGTCCTTTCACTTCCAAAAAAACCCCAGATACTTAATTGCACAGAGACGCAGACACAGAAATACACAGACGAACACACACAATACGTACAAGGAGATAGGCATACACACACGTATGAACACACAGAGACATATACAGTCACATACAAATAGACATAAATACAGATAGCAACACAGGCTGAAACACAGACAGACTGATATAGACACACAAACACACAGATAACAAGCACATGGGGACACACACATACAGACACACAAAAACACAGGCACAGACACACACACACACATACCGACACACGCTCACTTATACACATACAGATACGCAGAGGCACATACACTGTGTCATTAAGATACAAATCGATCTGTTTTTGATTTGTAAGGGGATCAAGGATTCCAGAAGAAGGCAGAAGAATGAGGTCGAGGTACATATAAGAAATTATTGAATGGAATTGCAGACTCGATAGGCTATATGCCCTCAATCTGCTCATTTCCTTAATGCTCCTGCGGTATTATGCTATCAGGCATTCTCTCCCTGAGACAACAGCAGAGACTGGGTGTGATACATATTTGATTGGAAAGGGTCAGTGGGAATGTGGGATAGGTGTGGAGTCCGGAATAGTTTATCTTTATTCCTAATTAGTCTGTCCTTATTCTGAAAAAAGGTGGTGATGTGATGTTCAGTTAACACAGTTTTAAAATAACAGTTGTCCCACAATGAAATAAGGATGTTCCTTTCACTTTAGTATTGTGCTAACTGTGGTGTCCTCATCCTCAGGGAGCAGGGAAGACTCGGTTATAGAAGATATTCCAGGCTGAGATCTTTACTGGACAGAAGAGTCAGTGTTTATTGGGAACAGACAGGAAATGGATGGTCAGGCACACTCGGATCAGCCATGACCATTCTGAATGGTGCAGCCGAATGGGCAACTTCTGCACCTACCCCATGTGTTCCCTCAATCCAGCCCTCGAGGCTGTTACAGAGATATACTGCTGTCCCTACCCTATGTGCTATTCCCTCAATCCACCCCTCGAGGCTGTTACAGGGTTGGGGACCATTCCATGAAGTAAGACAGGATCGTTACAATGAGATAGGAGGAGACCATTCTGCCCTTCTAAGGAATTACACAGGAATATGGAATGAAGTAATTCAGCTCGTTCAGTACACTACAAAGTCCAGGTGGAGGCCATTCAACCGACCTGAGCTGCTACACAGGAACAGGGAATCTGTCGCTAACAGGAAATAGAGAGTAGAGACAAATGTTCATTTTCAGGCTGCAAAGCTTTAACTGATGGAGTGCCTCAGAGATCACTGTAGGGTTATCAATGATCAGTAATCTTTATCAAAGATCTGGAGGAAGGAGAGGGAATAGCTTGGAGCTGAATCAGTTCTTACATCAAGAAGGTCATTCAATGTGTCGTCAAATGGAGGTAGTGAGTCTTCAAAGTGATGCAGCAGGGAAGGTTAGTGAGTAAACCTTCAGCAGAAATAACATAAGGTAAGTTGTCTATTTTGGCATGAAAGATGAAACAATGGTAAACAATTTAAATGGAGAGAGATTGCAGAACGCTGTGATACAGGAGGTTTCCATGTTCTTTCGACATGAATCATATGAAGTCAGATGCAGCAAGTGATTTGGAAGTTAAGTGGAATAATGCTGTTTGTGGCAAAAAGTATCAGATTTATTTGCAGGAATGTTTTACTGCGTCTGTACAGGGCATTTCTGAGACCACACCTAGTACACTGTGTGCAGGTTTGATCCCCTAAACTAAAATAAAAAGATGTAATTCTTTTCGAAGAGTTTCAAAGAGGTTTCCATTTACTCATTGCGGGAATGCCGGCCTTTTGTTATGGGGGATTATCAGTTTTGATCTTAGCTGAGAAATAGTATTGAACCATCCATGACTTTCTGAAAAGTGTATCAGCTGGATGCATATTATCTCCTGTCAGGGAGACTAAAGCTAAAGAATAAATTTTAAGGAAAAGATACGTTGATATTAACGCACATACTATGAAGACACCTACCAATATTTACAAATTACACAGATATGTGTAAGCATGTCATCAAATTATAAAGTGGGGACATTTTTGCGATTGGAAGGAATTGTGTACAACAAGAACAATGACGCACCTGCATATAATCCATAATCAGGTTTTCCAGAGAATGTTCCAGGAGATCGCACATGGTCCAGTTTGGTGTTCAGTTGACATAATTGTTTGTTCCAACACAGAAAGGGAGAAAAATGTTCCCTGTTTGAGAAGCAGCAGCTGATTGATCCCTCTCTCTTACTTTGTTCCGCCCGATAGCAAAGTGTGAGACCATAAAATCCCTGAGTTATCTTTACTACTTGTGAAGGATTCCTGGTGAGGATTCATTGGCATCTCTCCACTGCCTGAAACGAAGGGAATTCAGCAAAATCCAACTGTTCCAGAAAGAAATCCCACTACCAGTAGCTTGTGAGAGCAGAATAACTTCAAAGGCAGAATAACATTTGTGACATTCTGTCATTTTAACATTTGTGATGAGTTCAACTTTCCGTGTCTCACATTTTTCTAGAAAATGACCTACTCTGAGACCTATATCATTGGCCACATCACTAAACTGGTTGCATTTAAGATTGGTGTAACCAGTGGAGAAGTGGGACTGGAAAATGACATAGTGATTCTCCAACATTTGGTGGAACACAAATTAGAAATTCTCAAAGGGCTGTTCAAGTGGAAATTCCCTTCCCCAGAGGATTGTGGTGCCTAAATGGTTGCATTTATTCAAAGTTGTTTTTGGTATGTAGTAAAATGGTTTACAGACAGAAACGTGCTGCTGAGACTAAAAGCACATGGAGAGGTGATTAAGTATCTAATGGCCCACTCCTGCTGCTCAGTCCTATGTTGCTATGCAAGGAGCAGATGGAGGCCACTTGTCCCAGATACCTGGTCAACACTAACACAGGATCTCATTCAGTCCCTCAAGACTGTCACACATGGTTTTGCGTCGGTTGGAAAATGTTATTTGGTTCAAAAGACGCCTCTGGTCTCATTAAAGAGTGTTTCCTCTCTGCAACTTATGGTTCATTTGTTGGTCAAATTATAGACCCAGATTCACTGTGAACACAGTCCCCATAGCTCAACCAGAGATGACTCACAAAATACTTTACTCTCTCTGATTGCAACGTTCAATAAAAGAAGGTTCAGGAAAATTACAATCATTAACATTGCAATTACTGAATATGAGGACAAAAGGAACAGGATCAGGTAATTCAGATGATCAAGCCATTGTATACTATCATGGCTAATCTACTGTTGACATTAGCTCCTCTTTAATGCCCAATTCTTCACCCCTTAGCTCTCTGACAAGTCAAACATCCATTTACCTCCCCCTTAAATATTTTCAGTGATGTAGCTCCCCTCCTTTTCTAGCCCAGATACTTCCTGGCAGTGATTACCTTCTGTGAGAGGAAAACACTCCCTACACATATGTTGTCACCTATTGGTATGAACAAGATGCGAACAAAAGGGGTCAGGAAAGAGTGAATGGTTTTGATACCAAGGTAATATTTGACTGAGGATGGCATCGGTCCCACCTACTTATTTAAGCTGAATGGGAATCAGGTGCAACTTTCCCACTGGGTGGGGTCTTTCAGAACACAATAAAGAGGTTTGAGGTCAGTCGCCAACAATCCTCTCAGTCCCGGGACATCTCTGCAGGAGATCCTCACGTTAGCCTCCTCAGCACAAACATCTTCAGCTGCTCCATCAATGTTTTTTCCCATCATAAGACCGGAAGTGGGTATGATGACTGAAGATCACACAATTTTCAGAACATGTTTTCCCCCATCAGCTCCTGAACCATCCTGTGTCCATGTGCAGCAAGACCCGGACAGCATTCCGGTTTGTGCTGTTAAAGTGTCGGTAACATTTATATAACAGTACTGCCAGACACTGCACATATCCGCAGTTAAAAGAGGAGCTCATTCAGCATTTCAAGGTGGTTGCACATGGGTATGAGCTTGCATGCAGGAACAGGAAAAGTGACAGCACATTCAATACTCCT
>NC_057717.1:56776227-56777733 GCF_004010195.1 Chiloscyllium plagiosum | reverse complement strand
TGGAGGTAGTATGGGCTGGAGTCAGAAATAGGAAAGGTGCAGTCACTTTGTTGGGTGTTTACTATAGGCCCCCCAATAGTAGCAGAGATGTGGAGAAACAGATTGGGAAACAGATTGGGAAACAGATTTTGGACAGGTGCAGAAGCCACAGGGTAGTAGTCATGGGCGATTTCAACTTCCCAAATATTGATTGGAAGCTCTTTAGATCAAGTAGATTGGATGGGGCGGTGTTTGTGCAGTGTGTCCAGGAAGCTTTTCTAACTCAGTATGTCGATTGTCCGACCAGAGGGGAGGCCATTTTGGATTTGGTACTCGGTAATGAACCGGGACAAGTGATGGGCTTGTTAGTGGGTGAACATTTTGGTGATGGTGACCACAATTCTGTGACTTTCACCTTGATTATGGAGAGAGATAGGTGCGTGCAACAGGGTAGGTTTTACAATTGGGGGAAGGTTAAATACGATGCTGTAAGACAGGATCTGAGGAGCATAGGTTGGGAGCATAGCCTGTCAGGGAAGGATGTCGTGGAAATGTGGAACTATTTCAAGGAACAGCTACAACGTATCCTTGATATGTATATACCTGTCAGGCAGGAAATAGATGGTTGTGTGAGGGAACCTTGGTTGACGAGGGAGATTGAATGTCTTGTAAAAAGGAAGAAGAAGGCTTACATAAGGTTGAGGAAACAAGGTTCAGACAGAGCATTGGAGGGATACAGGAGAGCCAGAAGAGAGCTGAAGAAAGGGATTAGGAGCGCTAAGAGAGGGCATGAAAAATCTTTGGCAGATAGGATCAAGGATAACCCCAAGGCATTTTATGCATATGTGAGAAACATGAGAATGCCGAGAACGAGGGTAGGTCCGATCAAGGACAGTAGTGGGAGACTGTGTATTGAGTCGGAAGAGATAGGACAGGTCTTGAATGAGTACTTTTATTCAGTATTTACAAACGAGAGGGACCGTATTGTTGAAGAGGAGAGTGTGAAACGGACTAGTAAGCTAGACGAGATACTTGTTAGGAAGGAAGATGTGTTGGACGCTTGAACAACTTGAGGATAGACAAGTCCCCCGGGCCTGACGGGATATATCCTTGGATTATGTGGGAAGCAAGAGAGGAAATTGCAGAACTGTTGGCATTGATCTTTTCGACTTCACTGTCAACGGGGGTGGTACCAGGGGACTGGAGAGTGGAGAATGTTGTGCCCCTGTTCAAAAAAGGGAATAGGGATAACCCCGGGAATTACAGGCAGTTAGTCTTACTTCGGTGGTAGGTAAAGTAATGGAAAGACTACTGAGGGATAGGATTAATGAGTATCTGGAAAGACACTGCTTGATTGGGGACAGCCAGCACGGATTTGTAAGGGGTAGGTCTTGCCTTACAAGTCTTTTTGAATTATTTGAGGAGGTGACCAAGCATGTGGATGAGGGTAGAGCAGTGGATGTAGTATACATGGATTTTAGTAAGGCATTTGATAAGGTTCCCCATGGTAGACTTATGCGGAAAGTC
>NC_057717.1:56746861-56775618 GCF_004010195.1 Chiloscyllium plagiosum | reverse complement strand
GGGTACAACAGAGTGTTACAAGGGGACATAAATTTAAGGTGAAGGATGGAATGTATAGGGGGGATGTTAGGGGTAGGTTCTTTACCCAGAGAGTGGTGGGGGATGGAATGCGCTGCCTGTGGGAGTGGCAGAGTCAGAATCCTTGGCGACCTTTAAGCGGCAATTGGATAGGTACATGGATGGGTGCTTAAGCTAAAACAAATGTTCGGCACAACATCGTGGGCCAAAGGGCCTCTTCTCTGCTGTATTGTTCTATGTTCTATGTTCTATTATATTTCTGACTCATCTCTACCTGATGAGTCGTGGAGAATCCCTGGTGAGAGATTCATTGGAAACTCCCTACCTTCTGAAGCAAAGGGAATTCAGCTAAATTCAACTATTTGGGGGAGAAATCACATCACAAGTAACTTGTCTGAGCAGAATGGGCGACACGGTGGCTCATTGGTTAGCACTGCTGCCTCACAGCACTGGGGTGCCAGGTTTGATTCCAGCCTCGGGCGACTGTCTGTGTGGAATATGCATATTCTCCCCATGTCTGCGCTGGCTTCCTCCAGGTGCTCCAGTTTCCTCCCACAGGTCCAAAAATGTGCAGGTCGGGTGAATTAGCCATGCTAAATTGTCCATAGTGTTCGGTGCATTAGCCAGAGAGAAATGGCACTGGGTGGGATCATCTTCGGAGGGTCAATATGGACTTGTTGGGCCAAAGGACCAATTTCCACACTGTAGGGAATCTAATCGAATCACTTCAGAGGACAGAATAACATTTGGGACAGTCTATCATATATCCACTTGTTAAGGATTTAGATTAGATTACTCACAGTGTGGAAACAGGCCCTTCGGCCCAACAAGTCCACACCGACCCGCCGAAGCGCAATCCATCCATTCCCCTACATTTACCCCTTTTACCTAACACTACCGGCAATTTAGCATGGCCAATACACCTGACCTGCACATCTTTGGACTGTGGGAGGAAACCGGAGCACCCGGAGGAAACCCACGCAGACACGGGGAGAATGTCTCTGGCGCTGTGAGGTAGCAGTGCTAACCACTGTGCCACCGTGCCGCCCGCTATGAAACTCTGGAAAGCTTTCATCTTTCTGTTTTGTCTTAAGATGGTGTGTGTGTGTGTGTGTGTGTGTGTGTGTGTGTGAGGTAGCAGTGCTAACCACTGTGCCACCGTGCCGCCCACTATGAGTTCAACTATTATGAAACTCTGGAAAGCTTTCATCTTTCTGTTTTGTCTTAAGATGTGTTGTGTGTGTGTGTGTGTGTGTGTGTGTGTGTGTGTGTTGTGTTTCAAATTTTTGTAGAAGATGAGCCAGGCTGACATTTATATCATTCGCCATTTCACTAAACTTTGAAATTTGTTGTAAACAGTGGAGCAGTGTAACTGCTAAAGGAAACACTGACACTGCAACATTGATTGCAGCACGAATGACAAACTCTATAAGGACTGTTCAAGTGGGAATTCCCTTCTCCAGAAGTTTGTGGTGCCTGGATGTTGACATTTATTCAAAGTTGTGTCTGTTAAATATTTGATAGACAAGTGAATATAGAAAAATCGTGCACGTACAGAAGAAGTACTGCTGAGACCACGATCAGCTACGAACAAAGTGCCTAATGACCCACTCCTACTCCTCAGTCCGATGTTCCTATATTCCTCACAGCTCCTGCACAGGAGTAGATGGAGGCCACTTGCTCGAAATACCTGGTCCACAGTAATACAGGATCTTCTTCTGTCCCTCACAATTGTCACACACCGTTTGGCGTGGGTTGAAAAATGTTATTTCAAAACCCAGGCTGGGATCAAAAGACACCTCTGGCCTATTTATAGAGTGTCTCCTCTCTGCAACTTGTGCTTCATTTGTTGGTCATGGTGCAGACCCAGATTCACTGTGAATACAGTCCCCATACCTAACCCAGAGATGACTCATAAAATGCTTTGCTCTCTCTAACTGCAACATTTAATAACGGAATGTTCAGGAAAATTACAACCATTAACTTTCTAATTACAGAATATGAGAACATAAGGAACAAGATCGGATGGTAATTCGAATGGTCAGGCCTCCCGTGCCATTATATAAGATTATGGATGATCCACTGTTGGTATCAACTCTGCTTTATTTCCCAATTCTTCACATCCCTCAATTCTATGGCAGGTCAAAAATCCACCTACCTCCTCTGGAAATGCTTTCAGTGATCTAGCTCCCCAAACTCTCTAGACCAGATAATTCCTGACATTCATTATCATCTATGAGAAGGTTACACTCTCCAAACATACACAATAACCTATATGTATGTTCAAATGAGGTGAACACAGCAGTTCATGTGAGAATGACAGACCCTGATATCAAGGCCGGAGTCGACTCAGGATGGTGTCAAGAAACGTTGACTAAACTTAATTTAATAGGAATCAGCCACAATCCGTCCACTGGAGGGTCAGCCATCGCACAGAGGAAGATGTTCATGGTTGGTGGACATCAATCCTTTCAGTCCCGGGACATTCCTACAGGAAATCCTCAGGGTAGCTTCCTCGACACAATCATCTTCAGCTGCGTCATCAATGTCCTTCCTCATCATTACGTCAGTAATGGGGATGGTCACTGAAGATCACTCATTGTTCAGAACATTTTCCCGCCTCACCTCCTGAAGCAGTCTGTGTCCATGTGCAGCAAGACCCGGACAGATTTCCAGTTTGTGCTGTTAAAGTGTCGGTATTGTCTGGGGCATTGAACTGCAGTTCTGAGAAAAGCACGGCCAGACACTGCACATTTCCACAGTTAAAAGAGGAGCTCATTCAACATCTCAAGCTGGTTACACAAGAATATGAGCTATCATTCAGCCCATCGAAACTACTGAACAGGAAGAATTGCAGTACATTCATTACGCCTGCCTGTTACATAGGAAGAGGAGTGGTCTGGTCAGCACATCGAACTGTAAAACAGGAACAGGTGGAGCCCAAACAGTCTCTCGAAACTGTTCCATGGGACCAGGAAGAGGCCATTCAGCCTCACAAAGGCTTATACAGGAACAGGAGGATGTCACTGATGCTCCAACATGACAAATCACAGGAGCAGATCATGATGTTCATCGTGGCTCCATTGACAAGTTAGGTGAGTGGGCAGATGCATCGCAGATGCAGTTTAATGTGGATAAATGTATGGTTATCCACTTTAGTGGCACGAACAGGAAGGCAGATTACTACCTCAATTGAATTAATTTAGGTAAAGGGGCAGTACAGAGAGATCTGGGTGTTCTTGTACACCAGTCAACGAAGGTAAGCATGCAGGTACAGCAGGTAGTGAAGAAGGCTAATTTCATGCTGGCCTTCATAACAAGAGGAATTGAGTATAGAAGCAATGAGGTGCTTCTGCAGCTGTACAGGGCTCCAATGAGACCAACGTGGAGTACTGTGCGCAGATCTGGTCTCCAAATTTGAGGAAAGACAATCTGGCTATTGAGGGAGTGCAGCGTAGGTTCACGAGGTCAATTCCTGGAATGGCAGGATTACCTTACACTGAAAGACTGAAGCGACTGGGCTTGTATACCCTTGAGTTTAGAAGACTGACAGGATCTGATTGAGACATATAAAATTATGAAAGGATTGGACACTCTGACAGCAGCAAAAATGTTTCCGCTGATGGGTGAGTGCCGAACCAGAGGACACAGCTTAAAAATACGGGGTAGACCAATTAGGACAGAGATGAGGAGAAACGTCTTCACCCAGAGAGTGGTGGCTGTGTGGAATGCTCTGCCCCAGAGGGCAGTGGAGGTCCAGTCTCTGGATTCATTTAAGAAAGAGTTTGATAGAGCTCTCAAAGATAGTGGAATCAAGTGTTATGGAGATAAGGCAGGAAGAGGATACTCATTAGGAATGATCAGCCATGATCATATTGAATGGCGGTGCAGGCTTTAAGGGCAGAATGGCCTACTCCTGCACGTATTGTCTATTGTCTATTGTCTGTGGAACATGTGCTACTTTAACGTGGTTTGCTGGCAGTGAGGAGGGAAGCGAGATGTTTTCTGTCAAGTCTCAAGGAGACATCTTCCATCTCCGAAAAGGCAGACCCATGTTCTCCGTGGGGGTCAGAAGCTGGTGGGAATATTTAACTGTTTTAGATTGAAGCTATTGTGGCTAATGTTAGGATTGTGGATAACATGACGTTCAGTGCAGGATCACACACCAAATTGACTGTAGCAATATGTGGAGTTTTTATTCAAAGTCTGGATTTCCTGCTCTCCCCTGCTTGATATGGGGAGTAGGGCTGGCTGTGGGAATGTTCTCAGAGGTACTAAAAGTATCTGGAATTTCATAAACTTAGTAAAAAAAGAAGCCGTGGGATTTATCACCGGATAAGTATCTGTTTAGAACATCATGTGTGATTGTCCATCCCCCTAAAGGTCCAATTCAATCCCATTTTATTCTCTTACAGTGTGACAGATTAATCTTCACTCACTCCTCAAGGTACCATCATCCCAGGGATTAGTTGGTGGAACAACTTTGCACTCTCTCTGTGTTAACGAGATCATTCCTTATCAAGGAGAGAAAACCTGTGGACAACACCCTAAATACTGCCTTAACAACACTCTCAGGGATGATCGCAATAATTACTTTCCCTCACTTCGCTATCTCTATTTCTTTCTTGTGGCGTAATAAGCATAATTCTCTATATATTGCCACTGAAGCGAAATGTACAACTTCCTTACATCTGTATGCAATAAAACCAGCACCCGAGGTACCGATCGAGATGGACATCACTCTCGGGGGCAGACGCAATGAGATGGAATACACCTAAAATAAGGAATAGTGACCTGATGGAAATGAGCAGTAGGAATATGGGAAACAGGAAGCAGAAGGGAGTTATCTTTACTTTTGGTTTTTCTCACGACGTATATGAAGCCCTGGTCAGACCAGCATCTTATCCCTATCTTGAACTGAATGGCTGGTTCAGCTGTTCTACTGGACAGTAAAGAGTAACCAAATTGCTGTGGGTTTGTAGTTACATGGAGACCTGATCAAGGAAGGATAACCCATTGCCTTCTCTAAAGGACATGACACAAGCAGATGGACTTCTGTTTATTACAAATAATGATGGTTTCTTTTAAATTCATCAACTTGCTTCATGAGACATCAACAAATTATTATTCTGTGCCTCTACATGAAGAGTCAATGACTTAAGCATCATGCACTATCTTCCTGTCTGACAGATTCTGTGGAGAGAACAAGTTAAACATCTCATGTACAATTATCTTCTCATGGACATGTGGTTAGAAGGGACTTGAAACAGATGAATCCAGATTTCATAGTGGCACAAATAATGAAATTTATTCAGAAGTTGCACTGTGACTGGCGATTAGACCGGGACATCATAATGGTGGTACTGGGCAGGATTGGTGAGTGGGGAGGATATGGAAATGTAGATCTGTGCAGGGCTAGAAGGATTATGGAGTTTGAGAACAGTCTGATTCCTTCCAGCATATCAGTGAGCAATTTATCAATAGTACTTTGCTTTATAGAATTTATCAGGAAATGAATTTTTGATTGGAAGTGAAGACACTGATTTCCCCTTTTCCAAAATTTACCTAACATGAGCAGAAACACAGTTCAGCCCGGTTTAATAGACAAAGAGAATGACTTACTAGGAACACCAACTATAGCGAGGATGGGATAGTAACCACCTTGAGTAATCCAAAGGATATCTTCGATCCGTGATGCTAATGATATACAAGGCTGAGAAAGGTAGTAAAGACCCTCGGATAAACTCCTGTTCATTGTTGGAACATTCCAGTCAAATGTTCTCAGATTCTGATCCATTGTTGGAACATTCCAGTCAATTGTTCTCAGATTCTGATCTCTCCTTCCCCTCTCTCTGGAGGAACTGATCCCTGTAATTGCCGTCGATGATGCTCCTGGTCATACTATGGGATATCACATCCAACCCAGTCCTTATGTGAAGAAGAGGCTAATTCTCACATTTAGGATCCACAACGACCGACATTAATCACAGTCGCTGAACAAATAGCTCCAGTTAACCCCTTTCAATTCAATACAGTTATTATTAAATTTCAAAATAATGTATAAAAATTACATATTTGGAATGGGACATGTGAGGGTGACTGATGGAAGGAATGTTGTTGATTGTAGATTGATTGTTAGTTATCATTCAATCTGCATTGGATATGGGAGTAATGACATAGGATTGTCAGAACATAAGTGCGTTTCTCTGTTTATAATTGGAAACATACAGTCTACAATTAGTGATCGGTCATTACAATATAAATAAAACATTGAGACAACTTTTATAGTCGATAATCTGACAGGAAAATGTGCCTAAGACAACATAGGGTTATAATAGACAAACGGCATGGATGCGTTAACAGAAAATTGTCCCTGACAAATGAAATTCAGAGTGCTACTCCAAGGTCAGAGAGGGCAGGTAAGGGTCATGCTGTTGATTTATTAATGCCAATCAACTGTGATGAAGTGCCACTTACTGGACTTCAATTACAATGTGATTATGGCATTGGGGAGGAGATGGAAAACATTCAGAATTGGGGGATATGGCAGCTGAGACGAGAGTGAGGGAACATGATATTGCCCATTCATCAGTATTAGAACGTTTCTCTTTATAAATCATTTGAAAATCAGAAGCAAGTATAAATCTACAATGAGGACTGAGGAGAGCAAATATCACTAAAGACCATACGAGCAGAAGACATAGGAGTAGAAACTTGACCATTCAGCTCATCTAGTCTGCTCAACATCAGTCAAAGCTGATACATTTCTCAAACCCATTCTCCCCATAACTCTTGATCCTCTTTACAATCGAGAACCTATCCTATGCAGGCTTAAACTTACTCAATGACCTGGCCTCCACAGCCTTCTGTGGCAGTGAATTCCATAGACTCACAATGCTCTGGCTGAAGAAGTTACTCATTATCTCTGTCGTAAAAGGTCTTCGCTATTGTCTATGGCTGTGCCTTTGATCCTACTCTTTCCTACGAATGGACACATTTTCCAAAAATCCACTCTTTCCAGGTCATTCAGTATTCTGTAAGTTTGAATTAGAACCCCCCCTCATCCTTCTAAACCCCATCGGATATCGACCCAGGCCCTCACACGTTCCTCATATGTTAAGCTTTTCATTCCTGGGACCATTCCAGTGAACCTCCTCTGAACACGCTCCAGGGCCAGTACATATCTGCTGAGATATAGGACCCAAAATTGCACACAATAATCTAAATGTGGCGTGACCAAAGCTTTTTCGTGCCTTGTAAGTACATCCCTGCTTTTAACTTCAATTTCCCTTGAAATAAATCACTTCATTGTATTTGCCTTCCTAACTCCTGACTCAACTTGCAAGTTTACCTTGAGAGACGCCCGGACTAGGATTCCAAAGTCTCTTTGCATTTCAGACTTCTGAATTTTCTCCCCATTTACAAAATAGTCCATACTAATGACCTCATACTAGTCCATGTTTTACTCCATCTGCCACTGCTTTTCCCATCTCCTAACCTGTCCAAATCCTTCTGCAGCTTCTCTGCCTCCTGCTACCTGTCCCTCTACATATCTTTGTAGTGTCTGCAAACTTAGCCAGAATGCCCTCCGTTCCAACATCTCGATCATTAATGTAAAACGTGAAAAGTTGTCCCAACACTGAATCTTGCAGAACACATTTTGTCACTGGCTGCCATCCTGAGAAGGACCATTTTATACCCACTACCTGCTTTTGGCCAAACAGCCAAACTTCAATCCACTTTGCCTCTGTCACCATAGGCCCTCATCTTAATCAATAGTCTTCTGTGTGGCACTCGTCAAAAGCCTTATTGAGGTCCGGGTAATAACATCCATTGGCGCTCCTGGGTCTAAGCTGCTCGTTACGTTCTCAAAAAGTTCGAGCAGATGTGTCAGGTATGACCTCCTCTTGATGATACCATGCTGACTTTACCCTATATTACTATACACCTCCAAATATTCAGAAAACGTATCATTCCCGATCGTTTCCAGGATCTTACCCATGACTGAAGTTAGGCTATTTGGTCTGTAATTTTCTGTTTTCTGCCTTATTCCCTTTGTAAACAGTGATTTTGCATTAGCGCTATTCCAGTCCTCTGGGACATTCCCTGATTCTTATGATTCCTGAAATATCACTACTAATGCCTCCACTACCTCTGAGCTTTCTCTGTTTGAACACTGTGGTGTAGTCCTTGCGGTCCAGGTGATTTATGGATCTTCAGCCCATTTAGCTTTTCTACCCTGTTTGCCTTGGCGATGGGTGACATACTGAGATTTGCCGCTTCACATTCTTTAACTGTAGGGAAATTATTCGTGTCCTCGGCCATTTCTTTGTTGCCCATTACTGTCTGTCCTGTGCCATTTTCCAGCAGCACAATGTCCACTTTTGTCTCGACTTTGCCTTTTTTATAGCTAAAGAAAATCTTAAAACTTCCCTTGATTTAACTGGCAACCTTACCCTCATATTTAATCTCCTCCCTCCATATTTATTATTTTGTTGTCCCCTGTTGGTCTTTGTGAGCTTCCAAATCGTCTGGTTTTCCTCTGCCCTTCGTCACATTATACGCTTGCTCTTTTGCTTTTATTCTGTCCTTGACTTCCTACATAAACACCTGTTGAAGGTGCCGCACTCTGAAAGCTAGTGGGCTTCCAATTAAACCTGTTGGACTATAACGTGGTGTTGTCTGATTTCTAACCTAAGCAGCCATGGTTGCTTCATCCTCCCCAGTACTATCCTGTTTTCTTTTCTCGGGAAGAATCTCTGTTGTGTCTCCAATTAAACCTGTTGGACTATATCGTTGTGTTGTCTGATTTCTAACCTAAGCAACCATGGTTGCTTCATCCTCCCCAGTACTATCCTGTTTTTTTTTCTCGGGAAGAATCTCTGTTGTGTCTCCTGAATTACTCGCAGATACTTCTGCCATTGCTGTTCGACTGTCTTTTTCATGCTAGACCCCATCGCAGTCAATTCTACCCAGCTTCTCCCTCATGCCTCTGTAGTTGACTTTATACAGCTGAAATACCATTACCTCTCATTCTATCTTCTCCCTCTTAAATTGCAGAATAAATTCAATCATATTATGATTACTGCTTCCTTCGTGTTCCTTAGTTTAAGTTCTCTTACACAGTCTGCCTCATTGCACAACGCTAATCCCAGTATTACCTGTTCCTGATTGGGCTCCAGCACAAGCTGCTCAAAAAAAAACTCTATCGAAGATATTGCACAAATTATTTTTCCTGCGAACCACTACCAACCTGATTTTCCCAGTTCCCCCATATATTGAAATCTCCCATGACTACTGTACTTTGCCTTTTCTATACATCTTTACTATCTCCTGGTGTATATAGTGCCGCAGCTCCTGACTACTTATTGGAATCCTGAACATAACGCCATCTAAAACATAGAATATAGAACAGTACAGCACAGAACAGGCCATTCAACCCAAGATGTTGTGCCAACCATTGATCCTCATGTTTGCACCTTCAAATTTCTGTGACCATATGCATGTCCAGCAGTCTCTTAAATGTCCCCAATGACCTTGCTTTCACAACTACAGCTGGCAACGCATTCCATGCTCTCACAACTCTCTGTGTAAAGAACCCGCCTCTGACATCCTCTCTATGCTTTCCTCCAACCAGCTTAAAACTATGATCCCTCGTGTTAGCCATTTCTGTCCTGGGAAATAGTCTCTGGCTATCGACTCGATCTATGCCTCTCATTATCTTGTATACCTCAATTAGGTTCCCTCTCCTCCTCCTTTTCTCCAATGAAAAACGTCCGAGTTCAGTCAACTTCTCTTCAAAAGATAATCCCTCCAGTCCAGGCAGAATCCTGGTAAACCTCCTCTGAACCCTCTCCAAAGCATCCACATCTTTCCTACAATACGGCGACCAGAAATGGACGCAGTATTCCAAGTGCGGTCGAATCAAATTTTTATAGAGCTGCAACAAAATCTCATGACTCTTAAATTCAATCACCCGTTAATGAATGCCAAAACACCATATGCTTTCTTAACAACCCTATTCACTTGGGTGGCCATTTTAAGGGATCTATGTATCTGCACACCAAGATCCCTCTGTTCCTCCACACTGTCAAGAATCCTATCCTTTATCCTGTATTCAGCTTTCAAATTCAACCTTCCAAAATGCATCACCTTGCATTTATCCAGGTTGAGCTCCATCTGCCACCTCTCAGCCCATCTCTGCATCCTGTCAATGTCCCGCTGCAGCAGCCAACAACAGTTTCTATACTGTGAATGTCACCTCCAATCTTTGTGTCATCTGCAATCTTGCTGACACATCCAAGTCATTAATAAAAATTACAAACAGTAGAGGCCCAAGGATAGAGCCCTGTTGGAACACCACTCACCACTGACTTCCAGGCAGAATATTTTCTTTCTGCTACCACTCGATGTCTTCTGTTGGTCAGCCAAATCTGTATCAAGACAGCTAATTTCCCCTGTATTCCATTCCTCCTGACCTTCTTAATGAGCCTACCGTGGGGAAAATTATCAAATGCCTTGCTGAAGTCGATATACACTAGATCCACAGCTCCACACTCATCAACTTTTCTATTCACATCCTCAAAGAACTCGATAAGATTCGTGAGGCATGACCTGCCCCTCACAAAACCGTATTGACTGCATTTAATCAAGCCATGCTCTTCCAGATGGTCATAAATCCTATCCCTCAGAATCCTTTCTACCACCTTGCAGACGACAGACGTGAGACTTACTGGTCTGTAATTGTCGAGGATTCTCTATTTCCTTTCTTGAAGAGAGGAATTACATTTGCCTCTCTCCAGTCCTCAGGTACGACTCCAGTGGAGAGCGAGGATGAAAAGATCTTCACCAGTGGCGAAGCAATTCCATTTCTCGTTTCCCAAAGCAGCCGAGGACAAATCTAGTCCGGGCCTGGCGACTCGTCAATCTTAATGATACGAAAGTCGGAGGAGTTGTTGACAGTGAGGAAGCATGTGGCAGGTTACAGCAGGATATAGAGAAGCTGCAGAGCTGGGCAGAAAGGTATCTCTATCCATTACAGCATGCACACCTGCTCTTCAAAGGTTTCATTAACCATCTATGTTTCGTGTTCTAACCTTTGGGGATACTTAATTCGACCCACACAGATTTTATGCCAGCTGACCCTACTTTATGTATTACCATCAGAGAGATGTACAGAATGGAAACAGATCCTTCGGTCGAACTCGTCTACGCCAATCAGATTACCCAACCTAATATGGTCCCATTTGCCAGAACTTGGCCTATATCCTTTGTACCCCTCCTATTTACATACCCACCCAGAAGACTTTTAAATGTTGGAATGGGACCAGTGTTCACCACTTCCTCCCACAGTTGTTTCCATACACACACACCACTCTGTGCATGAAAAAAAACTTGCTCTTTTGGTAACTTTTCAATCTTTCCCTTCTCAACCTAAACCTATGCCCTCTAGTTCTCCCCCAGCCCAGGGAAAATAATTTGTCTATTTATCCCATGCATGCCCCTTGTGATTTTCTAAACCGGTATAAGGTCACCCCTCAGCCTCAGAATCTCCAGGGCAAACAGCCCCAGCCTATTTAACTTCTGCATGTAGGTCAAATAGTCCAATCCTTGTAAATCTTTTCTGAATACTTTCAAGTTTGACAACATTCTTCCGATAGCAAGGAGACCAGAATTCTTAGATTCATTTATTTTCATTCTTACTCCTCCCACTCAACCTATCTTTTTGATAGGATGCATACCCTTGAATATTGTCAATTCTGATCCCCTTGCAGCACGTCTCTGCCAATTTCCATCTGCGCCACAAGGTCATTTACATTATTTCTTACACAGCATGCATTCATATATAACACTCTGAGTCCTGAATTAACTGTCCCTCCTCTCAGTTTCATTTGTCTCTCCAGTGTGCTTGAAGTTCGATTGTTTACACTTGCAATACATTGTGTCGTATTTGTGCCTGTGCTGGAGATTTTAATAAACTCTCATGCGGTCTTCACTCTTACCTCCTCTTTGAATTCAATTTTTATTTCCCTGAAGAGGGTGTGGGGGGATAGTGGTGATCTTTCAGGAATCACTCGAGTAAGGAACGATCCCAGAGCAATGGAAACCCACTAACGTGACACCTCGTTGAAAAAAGGGAGTGAGGAAAAAGACAAAAATAAATCCACAACTAATAGCTTAACTGTGGTCGTGGGTAAGATCCTGAAATCCATTGTTTAGATAACATTACTTACAGTGTGGAAACAGGCCTTTTGGCCCAACAAGTCCACACCGACCCGCCGAAGCCCAACCCACCCAGACCAATTCCCCTATACCTAACACTACGGGCAATTTAGCACGGCCAATTCGCCTACCTGCACATATTTGGACTGTGGGAGGAAACCAGAGCACCCGGACGGAACCCACGCAGGCACGGGGAGAATGTGCAAACTCCACACAGTCAGTCGCTTGAGGTAGGAATTGAACCTGGGTCTTTGGCGCTGTGATGCAGCAGTGCTAACCGCTGTTCCACCGTGCCGCCCATTGTGAAGAATGAGATTTCTGAACACTTGGAAGTGTTTGGTAAAATAGGGCAAAATCACATTGGTTTCATCAAGGGAAGGTTATGCTTGACAAGTCTGTTGGAATTATTTGAAGAGGAAATGAGCAGGCTTGATCAAGTACTGCCAATGGATGTTATCCACCTAGACTTCAAGAAGGCCTTTGACAAGGTATCACACAGGAGATGCCTGAGTATGATAAGGTTCTGTGGTGTTAGAGGTAAGGTAGTGGCGTGAATGGAAGCTGGTCTGTCTGGCAGAAAGCAGAGGGTGGGGATAAAATAGTCCTTCTCAGGATGGCAGTAGGTGACAAGTGGTGTTCTACAAGGCTCAGTGTTGGAATCGTAAATTTTTACTTGTTACGTTAACAATCTAGATGATGGAACTGAGTGTACTCTGGCTAAGTTTTCAGACGATACATAGATAGGCAGATGGACTGATCGCATTGAGGAGGTGGAGAGACTGAAGAAGGAGATTGGCAGATGCATTCCAACGTTGGAAAGTGTGTGGTCATGCAATTTGGCATGAAGAATAGAGGCATGGTCTACTTTTTAAATGGGAAGAAAATTCAGAAATCTGAAGTGCAAAGGGACTTGGGAGTTCTAGTGCAGTGTCCTCTCAAGGTAAGCTTGCAGGTTGAAGCAGTAGTCAGGAGGGAAATTGCATTTATTATTGATGGCATTTATTACGAGAGGAATTGAATATAAAACTGGTTGTTTACGTGTCTGGTCAGACCACATTTGGAGTATTGTGCGAAGCTTTGAGCCCCATATCTCAGGAAGGATGTAGTGGCCCTGGAGCTTGTGCAGAATATTTTCACGAGAATGGTCATAGGAATGAAAAGTTTATCATAGGAGCAATGTTTGTGGAATATGCGTCTATCCTCAGTAAAGTTTAAAAGGATGAGAGGGAAAGTAATGGAAGCACAGAATACTGAATTACCTGAACAGAGTTGATGTTGGTAAGATGTTTCCATTGGACGAGAGCTCGAGGGCACAGCCTTAGATGAAAGGGAACACCTTTTAGAACAGTGATAAGGAGAAATGTCTTTAACCAGCGAATGACGATTCTTTGAAATGTATTGCCACAGATGGCAGTGGGGGCCAGGTCATTAAGTATATTTGAGACGGAGATAGATAGGTTATTGATTATCCAGGGATGAAGAATTACGAGAAGAAAGCTGGAAAATTGATTTGAAAAACCTATCAGTGATGATTGAATGATGGGCAGACTCGATGTGCTAACTGGCCATTTTTGCTCCTGTGTCTTATAGACTTATATTCTAAACCTGAAGGAGTCACCTTGCATTTCTGAGAAAACGGATTCATGTTCTTCATGAATGTCAGAAGCTGGTGGGACAGTTATAGAATGAAGTTATTGTGGCTGCTGTCAGGGTGGTGGATAATATGATATTCAGTGCAGGATCACACACCAATTTCACTGTATTAATGTGGTGAGAGTTTATTCAAAACCTGGACCTCTCTGTCTCTCTCAATCACCGTGGAGAGTGGAGGTTGAGTAAGGTGGGCGTAACGTCCTCAGAGGCACTTAAACTATGCAGAATCATTCATCCTGAGTGAAACAACAGACATGGAATTTATAACCTTCTCATTATCTGTTTCAATATAATTAGTGCTTGCACATCCCACTCAGTGTTCAAAGCAATCATCTCTTATTCTCTGAAAGCACTACAGATCAAACTTTACTCACTCCTCATGATGCCATTATCCCAAGGATTAATCTGGTGGAATCCCTGTTAACTCTCTCTGTGGGAAGGAGATCACTCCTTGTAAAGGAGAGAAAATCTGTCCACAATACCCCAAATACTGCCTCAACAACATTTTCAAGTTTGATCGTAATAGTTCATTTCCCTCACTTAGCTGGCTCTGTTTCCTTCATGTGACAAAGGAAACCATTCATTTACAATGCATTCCCACTGATGTGAAATGTAAAACATCCTTACATCTGTAGGTCAGCATCAATAAAGCCAGCTCCAGAGGTGCCTTTCGAGATGGGCATCATTCTCGGGAAGAGACTCAATCACAAAGAATACGTCTAAAACAGTGAATGAAAATCAGCTGTCGGATTATGGGAAATAGGCAATGGAAGGGAGCTGCCTTCACTTTAGTTTTTCCCTCACGGAATGTGTGCAGCCTTGGTCAGGCATATTATACAAACCTTGAACTGAGTGGCTGGTTCAGCTGTTCCACAGGACAGTAAAGAGTAAAATAATCTGCTGTAAATTTGCAGTTAAACAGAGACCTGACCAAGGAAGTATGAAACCACTGATTTCTCGAATGGGCATCAGGCAACCCGGATCAACAGATTATTATTCTGAGGATCTAGATTACAAGCCCATGACGTGACCACCGTGCACTATCTTCCCATCTTTCAGATTCTGTACCGAGAAAAAGTTAAACATCTCAAGTTCAATTATTTTACAACGCACACGTGGTAAGAAGAGACTTGAAACATGTATCCAGAATTAACAAAGGCGCAAACAATTGTTTACACTGAGGCTGAGGAGGAGACTGGGACGTGTTAATGCTTGTTCTGGACAGGATTGGCATGTGGGGAGGATATGGAGATGTAAACTTTCCAGGAGAAAATGAATCAAGAAGGTTGATAACAGTGTGTTTCATCCTCGCATACTGGGGAGTAATTTGTCAATAATAATTTGCTCGTTATTATTTCCAAGGAATGTAATCTTTGATTGGAACTGAAAAAGTTGACTTGCAACTTTCCAAAATTTAAATATCATCAGCATCACTTCAGTTCAATCGACAGACAGAGTGACTTACCAGGAACACCAACTAAAGCAAGAACAGGATAGTAACCAGCTTGAATAACCAGCAGTACATCTTCAATCCGATATGCTAATGATACCCAAGGGAAAGCCAGTAAAGACCATCGGATAAACTCCTGTCCAATGTTGGACCATTGCAGTCTAAAGTTCTCACAGACTGATCTCTCCTCCACCTCTCTCTGGAGCTGCTAATCCCTGTTATTGGTGTAGATGATGCTCCCACTCATACTATGGGATAGACACTGAAAGCATTCCCTCATTGATAGAAGAGAGAAACTCTCTCGGGACGCTTAGAATCCATGGAGACTGACATAATCACAATTGCAGAACCAATAGCTCCAGTTAAACGATTAGCCTTCAATGATGTTTTATTGAAGTTCAAAATAACTTTGAACGTTTGTGCATTCTGGGTGTGATATGTGAGTGTGACTGAAGGAAGGAATGTTGAAGATTGCAGATTGATTGTGTAATCATTCAGTCTGCCTTGGATATGGAAGTAATGCCAGAGGTTTAACATAACATAAGCATGCTTCTCTGCTCAGAAATAGATAAATAAATCCTGTAACTACAGATCAATCATTGCAATATCTGTAAAACATTGAGAGAACATCTTTCGTCCATGATCTGTTGGCAAAATGTGCTTGAGGAAACGTAGGTTATAACAAACAAATGTCATGGATATGTTCGCAGATAATTGTACGTGACAAACAATTCAGATTGTTATTCCAAAATAAAAGAGGGAAGGTGTGGGTCATGTTGTTGATGTTATCCATGTTAACGAACTGTGATGAAGTGTCATTTAATGGACTTCACTTACATTGTGGTTATGACATTGGGGAAAGACAGAAGATGGAGAGGACTGGGTGACATGGTTGTTTAGACTGGGTGGAGGGACAGTGATGTTCTCCAGTCACCAGTATTGGAACGTTACTCTTCATAACTCATATGAAGAACAGGTTCCAGGATAAATTTACAATGAGGAAATAGCAGAGACAATATTAATGAAATGCATTCATGCAATATAAAATACAGAAATAACATGATTTTCTGCACATACCAATATATGCAGAGTAGAAAGAGCTAAGGTTGATAAAATGCACAACTGATACTGTTCTACATAAATTGAAACGTGGATTATAAAACTAGATTAGTGGTGTGCAAACTTTATCTATCGTTATTTGACCCACAGCTGAGATGCTGATTTCCCCTCTGTCAGTGATCCCCCTCACTGTGATTCTCTGGCCCAGTCTCTCACGCAGTTTGGGGGCGGGGGTATCATCATTTCCTGCTGCTCTTGGCACAGTCTATTTAAAAACTCTGCTTTCTGCATGGAACCAATCTATTGGCCTAATGGGTTCTGTTTTGCTGTCAGTAAATTCTGTGATACTATTGGAAATAAATACTCTGGGATGACAGCCAGTATCAGCATAGTTCTGACAGGGTATGGCACCCAGACAAAGGGCTTACAGTGCAGAGGAATTTCTAAATAAAGCTTCTAACTTCTGTCTGTCCATATTTATATACCCTAATGCGGTCTCCTGATCTATCTAACTTCAACCTCATCTAACATCTCTCTCATTCAGTTAGTCACTCCCCTTTCTATCCTCTCTCAGTTTATCTCCCTCACTTTCTTTCTCTCTGTTTATTTCTCTCACACACTCTCTCTATCTCTGTTTGTGCAGTTGGAGAGCTTGTGACACCTCGATGAGCTGAATGGCCTCCATCTGTGCTCCAATAATTCTGAGGTTCTCTGACCCACAATAAATACTGGGCAGACATGCTGGTCCAGTGACACGTACAGTGCACAGTCAGCCATTCTTACTTCCTGGTCTTTTCTGATGGGCAGCTGCCTTGAAATGTCTGTTCGAACGAAACGGATTGAATGAAATTCAAGCAGTCGAGAGGACGTTCATGACTGTGTGTTTGAATCAGGATTTAATGAAGGACGAGATTACACAATAACATAATTAATGAATTTAAAACAGGGCAACACAAGAAATGGCAGTTGAGTACAACATGTGGATCCAAGTAGGTCTCATGGTATTACCAATGGATGATCAATCCAGAAAATCAGCTCCTGTTCTTTGAACCCAGGTTCGAATCCCGCCACTGCAGATGGTGGAACTTCAATTCAATAATTTTAAAATATCCCTGGAATTACGAATCTACCTATGAGAAGGAAATCATTGCCGATTTTCAGAAAATCTGGATCACTAAAATCCTTCCATACTCACCTGGTCTGGATGACATGCAACTGCAGACCCACAGCAATGTCATTGACTCTCAATCGCTCCCTGAAATGGTCTAGTGAGTCACCCAGTTGTAACAATCGTTACAAAGTTTCAAAGACATGAAACCGGCTAGACCAACTGACATCAAACTGTGCACCGGAAATGTCAACATTAGAAATATCACTGTAGAACCTCCAAAGTCTTCTTTACTATCATCTAAGGGGTCGTACCAAAATTGGGACATTTTCCTTTCAGACTAGTCAAGCAACAGCCTGACATAGTCATACTCACGGAATCATACCTTACAGAAATAACCCAGCCACCACCATCACCATCCCTGGATACGTTCTGCCCCAAAGGCAGGACCAATCCAGCAGAGGGGGCAGCTCAGTGAGATACAGTCGGTAGTTAGTTGCTCTGGGAGTCCCCAAAATTGCCTCCAGACCCAATGAAGTCCCATGGCTTCAGATTAAACATGGACAAAGAAGTGTCTTACTGATTACCACGTAACGTCGTTCCTCATCTGAATCAGTGCTCCACCATGTTAAACAGCACTTGGAGAAAGCAGTGACTGTGGTAAGGGCACAAAGTGTATTCTGGCTGGGAGATTTCAAAGTCGACCACCAAGAATGGTTCGGCAACAGTATTACTGATCAGGCTGGTCGGGTCCGAAAGGACATATCTGCGGAATTGGGTCTGCAGCAGGTGGTGAGGGAAAGAACAAGAGGGAAAAAATAATATATGACCTCATCCTTACCAATCTACCAACTGCAGATGTATCTGTCCATGACAGTATCGGTAAAAGTCTCACGGTCACATTCAGAATAAACTCTTTTGTGTTGTTTGGCACTATCACCATGCTAAATGGCACAGACTTCAAAGAGATCTAGCAACTCAAAACTGAGAGTCCGTAAGACACTGTGGACCATCAATAGCAGCAGAACTGTACTCAAGCACGAACGTTATTGTCACGGCCCATCATAACCCCCACTCAACCATTACCATCAAGCCAGACGATCAACTCTGGTTCAATGGAGAGTTCAGGAGGGCATGCCAGGAGCAGAACCAGGAAGATACAAAGATAAAATGTTAATCTGCTGAAGCTTCCAAACAGAAATACTTGCGTGACAGATAACATAAACTGCAAGGGACAGACAGACCTGAGCTACCTCACAACGAATGCATCAGATTTAAGCTCTGCAGTCCTCCTAATCCGATTGTAAATGGTGTTGGACAGTTAAACAACTCACCGGAGTAGGAGTCTCCACAAATATCCCCATCCTCAATGATGGAAGAGCCCAGCACATCAGTGCAAAAGATAGGGCTGAAGCTTTCGCAGAAATCTTCAGTCAGAATTTTCGAGTGAATGGTCCATTTCGGCCCTCCTCTGCCATATCCCCACGATTACAGATAGCAATCTTCAGTCAATTCGATTGTCTGATATCAAGAAACGATTGAAGGTACTGGATACGGCAAAGGTAAAAACCCTGATAACATGCCGGCAATAGTCCTAAAGACTTGTACTCCAGAACTTCCCGCTTCCCTAGACAAACTGTTCCAGTCCAGTTACAAACCGACAATGGGAAAAACTGCTCAAGTATGTACGGTACATAAAACACAGAACAAATTCAACCCGACCAAATACCGCCTCATAAGTGTACTCTCCATCATCAGTAAAGTGATGGAAGGGCTCATTAACAGTGTTATCAAGCAGCACCTGCTCAGCAATAACCTGCTCAGTGACGCGCCGTTGAGTTTTTGCCAGAGACACTCAGCTCCTGACCTAATTACTGCCTTGGTTAAAACGTAGAAGAAAGGAACTGAATTCCCGCCCTTGACATCAAGGCTGCATTCTTTCAAATGTGGCATCACGGAACCCCAGCAAAAACGGTATCGCGGGCAAGCAGTCCGTTACTGGAGTCATACCTGACAGATAGGAAAATGGTCATTGCTGTTGGAGGTCAGTCATCTCAGTTCCAGAAAATTTCTGCAGTAGTCCCTCAGGATAATGTGTATGTAGGTTTGCTCCATGAACTGGAATGTTCATTTACAGACGTTTCATCTCCATACTACGTGACATCTTCAGTGGCCCTCCGGATGAAACCTAAGTCCAAACATCTTCAGTGGCTTCATCAATTACCTTCTCTCTATCATAAGGTCAGAAGTGGGGATATTTGACGATGACTGCATAATGTTCAACACCATTCACAAATGCTCAGATACTAAAGCAGTCCATGCCTAAAGTCCACAAGATCTGGACAATCTCCAGACTTGGGCTGACAAGTGGCAAGTCACATTCGCATCACACAAATGTCAGACAATGGCCATCACCAGTAAGAAACAATATAAACACTTGGTATTCAGCAGCATATCTGTCACTAAATTCACCACTCCAACCCCTATCAATACACTTGAGGTTACCATTGACCAGAAATTCAAATGCATTCACCACATAAATATAAGAGCTGATCAGCGGCTAGGAATACTCCGTGAGTAACTCATCTCCTGTCTTCCCAAAGCATGTCGACCATCTACAAGGCACAAGTCAGGACTGAGATGGAATACTCCCCAATTGTCTGAATGAGTGCAGCCACAACGACACTAAAGAAGTTTGACACCATCCAGGACAAAGAGCCAATTTGATTGGCACCACATCCACAAGCATTCACTTCCTTCACCTCCAACGCTCAGTGGCAGCAGTGTGTACTATCTACAAGATGCACTGCAGAAATTCTCCAAAGATCCTCAGTCAGCACCTTCAAATCCAACGATCACTTCCATCTAGAATGACAAAGGCAGCAGGCTTTTGCGAACACCACCACCATCAAACCAGTCAACATCCTGAGTTGGAAATATTTCACCATTCTTTCTCTGTTGTTGGGTTAAAACCCTATAATCGTCTCCCATAGCATTGTGGGTCAACGCAGAGCAAGTGGACTGCAGCGGTACAAGAAGGCAGCTCAGCACCACCTTCTCAAGGGGGCAACTAGGGACGGACAAGAAATGATGGGCCCATCCAGCGATTCCCATATCCAAAACAAAAGTTGAAGAAGTTCCAATTTGAGTACCTCGATGAGACAGGTTGTCTGAATTGAACATGAACAGGAAAGCAGTGTTTCTGATGATGAACATTTTCGACCTTTCTGTTATTAGAATGGTGTTCGGTGTTCCATGTCATATTGTTGCTGAGTGCTGTGATAAATTGCACCTGTTTTGTTAAATTCAACAATATTAGTGTAGCAGGATCGATCCTTCAAAAATACCAAACTGAAAATGACAATCATCATAGAGTCAATGTACTCCCGCCAGATGAGACTCACAGATAGCAGCTTATATTCAACATATTACTGCGCTACTGGCTGACACTGAATCCTCCCACCGTCCATATTACATGGGTTACCATTGACCAGAAGGTGAAGTCAAATCAACGTACAGATACAAGGGTTACAAAAGCAGGTCTGAGACTTACAATTCTGCACTGAATAATAGACTTTATGACCATAAGAACATGAGATATAACAATAGATTTAGGCCATTCAGCCTATCTCTGAAACTGTGCAATTTTGTCATAGTCTCTAAGACTAATGGAAATATCTTCTATACTCTAACTGTATCAATCTTTGCAGAAATCGATCAGTTTCAATCAGATGCGCCCCCCCCCCCCCCAATTCTTCTAAATTCCATTGAGTACAGACATAGAGCCCTCAACTGCCGCTCATATGACAAGCCATCATTCCCAGGATAGATCATGTCCAACACCCAGTTGCTTCCCCAGAACAGCTCACAATAATCCAAATCCTTTCTGACCATAGTCCATTATATTCTCACCAGTATGTCTCCGCTTTTGTATTCACACTCTCTTGAAATGAATGTTAACATTTCATTTGCTTTCCTATCTGCCAATAGAAACTGCACATCAGATGTAAGAGAGGACGAGTACTTCAAACTACTTGTGTGCTTCAGATTGCATGAAACCTTTTAGAACATAGTGCCTGCCTGTATTCCGCCTACTGAAGTGCATAATCTCACATGTTCCCATAGTGTGTTCCATCAACCATGTGTTTTCCCAATGTACTAAACTGTCCAAGTTTTTCTGCAGCCTCCCCACTTCCTCAATATCACTTGCCCATCCAATCATCATTGTATCATCTGCAAACCTAGTAAAACTGCCGTCAGGTCAGATGGTTCGCGTAAATGGCACTTCCTGACTATCTAAGGACTGTCCACCATTGAAAAGGCACAACGCTCAAAATGCTTGGCTTCATTCATGTTTAAGCAGTGGCTTGACTGGAATTACACCTGCAAAGTCTTCACTCTTTGCACCCTGCACACCATTTTATTGTGAACTTACCCCATTCTGGTGATGCAGAACTTGATGGCGCATGATCCCAGTCTATTAATGGCAATCTGTCTCAATGCTGACTGTGTGGTGCTCACACCAACTAATGTCATTATGTTTTGAAGACGACAGAGGCAGGTGGGGGGGGGGGGGGGAGGGGATGCTGATCATAAATGACTGTGTGATTGTTACTGAGGGCTGACACCCGCCGTGAAAGCCCCAGATGTACCTGTGTCTGTTGTCACCGCTGCAGGCATGGTCAGTCTTTCAGTGAGTCAAATCAAAAAATGTGATGGGCCTGGAGAGTTTTCCCGGCTGAGCACTCAGATCCTGTTTTTACCAACTAGCAGAGGTATTCACACACAACTTCTGCCTCTCCCTCCTGAAGCCAAAGTCCCAGCCTGATTCAAGAAGGCCATCATCATCTTCGTAAGTGAGAAAGCACATGGAACATGCCCTTATAGACTACCACCCAGTGGCTTCGAACTCAGTAATCATGAAGTGCTTTGAGAGCTGGTTATAGCCTACACCAACTCCAGTCTCCCAGCCTGACCTGCTGCCCTATAATTTGCTGACTGATGTAACGGGTTCACAACGGATGATACATCCGAGCCCTGCTCGCATCCCTGGAATATCTGAACAACAAGGAGACGTAGACCAGAATCCCGCTCATTGACTAAAGCTCCACCATCAAAATCATAATCCCTTACAGACAAATCACAAAACTCTGCGATCTTGGTCTCGGTTCGATCCTCTGAAACTGGTTCCTCAGGTTTCTGACCAAGAGACCACAATCATGAAGATAGGTAAACTCAGCTCCTCCACAAAAACACTCAATACTCAAGCTGCTGAAGGATGTGTTCTCAACACCCGACAATACTCCCTGTACAACCACGGCTGTAGCCTCAGCCCCTTACTGTACTCCCTGTACACCCACAGAGGTGCCCTCAGCCACCCGCTGTCCTTCATGCACATCCAGGTCTGTGCCCTTAGCCCCCTACTGTCCTCCGTGTACACCCATGGCTGTGCACTCAGCCAACTACTGACCTCCCTGTACACTCACGGTTGTTTCCACAGCCCCCTACTGTTCTCCCTGTAGTCCCACGGCTGTGTTCTCAGCCCCCTCACTGTCCTCCATGTACACCCACGGCGGTGTCCTCAGTCCCCTACTGTACTCCCTGTACACCCACGGTTGTTTCCTACTATCCCCTACTATCCTTTCTGTACCACGACGGCTGTGTTCTCAGCCCCCTGCGTACTCCCTGTACAGCCAGCTTCATGTTCGCTGATGACATCACTATAACAGTACGGATATCAAACAAAAAAGGGTCAGAATGTAGAAAGGAAATAGACAGTTTGGTGGCATGGTGTATTGATAATGACGCCTCTCTCTAATCCGGCAAACGTAAAGGACTGATCATTAACCTTAGGAAGAAAGGAGGGGAGCACACCCTATCTACATCAACCGTTTGAGGGAGTGCAGAGCATCAAGTCCATCGGAGTGTTGATAACTGACAACCTATCCTGAACTTCTCACAAAGGTCCGACCGTCAGGAAGGATCTACAATGCCTCTCCTTCCTCAGGTGGTTCAGGAAATTCAGCATGCGCTACTTCTACAGATGCACCATTGAGACCGTACTGTTCCGGTGCATAACAGCCTGGTATGGCAACTGCTCTATTCAGGACCGTGAGAAACTATGGAAGGTTGGATGCACAGCTCTGACTAACATCCCAACCATTGATTACATTTACATGGCTCGTTGTCGCAGAAAGGCTGCCAACATCTAACCCAGATTACTGAGGGAAGGGAGAGAGGAATTAGCTGGAGCACTAACAGGTATCTTTGTAGCATCCTTGAAGACGGGACAATTGTTAATCCCCTTGTTTAAGAAAGGTAGTAGGGATAATCCAGTCAATTATAGACCGGTGAGACTAATGTCAGGGATAGGGAACCTGCTAGAGAAGATACTGAGGGTTAGGATCTATTATCAATTGAATGAAAATAGTCTTATCAGTGATAGTCAACATGGTTATGTGCAGGGAAGGTCATGTCTTACCAACTCAATAGAATTCTTTGAGGAGGTGACAAGTTGATTGATGAGGGAGAGACTGTAGATGTAATGTACATGGACTTCAGGAAGGCTTGTGGTATGTTTCCCCATGGTCGGGTTATGGCGAAAGTGAAGTCACATGGTGCGCTAGCTACGTGGACAAAGAACTGACTGGGCAACAGGAGGCAGAGAATAATAGGGGGAGGGAGTTTCGCAAAATGGAGAACTGTGACCAGTAGTTTCACTTAAGATGTTTCTGGAAAGCTACATGAATAGTCAGGGAACAAAGGGATAGAGATCCTTAGAAAATAGGCTACAGGTTGAGTTAGAGGATTTGGATCGGCGCAGTCTTGGACCACTGAATGGCCTGTTTCTGTGCCGGAATGTTCTGTGTTCTAACATTAGCAAAGACCCATCAGACCCCAGTAATGGTCTCCCGCAACCTCTTCTATCAGGCTTAAAATTAAAGAAGCTTGAAAACACTGAGCAGCTGGTTCAGGAACAGCTTCTTCCTGACTGTTATTATACTGATGAATGGAGTCTCTAATCTCAGATAATCCTGATCTTGTTCATGCTGATCTCCCCTCGCGCACGCCCTGTGCAGCGTAACCTGCATGTCTCTCAGGCATGTTTGCCAGCCACTGTTCTGTACATCATTGCTTACAATGATTTGCCTGTACATCTTGGTACAGGTCAAACTAAATCCTCACCACCTTCCCCCAGCTCCCTCCAGTGCTCACTCAGAGTTCTCTCCAGTCCTCACCTCCAGCACCTCCCACTTCCCATCCCTAGCTCACTGTGACCCCATCCACAGCTCTCTGTGTGTTTTGTATCGCACTATTTCTCTCACACTGTCTGTTTCCCTGTGTTTTCCTTATCTCTGTCTTCTGTTTCTTTCCCTGAACTTACTATCTCCCCTTCTCCCTGTCTATGTGATTGTGTGTTTCTTGTTTTGTTTCCTTTCTCTGTTTTACTGACTGTCCTTCTGTTTCCTTCGCTATGTTTTCTCTCTCTCCTTATACGTGTCTGTCTCTTTCTCCCTGTTGTGATGGTGATGGCTTTTGTATTCCTTTGAAGCATGTGATGGCTCTTTGGTTGGATGTTAGCAATACAATAAACTCAATTGCGTTTTGGTATCTTGGACATAATTTAAATTTATTGGTTAAATTTCAATTGTTATCGAAAAAGTAAACAGAGCTTGGATATCCATTTAACGGCCATTTGTTACATCTAAATATTTTGGACCTGCCTTTTCCCAATGCTCTACATACTGGCAACTGAAAGCATTCTATTGACGTGCATAATAGTGTAACGGTAACTGCTCTTCCCAGGACCATAAGAAACTACAGACGGATTTGTGCACAGCCCAGACTATCATGGAAGACAACCTTCCATTCATTTAGACTTCTCATTGTCAGTGAAAGGCTGGCAACATCAAATATCTCTCCAAAACCGATAATGATCTCCTGCAACCTCTTCCAGAAGGGAGGAGATACAGAGGCTTGAAAACATGGAACAGCATGCTCAGGAACACCTTCATCCCTCCGCAATTACACTGACGAACTTTTCAAATAATATTAATCTTGCTAACGTCGATCTTGCTTTGCACACCTCCTGTGCAGCTGTCACCTTGTGTGCCTCACTCTCTAAGTGCCCTGTGAGGCTCAAGGTCTTCTCAAGGGCAATCAAAAAAGTGAACTAATGCTGGCCCAGCCAGCGATACCTATATCCCATTAATAAATATAAGAAGATGACCACACTCAAGGAAGACAGACAGGTGGGATAAAATCGCCTTAAACATAATCCTGGATACATACAGGTTTCCCTCGATATCTGAAAGTAGAGTGTTCCTACAAAACCTTTCCAAAGCTGATATGATGAAAAGTGAAGGAGCATTAATTTATGTGGTAAAAATTCACCTTTCTTGGTAAAAGTGAAAATTCTCTTCGGATTTCTTTTGGTTAGCGAAAACAGGACGTAATGGAAGATTTTTCGGAAAGGGAAGTGACAAAAATCGCATTTTGAAAAGTGGTGGATACATGTACCGACATGGGTATGATATTCAGGAAGATGGGAAAAGCTAATAATATATTAGGTGAATCTCACATTTTATTTCCATCCCAGCTGATCATCATTCCCTTTGTTTGCTCTTTTCCTTCTATCTCTCTCTTTCTCTATCGATTCAACTCACTCCTCCCCCTCTTCAAAGCAGACTTTCCTGTCACCAGCATTATTCACACTATTTTCCAGCTGCTTTCAGTTCAGGAAAGCTCCCTAGCACTTTCTGTTCTTTTCTTTGCATTTTTTATGCAATTTCAGATCTCCAGCATCTTTCTTTATTTGGTTTATCCTTCAAATTTGTTATTCCATGGGAAATCGGTATCTCTGCCCAGGGCAGCATTTGTTAATCATCACTAATTGCCCTGACTGCGAGGCCATTCCACAAACCAAAATAAAGTCTGATATGGGTCTGAAGTCACACATAATCCAGATCGGGTAATAACGTTAGATTTCTGTACCGAAGGTCATCAGTTAAACAGGATTTTTTTCAGACAAAATGTGGGTTTTATAGTTGTTTTTCATGAAATTCATTTTTATTCCAATTCTTATCATTTTTATTTAAGTTCTGCCATCAGCTGTGGTAAAACATGAAACAAATCGCTTGAAACAATGTCTTTCGTTTAATAAGCTTTGCTCCTGAATTACATCCAAAAACATCCCTACTCTGATACATTGTCCTAATCATGAAGTAACGTCAGAGACAAGAACAATTTTGTGATTGAAATACATGTAACTGGAAAAGTGGCCAGAAGAGAGCTTGAAACATAAAGTGTGAATTTTACCAAAGTGCAGACAATGGTTTGTTCAGCCACAGCACTGACGCAGAGATGGAGACTGGGGATATTATGAACTGGTAGTGGACAGTGTTCGTGACAGAGAGTACAAGAGACAGAAATCAGTTCAGGGCAAAAATGGATCTCGAGGTTGTGCACAGTTTTGTTCTGAGATGTTTGTAAAGGAGTGGTCTGCAATTCAGATAAATGGAAATTGCAATTGAAATTGAAGATAAAAGTTTCTTTCATTGGCAAATACAGATAACACAAATTGCAATGAAGTTCAAAATTGTTTATGCGATTAATGAATGGACAGAAGTAGAGAACACCAACAATAGCGAGAATAGGTTATTATTTGGAGATGCCGGTGTTGGACCGGGGTTTTACAAAGTTAAAAATCACCCAACGCCAGGTTATAGTTCAACAGGTTTAATTGGAAGCACACCAGCTTTCGGACAGTCGCTCCTCTACCGTAGGTTAGTGACACACTCTCCACCCCGCCCAATCAGTACCACTAATATCCGATAAGGTAGAAATTTGCAACAGATCAAAATGTTGAAAAGACACAAGGAAATTTCCTCTCCATTTGTGTAATTATCCAGTCCATTATTCGCAGATTCAGACCTGTCCTCTCCACGTCTGTGCAGCTGCTGATCTCTGTTACTGTTGGAGCTGATGCATCGGCTCCTAGGCTGGGATAGCGCACTGAGTGAAGCCCCTCACCAATAGGACACAGTTACAATGTATGGAGACTGACATCAATCTCAGTCAATGAGCAAACAGCTCTAGCTTTCAATACAGCACATTCAGTTCACAATATATCTGGACCGGACTGCACTTGATGCTGATATTACTGGCTATTGGTCACATCTCCCATCACCAATTCCTCTGTTGAAGTCAGTTGTGAGGGATAATGATGGACGTTTTCTTATCGCAGGCTCTATGACTCTGCGCTGTTGTACGCTTGCAATGCTGTCACCAACTTACCCCGAATCCCCGTCCCTCCCCAAAAAGAAGAAACACAATCAGGATGTTGTCACTGTGCTCTTCTCTCCTTCACGGGAACAAACCCCAGCCAACAGACTGTCACTGGGCACAATTGCCCTGAACACAGAAAGGAAGTGTGGACTTCTCTGAATCGTCCTCTCACTGCTCTAATAAAGAAGCATTGGACCTTCTATATAGAATATGCTTCAGTAATTAATTTATACAAATTGACAAATATCTTAATGCAGTTTTATTTGCTGTAAAGCAATAATTTTTCACTTCTTTTCCCTTCTGTTCAAAACCAAAAGTGAACTTATTCATTAACACTTATGAATTAATAAGTCAGGTTTAGCTAGTAGATAGGGCGGAATAGGGGTAATTGTTGTGGAGACTGCATGGGGAGTACAATGATATTCCCCAGTCATCATCACTCTTAACGTCAGATGGAATTAAATATAGTTCACAACAAGAAACGAGCCAACGTTTGGGAGATGCAATGCTGAATGACAATGTGAACTGAACAGGATAATTTTAAATGTGATAAAATGAACCATATTGTGTATACACACCATTTAATCATTGGGAATACAGATTGCGTAGTGTCACCGCATCTAAAGCATTAATTTTGATGTCTCTTCACAGATACAGCCAGACCTGCTGAGCTTTCCCTCCAGCATCTGTTTTTGCTTGAGATTGATCATGTTGTTCAGATCTGGCAGGATGCTTACAATTAGAAGCAGTTGCTAATAACAAAATGTACAGGGGTATGAGGACAATACAGGAGAATGATAGTAGAAATATCGCTCATTCCAAACTGGAAGAGACAATGGGCTACATTTTCACCACTTTTGCTGTAATAATTCTATGCTATGCATTGAAAACTTTTAGAGATTGGGGAGACAAGCTAGTTTAATGAAGCACACGCAGTGTTCCATCACCAAAAAGCTATCC
>NC_057717.1:56744887-56746068 GCF_004010195.1 Chiloscyllium plagiosum | reverse complement strand
TTTTAAATCAAATCTCTAATCTGGAAAACAAAATACAGAAGAGGTCTCTACTGGGTAGTCCATGCGAGTTATTTGATCAAATTATATCACTGTTTCCCCCTCAAATAACACGTGGTGGCTCAGTGGTTAGCACTGCTGCCTCGCAGCACCAGGGTCACGGGTTTGGTTCTGGCCTTGGGTGACTGGCTGCGTGGAGTTAACATTCTCACTGTGTCTGTGTGGGTTTCCTCCCACAGTCCAAAGTGGTGCAGGTTAGATGAATTAGCCATTTATATATCACCCATAGTGTTCAGGGATGTGGAGGTTTGGGCATTAGTCAGAGTAAATATGGGATGGTAGGGGAATGGGTCTGGGTGGATTACTCTTCAGAGGGTCGAAGTGGACTTGCTGGGCCCAAGGGCTGTATCCACACTGTAGGGATTTTACTAATTCTAAATCACTCAAGCAAGGCACACCCCTTGCTGCCCACAGTTTCAACCTGGTATCCATTATCCCCGGATGACAACCTGGTATACCAATTATAGGGGTAAGAAACATGATTTTGTCTGTATTGCTCTCAATCTGACGCATTGTCATTCATGCTTTAACAGTATTGATAATTATTGAGTTATGACAATACTTCATAAATGTTGTCACTTTAGCTAAGAAACACAGACTAATAAGGGTTCACTTTGTCTGAGAGGGTTCAATGTCACACAGTATTGACGCCAAGTCCTCAGCGGCCCAGGCGTTAACATAGGGTAAAAACAGAGCTTAATTGATAGCTTTTATCTGGGCGATCTACTCCCCACAATCTGTGGGGTAGTTGCAACTTGGTTAGCTTGATAAAGAGTCTCTTATATGCCAAATAAAAGAGCCAAACCAGGCCTAAAGTCTCCTAACTATCTGTCTGGGAAACATCAAAGAAAGCATTCACATTGGGTATAGTAAATGAGGAAGGACATTCATTTTAATAACCGCTATCCGAACTAACCAGGATATTGGAAGTTCCTCCGATCTTTGAAGGTTTTGTTTAATTTTGTCAAACAAATGGACAAAGTTCACGTTTCATAAATGATCAAAGATGGATGTAATGAATATACCGAAATTAGGAAACCCTCCCCCACCCCACCTCCCGTGACCATTTAAAAGGAAACCAGGATTTGCCCTCATCAGGTATTTCCCCAAGACCTCCCATAGGC
>NC_057717.1:56741673-56744387 GCF_004010195.1 Chiloscyllium plagiosum | reverse complement strand
ACGTATTGGAGATTGCTGCCAGTTCAGGTCCATCCCGTCCTTCTTGTGTATCTCCTACTAACCCGAAAACCCCAATGATCCACATATCAGAACTGCTGCCAGTTCAGGTCCACCCCGTCCTCCTTGGGTATATCTTACCGAGTCGGGAATCCCCATGATCAACATATCAGAAGTGCTACCAGCTCTTTAGTCGGGTATTTAACTCTTCTACCTTCCTATTTCTAATCTCACTCGCACGTGACATATTCTAACGACTCCAAAATTCAAATATCCTTTTAACACAACTCCAGCAAGGCCTTTTCTTTAAAGTGGATAGACGTAATAATAAAAACGTAAGTGTGCTGCTTTGACAAAAAGCTGTCACATTTGCAGCATTTCTCCATCAAATAAAAGAAAAAATAATGCAGATTGTAGAAATCTGAAGCAAATACATAGAAATACTGTGGAGAGAGAAAAGAGCTAATGCTCCCAATGCAGACATGGGAAGAATGTACAAAGTCCACACAGACAATTTACAGAGATTGGAATTGAACCCAAATCCCTATCACTGTGTGGTAGCATTGCTGTGTCACTGTGATGCCCAATTATGAATAATTGCGGTTAGTATATTTAGAGGCATAGATAATATTCTCTGTGACCAGGATTGAGAGTCCTGAAAGGTTGTGCTGCCTACCTGATGCTTGGGTTTGGGAATGTCATCTGGGATGCAGAAGAAGTTGGAGTGGGAGGGGAATGAGTCAGTGGCCAGGGTTTGTGTAGGTACTAATGGCTGGGCAAGCAAATGACAATGAGAAGAGGGACGGTAAATACAGAACTGAACTGTTATATTGGAATGCAAGCAGTAGAAGGAATAATGTAAATAAGCTTGTGACGCATACACAAATTGGCAGGTATGACGTGGAGGGCATCACAGTGACACCATTGCAGGAGGATCAGGATTGGGAGCTGAATATTCAAGGATATTCATCCCGTCAAAATGATAGGCAGGTGGGCAGAGAGACAGATTTGCCTCATTAGGAAGAAATGGAATTGAATCAGTTAGAAGAAATGAAGTAAATCAGATGGTGTAGAATCTGTGTCGGTAGAATTGGGAATCAAAAAGGTGAAAAAATGCAGTTGGAGTTATGTACAGGCCGCCAAACAGTAGTCAGGAGCTGGGGTGCAAGATACACCAGGAGATAGAAAGATCTGTGGGAAAGGCAATGTTACAGTGATAACATGGGATTTCATTATGCAGGTGGACTGGGAATTCAGTTTGATAGTGGTTTGCAGAAAAAAGGAATTTGTGGAATGTCTATGAGATGGCTTTTTGTAGCAGCTTGTACAGGCAGACAAGGTGAGGGGAGCTTTAGATGAAGGAAATCATAGGAGGCAGTGATCATAATATGATTGAACGCACTCTGCAATTTCAGGTGGAGAAGTTAGAATCAGAGGTAATGGTATTACAGCTGAATAAAGGCAATTACAGAGGCATGAGAGAGGAGCTGGGTAGAATTAACTGGGAGACAGGCCCAGAAGGAAGGACCGTGGAACAGCAATGACAGGAGATTTTTGGACTAATTCAGGATGCACCAGAGATTTATCCTGAGGAAAAAGAGGCATGATAGAGAGAGGATGAGGCAACCATAGCTGACTAGGGAAATCAGTGACAGCATAGAAGCAAAAGAGAACGCATATAATGTGGCGAGTGGTTGTGGGAAACCAGAGAATTGGGAAGTTTGCAAAGACAAAACGGAGAGCAAACAGTATAAAATAAGGAGGGACATTATTAAATATGGGGGTAAGCTAGCCGCTAACATAAAGGAAGTCTGTAAGAGCTTCTTTCAATATATAAAGTACAACAGAAAGGCAAAAGTAAACATTGGACTGCTGGAAAATAATACTGGAGAGGTAGTAGTGGTGAACAAGAATAGGCCGAGGAACTGAAAACTTTGGTTACGGTGGAAGATACGAGTAATACTTTAACATTCAAGATAGTGAGGAGTCGGAGCTGAGTACGCTGGCCACCACCATGGAGAGCGTGCTAGAAAAAACTGAATGACCAGCAGGTGGTTAATTATCCTGGACCGGACGGACTACATCCCAGAGATATAAGGAAGATAGCTGAAGAAGGTGTGATGGGATAGTGGTGATCTTTCAGGAATCACTAGAGTAAGGAACGATCCCAGAGCACTGGACACCCACTAACGTGACACCCCATTGTAACAAGGGAGTGAGGAAAAAGACAAAAAATATCCACAATTAATGGCGTAACTTCAGTCGTGGGTATGCTCCCGGAATCCATTGTGAAGGATGAGATTTCTGAATACTCGGAAGTGTTTGGTAAAATAGGGCAAAATCACTTCATCAAGAGAAGGTCATGCGTGACAAATCTGTTGGAATTATTTGAAGAGGAAATGAGCAGGCTTGACCAAGCACAGCCACTGGATGTTATGCACCTGGATTTGAAGGAGGCCTTTGACAAGGTGTCACATAGGAGATGACTGGATATGATAAGGGCCGGTGGTGTTAGAGGTAAGGTAGCGGCATGAATGGAAGTTTGCCTGTCTGGCAGAAAGCAGACAGCGGGGATAAAATAGTCCTTCTCAGGATGGCAGTCGGTGACAAGTGGTGTTCTACAAGACTCATGTTGGAATTGTAACTTTTTACTTGTTACATTAATAATCTAGATGATAGAACTGAGTGTACTCTGGCTAAGTTTGCAGACGATACAT
>NC_057717.1:56718683-56740644 GCF_004010195.1 Chiloscyllium plagiosum | reverse complement strand
CAAAGGAAGGGAGCTGCCTTCACTTTTGTTTTTTTCCGCATGGGATGTGTGCTGGTTAGGCCAGCATGTTATACCGACCTTGAACTGAGTGGCTGGTTCAGCTGTTCCACAGGACAGTAAATAGTAAAACAAACTGCTGTAAATTTGCAGTTAAACAGAGACCTGACTAGGGAAGAATGATCCACTGCCTTCTCTATTGGGCATCAGGCAAGTCGATATCGACTGATTATTATTCTGTGCATCTATATTACGAGCCAATGACGTGACCACCATACACTATATTACTATCTTTCAGATTCTGTACAGAGAACAAGTTAAACATCTCAAGTTCAATTATTTTGCAATGGACACGTGGTAAGAAGGGACTTGAAACATGTATCCAGAATTAACAAAGGCGCAAACAATGGTTTATTAAGGAGTTGCACTGAGGCTGAGGAGGAGACTGGGGTGTCTTAATGTTTGTTCTGGACAGGATTGGCATGTGGGGAGGATATGGAGATGTAAAATTTGCAGGAGAAAATGAATCAATATGGTTGAGTACAGTGTGTTTCATCCTCGCATATTGGGGAGTTATTTGTAAATAATAATTTGCTAGCTATTATTTCTAAGGAATGGAATCTTTGATTGGAACTGAAAAAGTTGACTTGCACCTTTCCAAAATTTACATACCATCAGCATCAATTCAGTTCAATCGACAGACTGAGTGACTTACCAGGAACAACAACTATAGCAAGGATAGGATAGTAACCAGCTTAAATAACCAGCAATACATCTTCAATCCGCAATACTAATGATATCCAAGGTTGGGAAAGCCAGTAAAGACCATAATATAAACTCCTGTCCATTGTTGGAACATTCCAGTCTAATGTTCTCACAGATTGATCTCTCCTCCACCTCTCTCTGGAGCTGCTGATCCCTGTTACTGGTGTGGCTGATGCACCCGCTCATACTATGGGATAAAACACTGAAAGCATTCCCTTATTGATAGAAGAGAGAACCTCTCTGGGGATGTTTAGGATCCATGGAGACTGACATAATCACAATCGCTGATTAGCTCCAGTTAACCGATTAGACTTCAATACTGTTTTATTAAAGTTCAAAATAACTTTAAACGTTTATGCATTCTGGGTGTGATATGTGAGTGTGACTGAAGGAAGAAATGTTGAAGATGGCAGATTGATTGTGTGTAATCATTCAGTCTGCCTTGGATATGGAAGTAATGCCAGAGGTTTAACGGAACATCAATATGCTTCTCTGTTCATAAATACAGAAATAAATCCTGTAACTACAGATCAGTCAGTGCAATATCTATAAACATTGAGAGAACATCTTTCATCCAAGATCTGATGGCAAAATGTGGGTAAGAAAACGTAGGTTATAACAAACAAATGGCATGGATATGTTAACAGAGAATTGTACGTGACAAACACAATTCAGATTGTTATTCCAGAATCAGACAGGGCAGGTGTGGGTCATGTCGTTGATGGTATCCATGTTAACGAACTATGATGAAGTGTCATTTAATGGACTTCAATTACATTGTGATTATGACATTGGTGAAAGACAGAAGATGGAGAGAACTGGGTGATGTAGATGTTTAGACTGGGTGGAGGGACAGTGATGTTCTCCAGTCACCAGTATTGGAACATTTCATTTTATAACTCACATGAGGAACAGATTCCAGGATACATTTACAATGAGGAATTAGCAGAGACAATATTAATGAAATGCATTCATGCAATATAAAATCCAGAAACAAAATGATTTTCTGCACATACCAATAAATGCAAAGTACAAAGAGATAAGGTTGTTAAAATGCACTCCTGATACTGTGCTATATAAATTGAAATGTGGATTACAAAACTAGGCAAGTGGTGTGCAAACTTTATCAATCATTATTTCATCCACAGCTGAGATGCTGATTCCCCTCTGTCAGTGGTCCCCCTCATTGTGATTCTCTGGCCCAATCTCTCACACAGTCTGGTGGGGCGGGGTCATCATTTCCTGCTGCTCTTGGCACAGTCTATTTAAAAACTCTGCTTTCTGCATGGAACCAATTTATTGCCCTAATGGGTTCTGTTTAGCTGTCAGTAAATTCTGTGATATTATTGGAAATAAATACTCTGGGCTGACAGCCAGTATCATCATAGTGCTCACAAGGTATGGCGACCAGGCAAAAGGGCTTTCTAAATAAAGCTTCTAACTTCTGTCTGTCCATATTTATCTACCCTAATGCGGTCTCCTGATCTATCTAACTTCACCCTCATCTAACACGTCTCCCACTCAGTCAGTCACTCCCCTTTCTATCCTCTCTCAGTTTATCTCCCTTCACTTTCTTTCTCTCTGTTTATTTCTCTCACACACCATCTATCTCCACACACTCTCTCTATCTCCGTTTGTGCTGTTGGAGAGCTTGTGCCTCCTTGATGGGCTGAATAGCCTCCATCTCTGCCCTAATAAATCTGATGTTCCCTCACAATAAATACTTTGGGTGCCTTGACAGACATGCTGGTCTGGTGACACATACAGTGCACAGTCAGCCATTCTTACTTCCTGTTCTTTTCTGATGTGCAACTGCCTTGAAATGTCTGTTCAAATGAAAAAGATTGAATGAAATTCAAGCAGTTGAGAGAACGTTCATGACTGTGTATTTCAATCAGGATTCAATGATGGATGAGATTCCAGAATAACATAAGCAATGAATGAAAAACAGGGCAACACAAGAAATGGCAGTTGAGTACAACATGTGGTTCCAAGTAGGCCTCATGGTATTACCAATAGATTATCAATCCAGACAATCAGCTCCTGTTATTTGGACCAAGGTTCGAATCCCGCCACTGCAGATGGTGGAAATTCAGTTCAATAATTTTAAAATATCCCTGGAATTAAGACTCTACAAATAAGAATAAAATCATTGCCGATTTTCAGAAAAATCCATCTGGATCACTAATATCCTTTAATGAAGGAATCTTCCATCCTCACCTGGTCTGGCTGACATGCAACTCCAGACCCAAAACAATGTCATTGACTCTCAATCGCCCCCTGAAATGGTCTAATGAGTCCTTCAGTTGTACCAATCATTACAAAGTTTCAAAGAAATGAAACTGGCTGGACCACCTGGCATCAAACTGCACTGGAAAAGTCAACATTAGAAACATCACTGCAGAACCTTCTAAGGCTTCCTTACTATCATCTAAGGGATAGTGCCAAAATTGGGACAATTGCCTTACAGACTAGTCAAGCAACAGCCCGACATAGTCATACTCATGGAATCATACCTTACAAAAATAACCCAGTCACCACCATCACCGTCCCTGGATATGTCCTGCCCCAAATGCAGGACCGATCCAGCAGACGGGGCAGCTCAGTGAGATAGAGTCGGTAGGTAGTTGCTCTGGGAGGCCCCAAAATTGACTCCAGACCTAATGAAGTCCCATGGCTTCAGATTAAACATGGACAACGATGCCTCTTACTGATTACCACATCACATTGTTCCTCATCTGAATCAGTACTCCTCTATTTTAAACAACACTTGAAGAAAGCACTGACTATTGAAAGGGCACAAAGTGTATTCTGGCTGGGAGATTTCAAAGTCGACCACCAAGAATGGTTTGGCAGCAGTAGGATCAGGCTGGTCGGGTCCTAAAGGGCATAGCTACTAGATTGGGTCTGCAGCAGGTGGTGAGGGAAAGAACAAGAGGGAAACAAAATCATGTATGACCTCATCCTTACCAATCTACCAACTGCAGATGTATCTGTCCATGACAGTATCGGTAAAAGTCTCACGGTCACATTCAGAATAAACTCTATTGTGTTGTGTGGCACTGTCACCATGCTAAATGGCATAGACTTCGAAGAGATCTAGCAACTCAAGACCTAGCGTCCATAAGACACTGTGGACCATCAATAGCAGCAGAACTGTACTCATTAACAAACTGTAATGTCATGGCCCATCATATCCCCCACTCAACCATTACCATCAAGGCAGAGGATCAACTCTGGTTCGATGGAGAGTGCAGGAGGGCATGCCACGAGTAGAACCAGGAATATACAAAGATAAAATGTTAATCTGCTGAAGCTTGTGGGCGGCACGGTGGCAGTGGGCGGCACAGTGGCACAGTGGTTAGCACTGTTGCCTCACAGCACCAGAGACCCTGGTTCAATTCCCGACTCAGGCGACTGACTGTGTGGAGTTTGCACATTCTCCCCGTGTCCGCGTGAGTTTCCTCCGGGTGCTCCGGTTTCCTCCCATAGTCCAAAGATGTGCAGGTTAGGTGAATTGGCCATGCTAAATTGCCCGTAGTGTTAGGTTGTAGGGGTATGGGTGGGTTGCGCTTCGGCAGGTCGGTGTGGACTTGTTGGGCCAAAGGGCCTGTTTCTACACTGTAAGTAATCTAATCTAATCTAATCTTCCAAACAGAAATACTTGTGTGCCAAATAACATAAACAGCAAGGGACAGACAGAACTGAGCTGTCCCACAACGAATGCATCAGATTTAAGCTCTGCAGTCCTCCTAATCCGATCATGGATGGTGGTGGACGATCAAACAACTCACTGGAGTAGGAGTCTCCACAAATATCCCCATCCTCAATGATGGAAGAGCCCAGCACATCAGTGCAAAAGATAAGGCTGAATCTTTCGCAGCAATCTTCAGTCAGAGGTTTCAAGTGAATGGTCCATTTCAGCCTCCTCCTGTGGTCCCCATCATTACAGATAGCAGTCTTCAGCAAATTCGATTGACTGATGTCAAGAAACGATTGAACGTACTGGATACTGCAAAGGTTTATAACCCTGATAACATGTCGGCAATAGTCCTGAAGACTTGTACTCCAGAACTTCTCGCTTCCCTCGACAAGCTGTTCCAGTACAGTTTCAAACCGACAATGGGAAAAAACTGCGCAAGTATGTTCTGTACATAAAACGCAGGACAAATTCAACCCAGCCCAATACCGCCTCATCAATGTACTCTCCATCATCAGTAAAGTGATGGAAATTGTCATCAATCGTATTATCAAGCAGCACCTGCTCAGCAATAACCTGCTCAGTGACGCCCCTTTTGGGTTTTGCCAGAGACACTCAGCTCCTGACCTAATCATAGCCTTGGTTCAAACATAGAAAAGGGAACTGAATTCCAGCCCTTGACATCAAGGCTGCATTCTTTCAAATGCTGCATCAAGGAACCCAGCAAAAAGGGTATCTCGGGCCAACTCTTGTTACTGGAGTCATACCTGACAGATAGGAAAACGGTCATTGTTGTTGGAGGTCAGTCATCTCAGTTCCAGAACATCTCTGCAGTAGTCCCTCAGGATAATGTTGATGCAGGTTTGCTCCATGAACTGGAATGTTCATTTACAGATGTTTCATCACCATACTACGTAACATCTTCAGTGGTCCCCCGGATGAAACCTAGGTCCAAACATCTTCAGTGGCTTCATCAATGACCTTCTCTCCATCATAAGGTCAGAATGGGGATATTTGACGATGACTGCACAATGTTCAGCATCATTCGCAAATGCTCAGATACTGAAGCAGTCCATGCCTAAAGGCAACAAGATCTGGACAATCTCCAGACATGAGCTGTCAAGTGGCAAGTAACATTCGCGTCACACAAATGTCAGATAATGACCATCACCAGTAAGAAACAATATAAACACTTGGTATTCAGCAGCATATTTATCCCTAAATTCCCCACCCCACCCCCTATCAATACACTTGGGGTTACCATTGACCAGAAATTCAACTGGACTCGCCACATAAATATAAGAGCTGATCAGAGGATAGGAATACTGCGTGAGTAACTCACCTCCTGTCTTCCCAAAGTATGTCACCCATCTACAAGGCACAAGTCAGGACTGAGATGGAATACTCCCCACTTGCCTGAATGAGTGCAGCCACAACGACACTAAAGAAGCTTGACACCATCCAGGACAAAGCAGCCCATTTGATTGGCACCACATCCACAAGCATTCACTCCCTTCACCTCCAACGCTCAGTGGCAGCAGTGTGTACTATCTACAAGATACACTGCAGAAATTATCCAAAGATCCTCTGACAGCACCTTCCAATCCTACGAGCACTTCCATCTAAAATGACAAGGGCAGCAGGCTTTTGCGAACACCACCACCTTCAAACTCCCCTCCACACCAGTCAACATCCTGAGTTGGAAATATATCATAATTTTTTCACTGTTGCTGGGTCAAAACCCTGGAATTCCCTCCCTCATAGCGTGGTTCAACGCACAGCAGTTGGACTGCAGCAGTACAAGAAGGCAGCTCAGCGCCACCTTCTCAAGGGGGCAACTAGGGACGGACAAGAAATAATGGGCCCATCCAGCGATTCCCGTATTCAAAACAAAAGTTTAAGAAGTTCCAATTTGAGCACCTCGATGGGACAGGTTATCTGATTTGAACATGAACAGGAAAGCAGTGTTTCTAATGATGAACATTTTAGACCTTTCCGTTATTAGAAAGGTGTTTAGTGTTCCATGACGTATTGTTGCTGAGCGCTGTGATAAATTGCCCCTGTTTGATTAAATTCAACAATATTAGCGTAGAAGGATCGATCTTTCAAAAATACCAGACTGAAAATGACAATCATCGTACAGACAATGTACTCCTGCTAGATGAGACTCACAGATAGCAGCCTATATTCAACATATTACTGCGCTACTATCTGACACTGAATCCTGCCACCGTCCATATTACAGGGGTTACCATTGATCAGAAGGTGAAATCAAATCAACGTACAGATACAAGGGTTACAAGAGCAGGTCTGAGACTTACAATTCTGCACTGAATAATAGACTGTATGACGATAAGGGCATGAGATATAACAATAAATTTAGGCCATTCAGCCTATCTCTTCATTCTGAAACTGTGCCATTTTGTAATAGTCTCTAATACTAGTGGAAATATCTTCTATTCTCTAACTGTCACAATCTTTGCAGTAATCGATCAGTTTCAATCGATGTGCCCCCCAATTCTTCTAAATTCCATTGAGTACAAACATAGAACCCTCAACTGCTGCTCGTATGACAAGCCATCATTCCCAGGATAGATCATGTCCAACATCCGTACTTCCTTCCCCAAAACAGCTCACAATAATTCAAATGCTTTCTGACCAAAACCCATTATATTCTCAGCAGCATGTCTCAGTTTTTGTATTGTCATTCTCTTGAAATGAATGTTAATATTGCATTTGCTTTCCCAACTGCCAACTGAACCTGCACATCAACCATATGAGAGGACGAGTACTCCAAACTCCATTTGTGCTTCAGATTGCATGAAGCCTTTTAGAACATAGTGTCTGCCTGTATTTCGCCTACTGAAGTGCATAATCTCACATGTTCCCATATTGTGTTCCATCAGCCATGTGCTTTTCCAGTGTACTAAACTGTCCAAGTCTTTCTACAGCCTCCCCACTTCCTCAATATCACCTGCCCATCCAATCATCATTGTGTCATCTGCAAACCTAGTAAAACTGCCATTAGGTCAGATGGTTCAAATAAATGGTACTTCCTGACGACCTAAGGACTGTCCACCATTGAAAAAGCAAAATGCTCAAGATGCTTGACTCCATTCAGGTTTAAGCAGTGGCTTGACTGGAATTACAACTGCAAAGTCCTCGCTCCTTGCACCACTGGCACTGGTACCCTGCACACCATTTTATTATGAACTTACCCCATTATGGTGACACAGAACTTGATGGCACACGATCCCAGTCTATTAATGGCAATCTGTCTCAATGCTGACTGTGTGCTGCTCACACCAACCAATGTCATTGGGTGTTGAAGACGACAGAGGGAGGTGTGGGGAGGGGATGTCGATCATAAATGACTGTGTGACTGTCACTGAGGGCTGACACCAACCGCGAAAGCCCCAGATGTACCTGTGTCTGTTGTCACCGCTGCAGGCATGGTCAGTCTTTCAGTGAGTCAAATCAAAGAAAGTGATGGGCATGGAGAGTTTTCCAGGCTGAGCACTTAGATCCTGTTTGTACCAACTAGCAGAGGTATATTCACATACAACTTCAGCCTCTCCCTCCTGAATCTGAAGTCCCAATCTGATTCAAGAAGGCCATCATCATCCTCGTAAGTGAGAAAGCACATGGAACATGCCCTTATAGACTGACACCCAGTGGCTCTGACCTCAATAATCATGAAGTGCTGTGAGAGGCTGGTTATGGCCTATACCAACTCCAGTCTCCCAGCCTGACCTGCTGCCCTATAATATTTGCTGACTGATGTAACGGGTTCACAACGGATGCTATATCCGAGCCTGCACGCATCCCTGGAACATCTGGACAACAAGGACACCTAGACCATATTCCTGCTCATTGACTAAAGCTCCACCATCAAAATCATTATCCCTTTCAGACTAATCACAAAACTCCGCGACCTTAGTCTCGGTTCAACCCTCTGCAACTGGCTCCTCAGGTTTCTGATCCACAGACCGCAATCATGAAGATCGGTAAAATCAACTCCTCCACAATAACACTCATCACTCAAGCTGCTAAAGGATGTGTTCTCAACACCCTTGGGTGGCACAGTGGCACAGTGGTTAGCACTGCTGCCTCACAGTGCCAGAGACCCGGGTTCAATTCCCGAATCAGGCGACTGACTGTGTGGAGTTTGCACATTCTCCCCGTGTCTGCGTGGGTTTCCTCCGGGTGCTCCGGTTTCCTCCCACAGTCCAAAATAAATGTGCAGGTTAGGTGAATTGCCCATGGGAAATTGTCCGTAGTGTTAGGTGAAGGGGTAAATGTAGGGGAATGGGTCTGGGTGGGTTGCTCTTCGGAGGGTCGATGTGGACTTGTTGGGCTGAAGGGCCTGTTTCCACACTGTAAGTAATACTCCCTGTACACCCACGGCTGTACCTGCAGCACCTTACTGTCCTCCCTGTACATCCACAGATGTGCCCTCAGCACCTTACTGTACGCCCTGTACACCCACAGATGTGCCCTCAGCCCCCCACTGTCCTTCATGCACACCCAGGTCTGTGACCTTAGCCGCCTACTGTACTCCAGATACACCCACGGCTGTGCCCTCAGCCCTTTACTGTCCTCTCTGTACACTCACAGCTGTGCCCTCAGCCCCTTAGTTTACTCCCTGTACACCCATGGCTGTGCCCTCAGCCAACTACTGTACTCCCTGTACACCCACAACTGTTCTCCATGTACACCCACAGCTGTGTCCTCAGCCCCCTACCTACTCCCTGTACAGCCACGGCTGAGTTTCCAAATTCCAAACAACGCCAGCTACAAGTTTGCTGATGACATCACTATAGCAGTACGGATATGAAACAATAACGTGTCAGAATGTAGAAAGGAGATAGAGAGCTTGGTGGCATGGTGTATTGATAATGACGTCACTCTCTAATCCGGCAAACGTAAAGGACTGATCATTGACTTTAGGAAGAAAGGAGGGGAACACACCCATCTACATCAACCATTTGAGGGAGTGCACAGCATCAAGTCCCTCGGAGTGATGATAACTGACAACTGGTCCTGAACTTCTCACATAGGTCCGACGCTCGGGAAGGATCAACAATGCCTCTCCTTCCTCGGGTGGTTCAGGAAATTCAGCATGCGCTACATCCACAGATGCATCATCGAGAGCGTACTGTCCCGGTGCGTAGCAGCCTGGTATGGCAACTGCTCTACTCAGGACAATGAGAAACTACAGAAGGTTGGGTGCACAGCTCTGACCAACATGGACTCTAACATCCCAACCAATGATTCCATTTACATGGCTCGTTGCCGCAGGAAGGCTGCCAATATCTACCCCAGATTACTGAGGGAAGGGAGAGAGGAAATAGTTGGAGCATTAACAGATATCTTTGTAGCATCCTTGAACACGGCTGAGGTCCCGGAAGACTGGACAATTGTTAATCCCTTTGTTTAAGAAAGGTAGTAGGGATAATCCAGTCAATTATAGACCGGTGAGACTGATGTCATGGATAGGGAACCTGCTAGAGAAGATACTTAGGGTTATGATCTATTCTCATTTGAATGAAAATAGTCTTATCAGTGATAGGTAACATGGAAGCAGAGAAGGTCATGTCTTACCAACTCAATAGAATTCTTTGAGGAGGTGACAAAGTTGATTGATGGGGGAGAGACTGTAGATGTCATGGACATGGACTTCAGGAAGGCGTTTGGTATATTTCCCCATGGTCGGGTTATGGCAAAAGTGAAGTCACATGGTGCGTTAGCTACGTGGATAAAGAACTGGCTGGGCAATAGGAGGCAGAGAATAGTCGGGGAAGGGAGTTTCTCAAAATGGAAAACTGTGACCAGTGGTTCCATTTAAGATGTCTCCGGGAAGATACATGAATGGGAAGGGAACAAAGGGATACGGATCCTTAGAAAATAGGCGACAGGTTTAGACAGAGGATTTTGATCGGCGCAGGCTTGGACCACCAAATGGCCTGTTTCTGTGCTGGAATGTTCTTTGTTCTGACATTATCAAATACCCATCAGACCCCAGTAATGGTCCCCTCCAACCTCTTCTATCAGGCTAAAAGGTACAGAAGCTTGAAAACACTGAGCAGCTGGTTCAGCAACAGCTTCTTCCTGACTGTTATTAGACTAATGAATGTACTCTCTAATCTCAGATAATGCTGATCTTGTTCATGTTGATTTCGCCTAGCGCACGCCCTGAACATGCCTCTCAGACATGTTTTACAGCCATTGTTCTCTATATCCTTGCTTACTATGATTTGCCTGTACATCTTGATACAGGTCAAAATAAATCCTCACCACCCTCCCCCAGCTCCCTCCAGTGGTCACTCCAAGCTCTCTCCGGTCCTCACCCCCAGCACCTCCCATTCCCCATCCCCAGCTCACTGTGACTCCATCCCCAGCTCCCCGTGTGCTTTGTATCTCACTATTTCTCTCACACTGTCTTTTTCCCTGTGTTTTCGTTTTCTCTGTCTTCTCTTTCTTTCCATGTACTTACTATTTACCCTTCTCCCTGTCCATGTGACTGTTTGTTTCTTGTTTTGTTTCCTTTTTCTGTTTTACTGACTGCCCTACTGTTTCCCTCGCTATGTTTTCTCTCTCTCCTTATACGTGTCTGTCTCTTTCTCCCTTGTTGTGATGGTGATGGCTTCTCTATTCTTTTGAAGCATGTGATGGCTCTTTGGTTGGATGTTTTCAATACAATAAACTCAATTTGTTTTGATATCTTTGACATAATTTAAATTTATTGGTTAAATTTCAATTATTGTCAAAACAGCAACCAGAACTGGGATATCCATTTAACGGCCAATTGTTACATCTAAATATTTTGGAACTGCCTTCTCCCAGTGCTCTGCATACTGGCAACTGAAAGCATTCAATTCAAGTGCATAATAGCGTTACGGTAACTGCTCTTCCCAGGGCCATAAGAAACTACAGACGGTTGTGAGCACAGCCCAGACTGTCATGGAAGACAACTTTCCATCCATTTATACTTCTCATTGTTAGCGAAAGGCTGGCAACATCAAATGTCTCTCCCAAACTGGTAATGATCTCCGACAACTTCTTCCAAATGGGAGGAGATACAGAGGTTTGAAAACCTGGACCAGCATGCTCAGGAACACCTTCTCCCCTACCGTAATTTGATGGCGGATTGACATCTCTAACTTTTCAAATAATCAATGTGCTTTAAACATGATCTTAGATATATATACAGGTTTCCCTCGGTATCTGAAAGTAGAGTGTTCCTACAAATCCTTTCATAAGCTGATATGCTGTAAAGCGAAGTAGCATTAATTTATGTGGGAAAAATTCACCTTTCGTGGTAAAAGTGAAAATCCTCTTCAGATTTCTTTTGATTAGCGAAAACAGGACCTAATGGAGATCTTTCGGAAAGTGAAGTGGCAAAAAGCGAATTTTTGGAAAGTGGGGAATGCATGTACCAACATGGGGATGATATTCAGGAAAATGGGAAAAGGTAAAAATAAATGAGGTGAATCTCACATTTTATTTCCATCCCAGCTGATCATCATTCCCTTTGTTTGCTCTTTTCCTTCTATCTCTCTCTTTACCTATCAATTCAACTCACTCCTCCTCCCCTTCAAAGCAGACTTCCCTATCACCAGCATTATTCACACTATTTTCCAGCTGCTTTCAGTTCAGAAAAGCTCCCCAGCACTTTCTGTTCTTTTATTTGCATTTTTTATGCAATTTCAGATCTCCAACATCTTTCTTTATTTGGTTTAACCTACAAATTTGTTATTCCATGGGAAGTCGGCATCTCTGCCAAGGGCAGCATTTGTTAATCATCACTAATTGCCCTGACTGTGAGGCCATTCCACAAACTAATATAAAATCAAGCACACTTAACCCAGACCGGGTAGTAACATTAGATTTCTTTACTGAAGGTCATCTGTGAAACAGGAAAAATTTCAGACAAAGTGTGGGTTTTATGGTTGTTTTTCGTGAAATTCACTTTTATTCCAATTCTTAGCATTTTTATTTAAGTTCTGCCATCAGCTGTGGTAGGGCTGGAAACAAATCGCTTGAAACAATGTTTTTCGTTTAATAAGCTTTGCTCTTGAATGACATCTAGCGACATTCCTACTCTGATACTTTGTCCTAATCATGAAGTAATGTCTGAGACAAGAACAATTTTGTGATTGCAATACTTGTCACTGGAAAAGTGGCCAGAAGAGAGCTTGAAACATAAAGTCTGAATTTTACCAACGTGCAGCCAATGGTTTGTTCAGCCACAGCACTGACGCAGAGATGGAGATTGGGGATATTATGACCTAGTAGTGGACAGGGTTCGTGACAGAGAGAACAAGAGACATAAATCAGTTCAGGGCAAAAAGGGATCTCGAGGTTGTGCACAGTTTTGTTCTCAGATGTCTGCAAGGGAGTGGTCTGCAATTCAGATGAATGGAGACTGCAATTGAAATTGAAGATAAAAGTTTCTTTCTTTGACAAATATCGATAACAGAAATTGAAATGAAGTTCACAATTGTTTATGGGATTAATGAATGGACAGAGGTAGAGAACACCAGCAATAGTGAGAATAGGTTAGTAACACACTCTCCACCCCGCGCAGAATAATCAGCACCGTTAATATCCGATATGGTAGAAATTCCCAATAGAGGGAAATGTTGAAAAGACCCAAGGAAAGCCTCCTCTCCATTGGTGTAATTATCCAGTCCATTATTCTCAGATTCAGATCTGTCCTCTCCACGTATGAGCACCTGCTGATCTTTGTTACTGTTGGAGCTGATGCATCTGCTCCTACACTGGGATAGCGCACTGAGTGAAGCCCCTCACCAATAGGAGAGGGAAACCCTCCAGTGACACAGTTGCAATGTATGGAGACTGACATCAATCACAGTCACTGAGCAAACAGTTCTAGTTTCCAGTACAGCACATTCAGTTCACAATATAACTGGACTGGACTGGGTGCTGACATCGTTGGCTATTGGTCACATCTCCCATTAACAATTCCTCTAGTGAAGTCAGTTGAGAGGGAGAATGATGGATGTTTTCTTATTGCAGGCTAGATGACTCTGCTCTGTTGTACGTTTGCAATGCTGTAACCATCTTTCCCCGAATCTCTGCCCCTCCAAAAAAAAAGAAAAACAATCAGGATGTTGTGACTGTGCTGATCTTTCCTCCACGGGAACAAACGCCAGCCAACAGACTGTCACTGGGCACAGTTGCCCTGAACATATACAGGAAGTGTGAACTTCTCTGAATGTTCCTCTCCCTGCTCTAATACGGAAACGTTGGAACTTCCATACAGAATATGCTTCAGTAACTTATTTATACAAATTGACAAACAGCTTAATACAGTTTTATTTGCTGTGAAGCAATAATTTTCATGCTTTTCCCCCTCAGTCCAAAACCAAAAGTGATAAGTACAATTAACTTATTCATTATGATTTATGAATTAATGAGTCAGGTTTGAATGAATATAACATTGGCTGGGCGATAAGGCGGAATGCGGTCAGTGGCTGTGGAGACTGCATGGGGAGTACAATGACATCCCCCAGTCATCATCGCTCTTTCTGACAGATAGAATCAAATATAATGCACAAGGAACCAGCCAACGTTTGGGAGATGCAAAGCTGAATGACAATGTGAGCTGAACAGGATAATTTTAATTGTGATAAAGTGAAGTATATTTTATATGGACACAATTTAATCATTTGGAATTCAGATTGAGTAGGGTCACCGCACCTGGAACCTTAATTTTGATTTCTCTTCACAGATACTACCAGACCTACTGAGCTTTCCCTCCAATGTCTGTTTTTGTTTGAGATTGATGATATCTGGCAGGAAATTTACAATTAAAAACAGATACTAATAACAAGATGTGAAGGGCTATGGGGACAATACAGGAGAATAATAGTAGAGATATCGCTCATTCCAAGCTGGAAGAGACAATATGCTAAGTTTTGACCACCTTTGCTGTAATAATTCTATGTTACATATTGAAAGCTTTTGGAGAGTGGGGAGATAAGCTTGTTCAAAGGAGGACACAGAGTGTTTCATCATCAATAATCTATGCCTATTATTTCATGAAGTTCAGCTGCCTCCAAAATGTATTTAACAAAGATAGATTTCCTGAGATTTACAGGATGTTCAGAATTTTTTAAACTTTGTATATAAAAGAAGAATTCAGGTGTCACAGACAAACCAACTGCAATAGGAACAAGAAAGAACCACATTATCCAAATATTCCAAGTTCAACATGTAGACCTGTCAAGAAACATGAAATATAGAGGTAATGGAAACATGAAATGCAAACAGAAAATGCTGGATAAACGAAAAAGATGAGGAAGTATCTGCAGAGAGCAACTTAAATAACATATGTAATATGATGTGTCACTGTTCTGAAAAGTCATATTAGAATTTTGTGGGCGGCACGGTGGCACAGTGGTTAGCACTGCTGCCTCGCAGCGCCAGAGACCCGGGTTCAATTCCCGCCTCAGGCGACTGACTGTGTGGAGTTTGCACGTTCTCCCCGTGTCTGTGTGGGTTTCCTCCGGGTGCTCCGGTTTCCTCCCACAATCCAAAGATGTGCAGGTCAGGTGAATTGGCCTTGCCTATCTCAGTTGAATCTTGAGTAACTTGTTATGGACATTAAATTGGAAACTGCAACGTTCCTATGTTTGACAGGGCTCTAAATATTGATGACGTATTGCATTGTGAGAACTTGTCATGAAAATGTTGAACCAAAAACAGAAGTTGCTACAAAAGCTCAGTAGGTCTGGCAGCAGCTGTGCAGAGTAATCACAGTTAACGTTTCGGGTCCGGTGACCCTTCCTCAGAACTAATGATAGCGCTGAAAATGTTGGTTTATATACAGAAGAGGCTGGATACCTGGTAATGGAGACTGTTAGTAACTAACAATATAGGGTGAGTAATAGAAGGGTGTATGGGTAGGGGGCAAGGATATTGGAGAGGTCAGACACTAAAATTATTGAACTTGATTTTGAGTCTGCCGGACTGCAGGGACTGCATGTAAAAATGAGAAGTTTGTCTTCCAATTTCCACTGAACTTTCCTGGAACAGTGCAGCAAGCCTGACACAAAGATATTGGCCATGGAACAGGATGGGGTTTTAAACAGGCACGCAGCTGGAAGCTCAGAGTCTTTTGCAGAGATACAACAAGGATGTTCTGCGAAGTGGCCATCAAATCTACCCTTCGTTTCCACAATGTAGAGGCGACAACATTGTGAGCAGCAAATGTAGTAGACGAGATTGTGGGAAGTGTCAATAAGGTGCTGCTTCACCTGGAATGTATGGTTGCACCTTTGGATACTGAGGAAAGGGGGAGTTAAATGGGAAAGTGTTACACTTCCGGCAGGGGAAAGTGAAGTGGAACTTTGGTGGGAGTGAATAAAGAGCAGACCAATGTGTCTTGGAGGGAATGATCCCTCCAGAAGGTGGACTAGGGAGGGGAGGAGAATTTGTGCAGGTGGGGGCATCTCGCTAATGGGTGGGTGGGTGAGGAAATGTTGGCTGATGATTCTCTACATCTGAATGCTGATGGGATGGTAGGTAAGGTCAAGGGAAACTCTGTTGTGAGAGGGAAGTGGAAGGGCGAGGCTAGAAGTGCAGGAGATGGTCAGACCCAGTTGAGTATTCTGTTAACAACAGTGCTGCGGAATTTTGGTTTGGAGGAATGAGGTGGACGTTTCAGAGGCATCATTGTTGAATTTGGTATCATCAGAAGCAATGCAGTGGAGATGGATGAACTGGGAGAATGGAATGGAGTCTTTTCAGGAAACAGAGTGTGAGGATGTATACTTCAGGTAGCTGTGAGACTGGTCTATCCTCAAAAATGGAAGCAGAGATGATGAGGAAAGGAAGGGACGAGTCAGAGATAGGTCAGGTGAAAGTGGGAGAGGGGTGCAAATTCAAAGCAAAATCAACAAACTTTTCCAATACTGGACAAGAGAGAGAAGCAGCAGCGATGATAACATCTATGCATCGGTTATGGAAAAGAAAAAAAAAGCTGGTCCACTAATTCGTGTTCTAAATTGGGGCAAGGTGAACTTTCATGGAATTAGAAATGAGCTTAAACAAGTTGATTGGAGTAGTCTGTTTGCAGGTGAAGGGACCACCGACAAGCCTTTAAAACTGAGATAGCTGGAGTTTAAGGTCTATATGTTCCTGAAACAGTAAAAGGAAAGTTGACAGGAATAGAGAACCCTGGATGACAAGAGATATTGAGGCTTTGACCTGGAAAAAGGAGGAGGTGTGTCTCAGGCCCAGGTAGCTGGGATTAAGGGAATCCCTAGAGATGTACAAAGGATGCAGGAGTTTAATAAAGAATGAAATCAGGAAGGCGAAAAAGGGCGATGAGACAGCTTTGGTTGAGAAGATCAGGGTGAAGCCAAAGAGGTTCTTTAAGTCTATTAAAGGAAAGACATTAATTAGAGAAAGAATAGGACCCCTCAAAGACCAAAGTGGATGTGTATGTGTGGAACCATCAGAGATGAGCGAAGTCCTCAACAAATATTTCTCCTCTGTTTTGACCGTGGAGAAAGACATGAATGCTTGTGAATTTGGGGAAGTTAGTGGTGATATCTTAGGGATAATCCATATCACAATAGAGGAGGTATTGGATGTACTAGAACGTATGAAGGTGGATCCCACTCATGTTCCTTACCAGATATATCTAAGATCACTGCAAGGAGCTAGAGAAGAATTTGTGGGGGACCTAGCTGATAATTTTGATTATTATTAACCACAAGTGAGATTCCGGAAGACTGGAGGATAGCAATTGTCGTGCCCCTATTCAATAAGGACTGAAAAACAAACTCCTGTAAACTATAGACCAGGAAGCTTAACATCTGTGGTAGGTAAGTTACTTGAGAAGATTCTTAGGGACAAAATGGGCGGCACGGTGGCACAGTGGTTAGCACTGTTGCCTCACAGCGCCAGAGTCCCGGGTTCACATCCCGCCTCAGGCGACTGTCTGTGTGGAGTTTGCACATTCTCTTCGTGTCTGCGTGGGTTTCCTCCGGGTGCTCTGGTTTCCTTCCACAGTCCAAAAATGTACAGGTTAGGCAAATTGGCCATGCTCAATTGCCCATAGTGCTAGGTGAAGGGGTAAATGTAAGGGAATGGGTCTGGGTGGGTGGTGCTTCGGCAGGTCGGTGTGGACTTGTTGAGCCGAAGGGCCTGTTTCCACACTGTAAGTAATCTAATCTAATCTAAAATGTACATGCATTTGAAAAACAGGGTTTGATTAAAAATAGTAAGCATGGCTTTCTGAGTGGAAGTTCATGCCTGATGAATTGGTTAAAGTTCTTTGCTGACGTGACCCGGAAGGTTGGCTAGGGGGAGCCGGTACGTCGAAATGTGTGGTGCTGGAAAAGCACAGCAGGTCAAACAGCATTGGCGGGGTTGGAGAATCGACGTTTCGGGCATAAGCCCTTCGTCAGGAATGTCCAAAGCATCGATTCTCCTGCTTCTCGGATGCTGCCTGAACTGCTGGGCTTTTCCAGTGTCACACCTTTCGACTCTGATCTCCAGCATCTGCCATGCTCACTTTCTCCTCGGGCAGGATATTTAGCGATATTGATTCCAGTTACACCAGAATGGGATGAGGCTTTTCAGCCCCTGCAGCATGATATACAGTTACAGGAGGAGGCCAATCATCCCCTCCAGTCGATAAAGCTAGACCCAGTTTAGATCATGCAGCAACAGTATCAGTCTCTCCAGTGACATAGGAAATGGAAGAGGCCACAAAGTGATTGGACTATGGAGAAGACTGGAATAAAACGAGGCTATTTAGCTTCTCTAGCCTGCACTTCCCTTCAGTAAGTTCAGGGCTGATCTGTTCTCGGCCGCAATTTCTCTTTCATGCCCATATCTTTGTAGCCCACAATGCTCAAAATCCATTAACATCACTCGTGCCCCCAAACATTTCAGTGATTTACTGTCTGGAATAGAGAGGCCCCAACAGTCACTACTTTCTGAGGGAAGGTAACACTCCCCACACATATCCTTTGGTCTACTGACATGAACAAAAGATATAAGCGCAGCGTCAGAGTGAATGGCCCTGACATGATAGCAGGATTTGACTGTGCAAGGTGTCACGGAGACTGAACAAGCTTGAACTTAATGGGAATTAGGTGTAAACTCCGCCTAAAACATTTGTTTTTTAAGGAAGGAAATCTTCAATCTTCACCTGATCGGGCTTACATGTAACTTTAACAATGTGTTTGACCCTCAGCTGCCCTTTGAAATGGCCAAGCAAGCCGCTAAATTATATCGCTCAGTAGAAAGCCTCAAAAAAATGAAACCGGACGGACCTCAGCACTGACTACTTACAGCCCAAGGACTGCATTGGTCAGGAGGACAACTCATCAACACTTCCTTAAGGACAATGACGAAAGGAATTAAATACCTGCCTAGCATCCATTAATGAGCAAAAGAAGGTGATCACACACACGGAAGACAGATAAAGGTTCATAACTCACTTTAAACCGGGACTTTGATGTCTACCCTAAATGGGCAGGATTTTCAGTAATATGGGAACAGGAGAAAAATAAATAAGGTTAATCTCGTTTATATTTCCATCCCAGCTGATCATCAACAATCCCTTTGTTTGCTTCATTTTTTTCTATCTCTCCATTTCTGTATCTATTCAACTCACGCCTTCTCCCCTTCTGTCACCAACATCAATCACACAATTTCCCAGCTGTATTCAGTTCTTATATCTGGTCAGTGGACTCGAAGTGCCAGTTCTATTTTTTCTCCGACCAAATCTGCTCAGTTCACCTGCCACTTCCACGTGGTTTTCTTTCCGATTTGTAGTATCATTCTTTGTTTTATTTAACCTTTACTGTTGTTATTATATAGAATCTCTATATCGCTGACAGGGGCAGCATTTGTTGATCTCACTAAATACCTTTTACTGTGAGTTCATTCCTTAAGTAAGAAAAACTCTAATCACATTGCTGTGGACCTGATGGCAGTCTAAAGCCAGACCAGGTAATAATGCTAGATGTCTTTAGCAAAGGACATCAGTGAAATAGATAAACGCATTGTCAAAGTGCTGGTGGTCTGATGGTTGACATTAGTGAATTTCGCTTTTATTTCCAATTCCTGTCATTTGGATTTAGGTTCTGATGTCATTTGTGGTAGGATGCGAAACGGTGTCTTTAGTGTAATAACATTTGCCTCTGAATCACCTGCCAAACTACATTACTATTTACACAGTGTCCCTATCAGGAATTTACTTCAGAGACACGAACAAAGCTGTGATGTAAATACTTGCAACTGAAAGAGTGCTTAGAAGAGAGCTGGGACCATGAAATCTGAATTTAGCAAGGCATAGAAAATGGTTTATTTAGCAATAGCACTAACGCCAAGCTGGGAACAGGGGATATTATGGAGCGGGTAGTGGATAGATTTGGTGATCAAGAGAATACCGCGATATAAAACATTTCAGGTAAAAATGGGAAATCGTGATTGTCCACAGTCTTGTTCTCAGATGTTTGTGAGGGCAGAAATGCACGCGGGTTGGGGTGTGGGGACTGGATGAAGTTCTGAAATTTGTGATAATGAATATACTTTGCAATTGAAACTGAAGACTATAGTTTCCATGTTTGCAAATTTGAGAGAACAGAAATAATAATCAAGTTCAACATAGTTTATGCGATTAATATTTGGATAGAGATAGGGAGACTTACCAGGAATGCCAACAATAGCGAGGATGGGATAGTACCCCCCCCCCCCCCCCGAATAATCAGCAGTACACCGTATATCCGATCTGGTAATGTTGACCAAAATGAGGAGAGCAAATAAAGACCCCAGGATAACCTCCTGTCCATTGTTGGAACATTCCAATCTACTGTTCTCAGATTCTGATTCATTATTGGGACATTCGAGTCTAACGTTCTCAGATTCTGATCGCTCCACTCCCTATCTCTGTAGCTGCTAATCCGTGTTAGTTTCGGATGTGATGCATCTGTTTCTACAATGGGATAAAACATTGAAAGAATACCCTTACTAATAGGAGAGGAAAATCCTGCAGTGAAACAATTAGAATCCATGGAGACTGACATCAATTACAGTCCCTGAACAAACAGTTCTAGTTAACTCCTTTCAGTATAGTATGTTCAGTTCGCAAGAAGAACTGGACTGGATTGAGCGTTGGCATCGCTAGCGATTGTTCACACTTCCCATCACCAATTGCTCCAGTGAAGTTAGTTGTGAGGAAGAATGATGGATGTTTCTTATCGCAGGTTAGATGATTGTGCTGCGTTGTCCATTTGCAATGCTGAAATTACCTGAATTCCCCCACCCCACAAAAGACAATAGAGACGTTATTATTTTCCTGACCTCTCCTCCACTAGAACAGGACCAACCACTATATTTACCGTGGGAATATTTGCCCTGACAATAAACAGGACGTGTGGATCTGTCTGGACATTCCTCTTTTTGCTGTAATAAGGCAATTTTGTATCTTCAACACACAATGCACTTCAGCAAACTCACAAACACCTGAAAACACTTTATTGGCTTCAAAGCAGTAAGACGTACATTTATTGAATTCAGTTCAAAGCCAAATGTGTCATGTGGAAGGTTATGTTATCCTTGATTGTTTTTTCAGGGAGTGTCTAAACGACCCAAGATTCCAAAATGCCTGAATTTTGAATGGTTCATTGAAGTCCTTATGTTTACGCTTAACAGATAATGCCTCAGGCAGATGGGTTTCAAGTATTTTTTTTAAATGATACAATCAAGGATGCATGGCCAGCTCTCTGGTTGAGCAGGTCAGTTCAATTCGGGGGTTAGTTGAGTCAGGGTCACTGTTGAAACTGGACGCTGTCCCCCTCCGTCTGCCTTTCTGAATTCGTAACAGACAAGCTTTTTGCGTCATTTTTACTCTTTGTGCTAAGGGATTTGTTTATTGGGATTGTTGCAAGTAGTTTGGAAGAGCATCACTAAGTCAGGATTGCCTGTCAGGTCTGGATAGGTTACGTTATTGGAGTATTCTATTTTTGATTTATTGTGTTTCATTCTGTAATTTTATCAATAAGTTCTGTTTGTTCAAAACTCGGTCAGCTAATTCACTCATCGAGTATGCACTTTACACATATCTTAAATACCAACGTTACGGTCTGGGGTACCTGCTTAAAAATGTTTTGACAATGTTTAGCCTGGTCCATAATAATGCTGTTCATTAAAAATCGAGGATTAATGAGTCAGGGATGGAACGAATATGATATTGGCTGGGAGACAGGAAGGACTGGAGCCAGTGGCTGAGCAGACATGAGGGGAGCTGAAAATGTGTTCCTGGAAAAGCGCAGCAGGTCAGGCAGCATCCAAGGAGCAGGAGAATCGACGTTTCGGGCATAAGCCCTTCTTCAGGAATGAGGAAAGTGTGTCCAGCAGGCTAAGATAAAAGGTAGGGAGGAGGGACTTGGGGGAGGGGCGTTGGAAATGCGATTAAGGAGGTTAAGGTGAGGGTGATAGGCCGGAGTG
>NC_057717.1:56715155-56718595 GCF_004010195.1 Chiloscyllium plagiosum | reverse complement strand
GGGTGCAGCGGATGCAATAAATGATGTGTGTGGAGGTGCAGGTGAATTTGTGGCGGATATGGAAGGATCCCTTGGGGCCTTGGAGGGAAGTAAGGGGGGAGATGTGGGCGCAAGTTTTGCATTTCTTGCGGTTGCAGGGGAAGGTGCTGGGAATGGAGGTTGGGTTGGTGGGGGGGTGTGGACCTGACGAGGGATTCATGGAGGGAGTGGTGCATCTGCAGTCCTCACTTTCTCCTCAGACATGAGGGGAGTACTGTATTATCTCCCAGTCACGATTATTCAACCTTCACTCTTTCTCACAATTGGAATGAACTGCAATGCAGAGTGAGAGAACAGATGACATTTGGGAGATGGACTGCTGAATGACAATGTGAATAGAAGAGGCAATTTTAAATGTGATGGGTGGAAATATATTTTACAGATAGACTGTTTAATCACAGACTATACAAGATGTTAAGATTGTTTATATCTGAACAGGATAATCAGAATTACAAACAGACACATAACAAAATGAGTGGGGTTGCTGGGAGTTATAGCAGAATAAGAGTGGGTATGCTGCTCATTCTGACCTGGTACAGAGATGATGGGCTGAGTGACCACCATCTTTGCTGTAATTATGCTGAGAAATGTATTAAAAGCTTTCAGAGCCCGAGAGGACATGCTTATTAATAAAGGACATAGACAATGTCATCATCAAAAATCTATTCTTGCTGTTTCTTAAAGTGTGGCTATCTCCAAAATGTCTTCAAATCAAAATAAATGTGTTGAGATTCGCACATTTTAGTGGATATTGACAAAAAGTTATTTTTGGATCTTAAAGAGGCAACAGAGTCTAGTTTAATCCGTGTCACTGGCACAAGTCATGGGAACAGGAATGGAGCAAATTGTTCAAATATAACATCAAGACCCATCATTACCCATTAGAGGGAATGGAAATCAGAAATACAAGCACAAAGTGGTGGAGAAGTGCAACAGATGAGGCAGGATCTGGAGAGAGAAACAATGTTAACATATCGAGGCTGATATGAACCTGTTCTGAACAAGTCATATTGGACTCAAAATAGTTAATTTTGTTTCTCTCTGTTCCAATGTTGCCAGAACTGCTGAGTTTATCTCCAACACTTTCAATTGGCATAATAACAGGCCACAGAGAGTAATGGTGGGTGGTTGCTTTTCAGACTGAGGCCTGTGGCAAGCTGTGTTCCACAGAGGTTGCTTCTGGATTTTCATTGTTTGGTCATTTATGTAAATGATTTGGATACGAATATAAAAAGCATGGTTAGTAAGCTTGCGGATGACACCAAAACTGATGGCACAGTGAACAGTGAAGAATGCTTTCTAAGATTACAAAAGGATCTTGATCAAAAGGGTCAATAGGCTGACAAATAGCAGAGAGAGTTCAATCTGGATGATTGCAAGGTTAAGACAATTGTGTGTGTTTGCCGCTGTCTGATACACTGGGAACGGAATGATTTTATTCCCCATCTGCTATGGTACAACACAAAGATGTCCTCCTTAATCCTTATGAGGCCTTGCCCTCTCCCGAGTTTCCCTCTTGCTCTTAATGTATTTGTACAATATCTTTAGACTATCCTTAACCTTATCTATCTATGCTATCTCATGTCTCCTTTTTGCTTTCTTGATTTCTCTCTAAGTAATGTCCCACACGCTTTATATTGTTTAAGAGATTCAATTGATTAACGTTGTCTATATCTAAATTAAGGTTCTCTTTTATTTTTGAGTAGAGCCTCAATAACTTTAGTTATCCATTGTTCCTTAATCTTACCAGCCTTACCCTTCACTCTAACAAGAACATGACGCCTCTTAACTCTCATCTTCATACTTTTGAATGCCTTCCACTAGTCAGACGTTCTATTCACCTGCTAACACTCTCCTCCAATCAAATTTGGAAGGTCCTTGTCTCATGCCATTAAAATTTATGGGACTCCAATTAAAAAGATAATATTAATGGAAGGCTTATCCTTTTCCATAAACGAATAGAGTTATGATTAGAACAGCCAATGTATTCGCCCACTTTTACTTCAGTCACTTGCCCTGTTATTGCACAAAAGAAGGTCTAGTTTTGTTCCTTTTCTAGTAGGAACAACCACATATAGATAAAGAAAATTTTCTTGAACACAATTGACAAATTCTTCATCGTCCAAATCTTTAACACTAAGGTTGTAGCAGTCAAGTTTTGAAAATTTAAAATCCCCATTATTAGCGTCTTATGAAGCTTACATATAGTTGAGATCTCCCCACATATTTGTTCTTCATTTCTTCCTTACTATTGGGGAGCATACAGTACAATTCCATCAAAGTGTTCTTTCCTTTCTAACTTTTAATTTCTACTAGTATATTTTCACTGGACGATTTGTCACAAATGAGCAGGTAGCACAATCTCTTCGAAGTGATCTTTACTTTCCTATTTTTAACTTCTACCCATATATTTTAACTGGATGAATTTTTAGAAATATCTTTCCTAGTTAGACCAATAATTTATTCCTTAATCAATATTGCCAGCCCTGCCCACCCACCAGTCCCCTACCCCATGTCTCCTTTTCTATCCTTTCTGTGGCATCTAACACCTGGAGATTGAATTACCACTCTTAGAACAAAGAACATAGAATAATACAGCGTGAAACCGGCCCTTCGTCCCTCGATGTTGCGCCGACCTGTGAAGTATTCTCAGCTCGTCCCCCTACACTATCCCAAAATCATTCATGTGCTTGGCTAAGGATGGTTTAAATCCCCCTAATGTGGCTGAGTTGACTACATTAGTTGTTAGGGCATTACAAGCCCTTACCACTCTCTGCATAAAGAACCTGTCTCTGACATTTGTCTTAAATATATCACCCCTCAATTTGTAGCTACGCCCCCTCGTACTCGCTGACGTCATCATCCTAGGGAAAAGACGTTCACTGTCCACTCTATCTAATCCTCTGATCATCTTGCATGTCTCTAACAAAACCCCTCTTAATCGTCTTCTTTCCAATGAGAACAGACCCAAGTCTCTCAGCCTTTCCTCTTAAGACCTTCCCTCCAGACCAGGCAACATCCTGGTAAATCTCCACTGCACCTTTTCCAATGCTTCCACATCCTCCCTGTAATAGGGCGACCAGAACTGTACACAATATTCCAATTGAGGCCGCACCAGCGTTTTGTACAGTTGCAGCATGATATTGTGGCTCAGTAACATCATCAACAACACCCTCACAGGCTAAAGTTCACCAAGGAGGAAGAAACCGACAACAAACTCGCATTCCTGGACGTCACAGTCGAAAGAAAGGACAACGGACAACTACAAACCTGCGTATACAGAAAACACTCGACAAACACTGACCAAATACTTAACTACACCAGCAACCATCCCAACACACACAATCAAAACTGTATCAGAACACTATTCTAATGAGCCACCACACACTGCAGCACACAGG
>NC_057717.1:56710387-56714984 GCF_004010195.1 Chiloscyllium plagiosum | reverse complement strand
GAAGAAAATTAGCCACCAGGATACACGAACACCAGCTAGCCACAAAAAGACACGACCCTCTCTTCCTCGTAGCCCTACACACGGATGAAAGAAAACACTATTTCGACTGGAACTACACATCTATCCTGGGACAGGCTATGCAAAGACATGCCAGAGAATTCCTAGAGACCTGGCACTGCAACCACAACACCATAAATAAACACATAGATCTCGATGCCATCTATCAACCCCTCAGAAAACGAACAGGAAATGACATCACCACAAACTCCAGGAACCCCATCCAGGAGAAAGATATAAATAGAAAGCAGGAGGCAACAGCTTCGCTTCACTTGGAGGTCGCCACTGATGATGTTACCTAGCCAGGTAACGAAACGTCTGGATATCAAACCTACAGCTCAGCGAGCAAACCTACACCCTAAACCTCAACCTGATCTACAAATCTTCACAAACCTTGCAAAAATTCATGAAAACGTTTTTTTTACAATTTGAAGAAGAGTGGGCATATGTTCTAATAACTTGCTTCAAATGCAAGGTAGACCTGGCGATATGATTTGATCTCCTACTGTGTGTATATGTACAGAATTGAATTGAATCTTTATCCTCATCTCTCCAGCTCTTTCAAGCAATCATATGAGCCTGTGTCCATCCTGCAGATGAAAAGTTCCTTCAGCTCAGACTGTTGCAGGGAATGTTACAAAGAACATTATCCAGGTCCACGTAAAATACAAATGTTGCAAAGGAAGTCACCTAACCTAGTCTTGTATTAAACACATGTAATCCTTATGAATAAGACATGCTAAGACGAATAGTATAAAAGGCGAATGCAGCTCCATGTCCAAATAAAATCTTTGGCTCTCTCATAAAAAGACCTCAACTGCATCACACTGTAAATTCACCAAAATAGGAAGAACAGAGACTGGAATTCTTAATTCTTCTTCTTCGAACAGCATCTGAAGAACAGGAGAAATGAAACAAGTCTTATCTGTGAGATGATGAGAATGTGAGGGATAGATTTTACTCAAGTGCTCAATACGAAGGAGACATAATTTTGAAGTGAAAGTGATCTCACCATTAATCTGTAAAGCTTAATTGCAGATTTATGTTGAATTTAGATTCCAGCATCTGCAGAGGCTGCATTTGAACCCGAGTTCCCAGAACATTATCTTAATCGTTGGATCAGCAGTTGGCAATAATACCACCAGGACATCGTTTTAATCTTACCATAGTCTTCTTTGTTAAGGTATGGATGATGTTTTATCTTTTTAACTTTAATTGATATGTTTTTACTATCTTCCTAAGTATTTGCCATTGTTCTTCAAATGTTCTGCCCTTCAATGTTTTTTATTTTCCGAGTCCACTCAGGCCAATACTACCTCAGGACTCTATAATTCTCACTGCCGACACTAAAACTCTCGTATCTTTGAATCTGAATGTGAAAATCCAGCATGTTATGGACACTCTTTCAAGAGGGTCCTCTATCACAAGATGATTTATCACTCCTTCCTACCATTCATACCAAATCTAAAAGCCAGGTCTCTGGTGGTTTCCATGACTTGTTGTTCTAAGAAACAATCCCTCGTACATTCTGGGAATCGTTATTTGAGGCTACCCTTACCAAATTGATGAATAAAGTCAATACGCATACACAGATTGCCGACTCTTGTGACCTTCTCATAAGCCATTATTATTCCCTGGTTTTTGAAAGTATGTTTGGAGGATTGGGCGACTGTGGCATGAAATTACTCCTAGTCCCAAGTTTCTTTCCATGTGCTGTATTTGGATCCAAACTGATTTATCATTTTGGTCCCTCGTGCTAATGCCATGTCTTAATGCAGCCTTGATATCATTCTTAATCAATGCAGCAACTCAACCTGCTGTACCTTTTAGTCAGAATAATGAGTACCCTATGGACATTTCACTTCCCAACACTGGCCTTCCTGTAATGCCCACCAGGCCGTATCCTTTAACATCTGTTTATGCTGCCAGCTCATTTATTTTTCAAATGTTGCATTTAGGTACAAGATATTTAAATAAGTTGTACCGGATTTGTTTATCTCCTTTCATACTTTTTGTGCACTACAGTCTCCACAAACTCCATTCTTATTTATTGATCTCCGATAATACTGAACCTATCATTTCCAGTCACATTTTAAAAATTGCTATGATTATTTTCCTCAACATGGTCATTAAACTGGCCCTCCTGGTCCATTCTATTAAACTCTACTTTCCGCTCACGTGCTGTCCTGCTGCTCTGGTTCTCAGCCTCCTGCATTATTCATTTAAATCTACCCGAGATGCATCACCAAATCTCGCTGTCAGGATGTTGGTGTCCCTCCAGTTAAACTGGACCCTATCATTTTTTACTGGTCCCACTTGCCCTGGACAAAATCGCAATGACCCAAAAATCTGAAACCCTCTTCCTGAACTAGGTCTTTAATCACATATTAAAGTGTTCTATCTTCATCTTCCTTATCTCACTTCCACCTTGCAAGAGGAGTAATCCCAAGATATACCCTGGATATCCTGCTTTTCAACTCAGGCCGAGCTCCCTGCACTCCCCTTGCAGGATCTTGTCACGTTTCCTGCAGATGCCATTGATACCAATGTGTACCATGGCCGCTAGCTGTTCACCCTCCCCTCCAGTATTCCCTGAGCATGCTCAGAGACATCCCTGATCCTCGCACCAATGATCCTTCTAATGAAGAACTCATAGAATCGTAGAATCCCTATGGCGTGGAAACTGGTCATTTGGCTCAACATGCCCACACTGACCCATAAAGCATAACCCACGCAGACCCATTCGCCTACTCTCATACACTACATTTACACCTGACTAATGCACTTAACCTATACCTGAACATTATGACTGTAGTAACTCGGCCATACTCAGTCCCCTTCCGAATGTTGATTCTGGTTTCTCACCACAGATACTGCCAGAACTTCTGAACATTCCCAGCAACTTCTGGTTTTGTCACCAATGATGATCACATACTGATCAAAACTTATCCAACTCAGTTTTGAAAAATAAAACCTAAATTTATTTTCTCAGTAGAAAACCAAATATTTGGTGGTTCAAGGATCACAGTAAATATACATTAAATTATTTTTGTTTGGTCCATGATCATCATTTGTTCACTTTGCCAATCCATGAATAAAAGAGATTTTTACATCTTTTGTGCATTATCTTTTGGGAGGAGTTGGGGGGTGAGGCCATGTGGTTGCCGGGAAGGTTAATTTCCCACGTAAAAGAGACTTTCCTCGATCATCAGGCCTCCATTTGCAGCAGCAGTAACAGCGAGGAGCTGAGTGGGAGAGTGCAAACTGCGTTGGGAAGGTATGTGAACTGATATATTTGGACAGCGATTGAACCAGAGACACTACACGTGTAATGTCTCCCACCCGAACTCCTCTTCTTACCACAACAAAAGAACTCTGTACTGTGTTGATAAGGTGCTTCTCTTCTTTTTTTTAAATCCTGTGATTGGTTAAAGAAAAACTTTTCCTTTTCTGATTATCCAATTTAAGATCAAGTTAAGCTTTAGTTAAAAGTGGCAGGAGATCTCAGAGCCATGCTATGCTCCACTTGCTCAATATGGGAGCTCAGGGACACAGCTGATGTCCCTGACTCCTTCACGTGCAGGACATGTGTCACCTGCAGCTGTTGTTGGATGGGATGATGGCTCTGCAGCTGCGGGTGGGTTCACCTTAGAGCACACATGATGTTGAAGAAGCTGTGGATACCATGTTCAGTGAACTGATCACACCACAGATTAGGATTGCTGAAGGTGAAAGGAACTGGGTGACCAAAATGCAGAGAAAGGGCAGGAAGGCACTGCAATTGTCCCCTGCGGTCACCTCCCTCCAAAGCAGGTACACTGTTTTCGGTACTGTTAGAAGAGATGGCTCACCAGGGGAAGGCAGCAGTAGCCAAATTAAAAGCATCGTGGTTGGCTCTGCTGTCCAGAAGGGCAGGAAAAAGAGTGGAAGTGCTCGAGTCATAGGTGATTAAAGTGTGCAGATAGGCATTTCTCTGGTCGAAGACAAGATTCCTGAATGATATGTTGCCTTTCAGGTGCAAGGGTCAGGAATGCCTCGGATCGACTGCAGAACATTCTGAAGGGGGAGAGTGAACAGTCAGTTTTCATGGTGCATGTGGGGACCAATGATATAGGTGAAAAAATCAGGATGAGTTGCTACAAACAGAATTTACGGAGTTAGGAGCAAGTTAAAAAAAAGACCTCAGAGATTGTAATCTCAGGCTAGTCAGAGTAGAAATGAAAGAATAGGCAGGATGACTGCATTGCTTGAGAGATGGTGCAGGAGGGAGGAGTTCTGATTTTTGGGAAATTGGGACTGGTTATCTAGGAGGTGGGACTATTACAAGTTGGAGAGTCTACACCTGGGCCGGAATGGAACCAATGTCATTCGGGGTACTTTTGCTAACACTGCTGTGGAGGTTTTAAACTAATGTTGTAGAGGGATGGGAACCAAATGAGGAGGTTAGTCGACATGAAGGAACTGGAAATGTGTTGCTGGAAAAGCGCAGCAGGTCAGGCAGCATCCAGGGAACAGGAGAATGTTCCCTGGGATGCTGCCT
>NC_057717.1:56709561-56709887 GCF_004010195.1 Chiloscyllium plagiosum | reverse complement strand
AACAATAAAGGAAAGCATACCAAATGCCGCCTTCACTATCCTATCCATGAGGATGCTATTTTGCATCAGTATTTACTGTGGAAAAGGACATGGAATATATAGACTGTAGGGAAATAGATGGTGACATCATGAAAAATGTCCATCTTCCAGAGGAGGAAGTGTTGAATGTCTTGAAACGTATAAAAGTGGATAAATACCCAGGACCCGATCAGGTGTCCCTGAGAACTCTGTGAGAAGCTAGGGAAGTGATTGTTGGGCCCCTTGCTGAGATATTTGTATCATCGATAGTCACAGATGAGGTGCCGGAAGACTGGAGGTTGGCTAAT
>NC_057717.1:56699159-56709506 GCF_004010195.1 Chiloscyllium plagiosum | reverse complement strand
TGAGTTTTTTGAAGAAGTAACAAAGAGGATTGATGAGGCCAGAGCTATATGGACTTCAGCAAGGCATTCAACAAGATTCCCCATGGGAGACCAGTGAGCAAGGTAAGTCCTCATGAAATACAGAAAGAACTAACCATTTCTATACAGAACTTGCTCAAAGGTAGAAGACAGAGGGTGGTGGTGGTGGAGGGTTGTTTTTCAGACTGGAGGCCTGTGACCAGTGGTGTGCCACAAGGATCGGTGCTGGGTCCTCTACTTTTCATCATTTGTAGAAATGATTTGGAGGTGAGCATAAGAGAGATAGTTAGTAAGTTTGCAGATGACACCAAAATTGGAGGTGTAGTGCACAGTGAAGGGGGTTACCTCCGATCACAATGGGATCTTGATCAGATGGGCCAATGGGCTGAAAAGCAGCAGCTGGAGTTTAATTTAGATAAATGCGAGCTGCTGCATTTTGGGAAAGCAAACCTTATGTCGGATTTATACATTTAATGGTAAAGTCCTGGGGAATGTTGCTGAACAAAGAGTTGGATATATGAATAGAAAGGGTTTGGAGGTGTGCTGGCAGGTGGGACTAGATTGGGTTGGGATATCTGGTCGGATTGGATGTGTTGGTCCGAAGGGTCTGTTTCTGTATTGTACATCTCCATGACGGTGACTAATAGCACTAAATAGTATGGAAAGTTTGGGATGACTGATATATCTTAATTAAAATGATAGAATAGCTCCAGATTCCTGTTTACTCAAGGTATCCATCAAAGTCAGCTGCTCTGCCATGGACTGTGACGAATCGGAGAGGAGCTTTTCATCAACTTGTTCAATGGTTTGATCCCCTTCATCTCTCATGTAGAACTGAACTCTATGGTGGTGTCCTGTGCAAGTGAAGATAGGTATTTATTCTGTGCAAAATGTTTACATCACTTCGTATTGCACTAAAATGTCTTACTAACTGGTGACTGGAAATCGTGCATTGCTTTACAATGATAATCTAACATTTGTCCTTTCAAATCTGGTTTTGGTGAAAATAATATGATATTGCCAAAAGAAATCATACTGGTTAATGCATTCCCATCACAATTTCTAGCCTATGAAAATATTTCAAATCATAATATTTTAAGGTTATTGTGAAAGAAATTAAATATTTTAATATATGTACAATTTCCAAATCTATAACATTTAGATAATATATTTAAAAATATTAGTCATATTAGTAAATAAATTGCCATTGACAGCAATAGTTCAAAAGGAAATTGTTCAAAAAGTCTCATTAAATGCTGCTTGGTCTTATCAGACGATATTACAGGGTTAATTTTATGCAGAATTTGATCTTGTAGGTTATGCAGTCAGTACAGGGGTATTCACTCAGCAATATTTTTTAATGAACTTAGCTGAGTGATAAATTTCAAAGTAATTTCAAAGCTTGTCAAAGGAAGCTGAAATGAACTAAATCCTGACACAGAGGGGCAAGTTCTCCATGAATTTATAGGTAGGCATCCTAAATTTGACAAGCTCAGATTACCATTCAAACTGGAGATTTTTGTGGCACATTTGGTAGTGTTGCAACCTCTGGACCAAGTGGCGTGGGGCTCAGTCTCACGTGTTCCATAGGGCTTTTATTATACAGTGCTGGTGTCACTACCACAAGGCCTGGGTTCAAATCCCAAATCCTCCAGAGTGTCGAATCACATGGAAACAGGTTGATTAGAAAAAATATCTTGCCACTCAAAATGAACAGTTTTACACATCATGCCTGAACAACGTCAGACACCACCGAGCCAAACCATCGAGAGGTGATTCTTTCACTAATGCAAATGCATCCAAATGATTGTACAGGAGGTGAAAATGATGTTCCTCTAGTGTCAGTGATTATTACGAGACAAGCCAGGTCTGTGGAATCACTGGTAAACTAGATGTTAAATCACAATTTTGACAACTTAATCTTATCACAGTCCATTACGTAAAAATATCTAACTTTCATTATAACTCAGTCTTTTGCATTAGCATTAAGCTGCAGAGATAATAATTTCTGGCAGCTATGGAAGCTATTTATAAAGATGTTTCACTTTGAAACCCAAATTTCAAGTGAAAGCAGTCAAGTTGGACAAAGGTGATTGTTGTAGATGGATTCATTTGGATCTGAACAATCTCATTTCTCTGTACTGAGAGGAATTGTAGTTCAGCAATTACAATTCTAATTGTTTGCGGTATCACCATATTAACTTTGCAATTCAACCAACATGGACACCCAAGTCCCTCTGAATACATGCTTATCTGAATTCACTTTTTCTATCAAAGTAGTTAACTTCACACTTTTCCACATTGTGTTCCACATCCTCATCCGTTCACCCAACCTGTCTGTCGTCTCTTGTCATCCTCACAACCACATCCAAAAGAGTCAGTGATGGAGCAATTGAAACAGAAACAACGAACAGAAAGCAGAAGAAAGGGCAATGAACGAAATTTTTCAGTTTGTGACAAGAACAAGCAGCTGCATTGATCAACTGGAACATGAGATAGAAACGACAGGGCTGAAATAATGCACGTTCCATGTCTACTATATTAAAAAAAGCTGCAGTGTGGGGTTCCATGCAAGCATTCATAGTGTAGGAAGTATTCCTTGTAGAGGAACTGAGTGGCATTAAATTAAATAGAGTTGAAGTAGAGGCTGTTTAGTGCAAGATCAGGTTCAGATGGACACAGGTGTGATAAATGGGGACGGGGGGGGCAGCCATTTGAGGGAGCCGCAGAGAACTCCAAAGATGTCCTGGTGAGGTAAAGGCATATCGGAGTGGGATGGCCATGGATCAGATTTACTCCACAGGATTGACATCATACCATTTCTCAGGAATGTATTTAAAGTTTCCAAACTGCATTTGCAGACAAACAGAATATACATTTACACTACGATTTCCCACTTGCCGTTTGAATTACAAATACGTTTCCTGCAACACAAAAATCTTCTGAACATCCCTTTCCCTGCTGTTTCATCCTTCAGAAACTGATAGAGGAGGTTCTGGGCTTGTTTTTCAAGTTCTGACACAGCATTGTCTGTTTCAACTCAGAAAGTCCCTCCCCGAGACACGTGTAACTTGAAACTTGATGGAAGCATGCTGCTAAAGCCGGTTTAGGAGAATTTCAGCTGGAAATAAAGTCAGAGTTCACAACTGTTCATTGGGGAAGCAACATTTGTCAAACTAAAACAAATAATTGTACAATTTTAAATGCAATACATTAAAGTTGGCTTTTTAAAAATATGGTCACACAAGAGAATGTGAGCCAACAATGTGAACTGGTAATGGCAATCCCGTTATGCCTTCAGGTAGGGAACCGATGGCACTTTGAACAAGTGAAGTGAGTCAATTTTGCTGGTCATGGATGGAAGCTACAAGTTAGCCACGTTTCCGGGTTTTCTTTGTGGACTGCACAGATGTGGCTTATGTATGAAGTAATTTCACATCCATCTGAGGATACTTTTTAACCTGCAGAAATTCTTGGTGTTTAGATTTTATTTTATCCAGCAGGAGTTTAAAACCACAAGTCTTCACAAAGCCTCTGCATTATAAAAGTCAAACAGAAAAAAAAATCAAGCAAACAAACGAAAACGCAAGGATAAAGATGATTCGTTTGTCTGAATTCTGGCAGTTGCATTGCCAAACCTTGGACACCCCAGTAACATGGCAACGTTGGGCCTTGTCGAGGATCCCAATGAGATTTTCCAATATAGTTGGATACTCACTTGTGTTAACTGCCTGGGTAATATGGAGAGGCCACGCAACTTTATTTCACAGACAAATCAATGGTTAATTTTTTACAAGATGATAGCAGCTATACAGAGAAGTTATCACAAAAGTGAAAAGCAGCTTTGGAATCGAATAAGTCCCCCTGGCACTTCACAGCAGGTTAACCATACACAGACTGACATTACAAGGAAGTGATAGTCAGGCAGGTGACCAAAAGCTTGGCCAGAGTGAGTTTCTTAAAACGTCAGAGATGGTGATGCTTGGGGGAAGTAATTATCCATCTGCAGGAAGTAGCAGTAATGGTCTTGAGGGCTGATGAAGGAATCGAAAGATGTTCAGCAAAGTGGACTTGGCAGAACAAAAGAAAAGAAATGCTCCAGGAAAAGTTTGGGACCTCAAGTAATTCCAGACAGAGGGATGGCGAGAACATGAAGGGATGTGAACACAAGGTTTTTTTGTAAAATAAATTGAAGTCCATCAGTGGATCAGGAGTCAATGCTGGTCATCAAACATCAGTCTTGGTGTGAATGAGGAGATATGACGCGATACACAGGAGGAACCTTCAAGTTTACAAAGTCTCCAAAAAGGTTTGTGTAATTAGCATCCAACTTACATGGAACAATTTACACTGAAAATGCTGTTCTCGTTTTTCACTTGGAATTTCCTTATCTACAGACCTATGCTGCTTATCACATCCAACTGGAACAGATGGCTGCACAGTTAAAGCGGTACATAATCTATCATTACAGCACAGAAACATATTGTATGGAACATTAGAGGCATTGAGACTCTACTGAGACTAACCAATTCCATTCCTATTAGTCTTTGGTATGGGAAGTGTTTGGCCATATTAGTGCACTGCCAGCCTCATGCTGTTTGAGAAAAGATATACTACTCATCTTAGAAATAGTTTACACTGGAGGGACGGTTTTAGTTCATCTGCTTTCAGGTCAGTTAGCACAAGTCATACTAAAACACAATTGGCCCATACTGTTAAATTGATGAATGATATTAACTGGTAACAGTTAGAAACTTTGAAATGAAGTTATTAATTCTTGGAACTGTCAAAAGACTGCAATTCATTGAAGTCAGTGAAATTAACAAAAAAACTTGATAAAAGATAAAGTTTTTAAAAGAGCTGAAGAGAAACAGTGTGTACTTCAGAGTTTAGAGCATAATCAGCTGAAGCCATGGCTGGCAAAGGCAGGGCAATTATCGTCTGTGTGAGGCAAAAAAGTTACATTAGACAAAAAAAAGAGAAACTTCTGTATAGAAGGGGAAGAGGTTTCAGAGGTGGTGGGTGCAAGGCCATGGAAATGTTATTTCTTTAAAATAAAAGGTAGTTACTTCAGCTAAAGGAAACAGTGAATCGAAGCTGAAACACACCGTAGAAACATGACTAGAGGAAGAAGCCTGGGTTCATTTGTTGCATCACAGAACATGGAACTGTACAGGGCAGTATCGGCCGGTTTGCCCTTGAGGTTGTGCTGACCTTTATCATACCCTTCATTTTACTGTCATCCATGTGCTGAACCAAGAGTCACTTAAATGCCCCGAACGTATCGGACAATACCACCAACGCTGACAGTGCATTCCACACACCCAGCACTCTGAAAAGAACCTACTGTTAACACCTCCCCTCAACCTTGCTCCAATCACCTCAAAAATCATGCCTTCTTTTGATATCCATCTCTGCCCTGGGTAAAAGTCTCTGGCTGTCCACTGTCTTTGCCTCTCAAGTCACCTTGCTTTTGAGTCTGAAGAGAAAATATTCCCTGAAAATCCTTTATTCCAAAATGACCATGTATTCAATTCACTGCTGCAAACATTTCCCTTTGCATTTGCTCACAAGCAGTTTTTCTGTTTTTTGGCGCTTCAGGTATTGAATTTCCTGATGATAAAAAAATCTACAAACCTCAACTAAAAGCAAAATGAGTAAGCAAACCACAGACAAACATAAAAGAAATAAGTGAATAATTACAGATAAAAATTGCATACTTCCAAAGCCCTAAAACCAACCAACACTTCAACCTATTGGATAAATGTTCTTTCTTCTTCATCTACAAGCACAGATGAATCCTCTCTTTGACCCCATACTTCTAAAGTATTAACTGACAGTATTCAGAGCAGTAAAATAACCTCCAGAATATTGGTCTCAAACATTTCACTAGAATTCCTGCTAATCTCCCAATAATGCTTTGGAATTACATTTGTGCAAATGCTTTCCACATTCAAATATCTTTGAAAGCACTTCATTATCACATTTCAAACATGAAAAATCATTTCATAAGAACAGTTGGATTTCCCAGATTCAGGAAGCAGCTGTGCAAGTTAGATTACATGAATATGTAGTGGGAGGGCTACTAAAGTCAGGACACCAGGACCAAGCCATGTACCAAGTATATGACTGTACGAAGTACTGGTGTGATTCCTTTCAAACCAACATTCACAGGGAGCTTGCAGGATAGCTTGTAGTGAAGAGGGAAACCATTCCTTCACCAATGCATCGTTACCACAATCGTGACAAATGACAATTCGAGATGCACAACTCTGCAGTCCTGATACTTTAGGACAAGCAATTCACAGGAAGAGCTTTGGATCAATTACACTGAAAAGTCTGAACAAATCAATCATTGGAGACCCAAACCAAGCAGTTTCTTTAATGTGATGGTGATGGTTTGGAGTGCTGTTTGGTCCCCTGCATTGTCTTCATGGGGCAATCCTCCACACTATTTTGCAGGACGTTCTCTCTCTCCAGCAATTCCTCTCACGGTGTTAAATTCCAAAGAAAAAAACATACAATTTAGCCACATGTCAAATCAAACGTACTTTTTCATCTTTGCTTTATTTTCTCTGAAACCAGGACTATCATTTTCTTGAATGATTGGCCAGTTAAACTGTACACTTCTGCAATTGATCATAATTGCAAAATAAAAAGTTGCCAGCCATTTTTAAAAAAATCTGAAATCTGAAAATGCAACATTTCAAGCCCTGATCAGGAAACTTCATTAAACACGGTCACACTCCAGACGTAACATTGTACAAAATGGTGAATACTTCTTTAAAATTCCTCAGGAAATTTACAAGAAATTACCCTGAGGGCCAAAGTAGCTTGCTAGCCGTGGGAGTGGCAGATGGCAATAGAGAGATAAAAAGAGTAAAGAATGAAGCTATTCCTTCAATAACTTCCATTTGCTCCGTTGTCTATACATTTCAATTGGAGATAAACTCAAGGCTTTCACATTAAACTGATGATGGTCCTCCACAAAGTGCGGAGAATGTCTCGTTCTTAGGGATTAGGGAGAAGCTATGCAAATTTCTTCATGAAAGTTCTATGAACTGGAGTCGTGTCCATGCCATTGTTTTGATCGTGTGTCTTACAGAGTCATGCAGCATAGAAACATTTACACCTTCATGAAGAGATTTCTGACAATCTACGATACAGTCAGCAACTCTCCAGTAATTACCTTTTCACATTACTGTATTGCAAATGAAGCATAACATGGTCATACAATGGATCAAAGTTTCCAGTGTCAAAGTTCCCATTTTTGCAATTGGTGATACAGCACAAATGAAGTGATTTCAAACAAACACTTCAATCAACTGTTTGATTTCACCCATTGAAAAAAACTCAGATGAGACATAACCACATTAAATGTCTTACTCCTATGTATTTGAATACGATGTGGCAGGTGTGATATAAAATGCCCAGTTGGAGTTTCAGTGCAAAGTTTTAACAAACTAAGTAATTGAGGCTTCTAATACTGAAATCTTGAATCTTCAGAGTTTTAGTTTAAATCCACATTCCTGCCGACCCTGACAACATTTCACCACCACCTCCCATCTCAGCAAGAATCTAACTATCTTTGCCTTTAAAATATTCCAGAGTTTAACTTTTATTAACTTTTCAGGAAGAGTGTACCAAAGAATAACGATACTTTGAGAAAACAACTCATCTGTTTTAACTGGACAACCACTGACGTTTAGACAGTAACCTTCATGTTAGTTTCTTTTGTAATCGGAAATATCCTCTCCATATTTACCTAGTCAAAATCCCACAGGATCTCCTATGTTTCAATCAAGTTGCCTCTTCCTCCTCTAATCGCAAACTGATGCAAGCCTCGCCCATCCAAATTTTCTTTGGAAGACAAGTCACTCAGTCTGGGTATTCTTTTGAACTGCCTCCAATGTATTTACTTCCTTCCTTAAATGACGTGACCAGTAAGAAGAGGAGCATTAGAGATATAGGCTCACTATCACTCACTCAGTCTGTGTTTAAATTCTCCCGTGATAACATTTATTCACTTTCCTAATTACTTACTCTATCTGTATACTAGCATTTTGTGATTCATGAACTAGGACACTCAGATCCCATTGCATCTCAGAGCTATGAAATCTCATTCCATTAAAAACAAATTGCTATTCTTACTGCCAAAATGGACAACTTCAAATTTAACTACAAATTTACCTATTTGTCAGACCTTTAACTATTCATTTTACCTATATTTCTCTGTAGTATCCCAATATCCTCTTAGGTTAATTTTTTAACCCACCTTTGTCAGCAAATTGGTCAGTCATACATTCATTCCTTTGTAAGTTGTGGACTGTTTGCCAATACTTGGAAAGCATGGGCAGAAACAGGTGTTTAAAATGGCTGCTCAAATTATATGATCCTTGTCATTTTGAACTCCAAGTAATTCTCAAATAAGCCAAAGTAAATGTGGACATTCATGTAAAAAGGGATGAATTCCTTGGATTTAATTAGGGAACTCCAAAATAACTATCGCATTCCGGTAAGCCTGTTTCTCTCCTTCACCATGGATAAAGGAAAATCTTGAAATGTAAAGCAAATGGATGCTGTATTACAATTCCACTGTAGTATGATGATCTTTTCACAACTAACATGGTTGACTCAAACACTAAGTTAAACACAGCACCTCTCTCGTCGGAAAAAGGGATTTGAACTTTTGAATCTCACAATGACAAGGAAGCCATTTTGTTGTTGACTTTTTAAAAATGCCAAGCTACTTGCAGATGGAGAATTCCATCAAAAGCCAATTCCATCAAAAATACAGTCAACGATCCAAGCAGCCAAAGTAACATACAGTTTTAATATGAAAAGAGAAGACAGTAAAAACAAAACACGATTGTCTTAAACTAATCCACGTTCAAGTTTAATGAGAATCAGCCTCCTGAGATTTGAACAAATTTCAGTTTGAATATAATCCCCACAATGTGGAAACAGGCCCTTCAGCCTAACAAGTCCACATTGACCCTCTGAAGAGTAACTGCCCAGATTCATTCCCCTACCCTATTATCTTACATTTACCCCTGACTAATGCAACTAACCAACATATCCCTAAAAACTGCAGGGAACGTAGCATGGCCAATTCACCTCACCTGCACATCTTTGGATTGGGGGAGGAAATCAGTACACCCAGGGGAAACACACACAGACACGGGGAGAATGTGCAAACTCCACACAGACAGTTGCCCGAGGCTGGAGTCAAACCTGGTCCCTGGTGCTGTGAGGCAGCAGTGCTAACCACTGAGCCACCGTACCATCCTATATCTTTAATAGAAAAGGATGATCTCGTGTTGGTCACGGACAATTGTTTAAATCCAGCTGCCTTTCTTTGGAAAGTGGAAGGAGACTCTCCTCAGAATCCAGAGCACAACTGCCTTGACATTATAGAATACCAAACTAAGGTCTGCATGGACCTGAGAGATGTTCCGCTTAATGCAGGAGCCTGACTTCTTGTATACAGATCATCCAGGGTGACTGAAGGGAAAATAAATAATGAGTATGCATTTGTAGACAGGACAAAAGTTAGTGTGGTAGAGGCAGGAAGGTTGCCAAAAGGGTGGTCAGCTCAGACCTGCGAACTCTATGCATTGGTAAGAGCCCTTCGGGCGTTAGAAAATAAAGAGGGACCAGTATACAGTGACTCTAAATATGCATTTGGTGTTGTGCACACTGTTGGAAAGATATGGCAGGAAGAGGACTGATCAATAGCCGGAGGAAGGAATTAGCACATGAGGAGTTGATTAAATGGTTCTTGGAGTCCCTATTACTCCCCCGAGAAATAGCGGTAGTGCATGTAAATGGTCATCAGAAAGGAAATGAACCAGATGATAGGGGGAATAGATTAGCTAATGAAGTGGTTACGGAAGCAGGCCTGGACGCACAAGGAGTGCTGATTCATTCCCTAATACCTGCTGTCCCTGATCCCCGGAAGCTCCTATATTTACTGAAAGAGAAGAAAAAGAATTGAAAGATTTTGGGGCGGCAAAAAACAGCAGACGGGCAATGGATGTTACCTGATGGAAGGGAAATGTTAAACAAAATGATATTGCGAGAGATTATGGCCATCCTACACCACGGCAGTCAATGGGGAGTACAAGCAATGTGTGATTTAGTTCTTAGGAAATATGGATGTAACGGAATATATACAATTGCTTAACACATATGTGAGGCATGTATAATATGCACAAAAGTAAATAAGAAAGTCTTGAGAAAACAGACCCCCGGGAGGAAGAGACCCGGGATTGAGACCCTTCCAGAGTATACAAGTAGATTATACTGAAGTACCCAGAGTAGGAAGAC
>NC_057717.1:56689654-56698946 GCF_004010195.1 Chiloscyllium plagiosum | reverse complement strand
TCCCTCTGTCTCTCTCTACCTGCCTGCCTCTCCCTCTCTCTCTCCCCCCCTCTCTCTCTCTCTCTCTACCTGCCTGCCTCTCTGTGTGTGTCTGTCTACCTACCTGCCTGCCTCTCTCTCGAACTGCCTGGCTCTCTCTCTCTGTCTGTCTGTCTCCGGGGGAGAATCTGGTTAATGTGCAGAGTTCGAAGGGGCATGGAAAACTTTATCCCCTCGTTAATTGTTAATAATTAGGGGTTACAGTTTAATACAAGGAGCAGCACAGTTAGAGGGGATTTGCATAAAAATCTTTCACCCAGGAGGGAGAGACAGGAGCTGAAAATGTGTTGCTGGAAAAGCGCAGCAGGTCAGGCAGCATCCAAGGAACAGGAGAATCGACGTTTCGGGCACAAGCCCTAGCCTGAAACGTCGATTCTCATGTTCCTTGAATGCTGCCTGACCTGCTGTGCTTTTCCAGCAACACATTTTCAGCTCTGATCTCCAGCATCTGCAGCCCTCACTTTCTCCAGGGAGAGACAGGAACCCTGTTTCAGAAAAAGGACTTACTTTGACACGGCTGCCCAAGTCGTCTCCAGCGTGATTAAATTGCAATGGTGAGGGAATCGCATGCACTGCAGATAAACCTTTTCAAAATCCTACATTCCTATTAGAAACAAAATAGAGTTCCATGGAAATGGCAGTCACTCCTCATTTATCAATTTTTCAAAAATTTCAACCAGAGAAAGGGTTACTTGTGAAAATCACAGCATTAAAAAAAAGACTTTGTGGGAGAAAAGAGTTGGCAACTCAAAATTTGTCATTCATTTTTTTTTTCCTGAGTTGACCTTTTTAGTTCACTGGCTGCCAACTTTTGACAGGCTCGATCTGGTTATTGGCACCAAAGGAAAGCTTAGAAGGAGTAGGTTTGTGACTGGGATATTCGAGTTGGGGAAGCTGCTTTTGGTGGAGAAGAGGTGAGACAATAATCATTTAAGTCCATTGCATCCCTCGGATAAATGAATGCTAAATTGCATTATCTGACAGAACAGATGGTCAGGCCCAGCAGCACTTAAAGCATCATTCAAAAGAAAGCATCCAAAAATTAGACAATTGAATCTACTTTTATGAGTCACTTTTTATCAAAAGTCAAGCATTTAAAATTTTGGGGTGGCACGGTGTCTCAGTGGTTAGCACTGCAGCCTCACAGCACCGGGATTCCAGCTTAGGGTGACTGTCTGTGTGGAGTTTTCACATTCTCCCAAGGTCTGTGTGGGTTTCCTCCGGGTGCTCCCGTTTCCTCCCACAGTCCAAAGATGTGCATGTCAGCTGAATTGGCCATGCGAAAGTGCCCATAGTGTTAAGTGTGTTAGTCAGAGGAAAATGGGTCTGGGAGGGTCGGAGGGTTGGTGTGGACTTGTTGGGCTGAAGGGCCAGTTTCCACACTGTAGGGAATCTAATCTAATGCTGAGTTAACTAATCTCAGCTGGAATAGCAGATGGAATACCCCTCAACTGCATGGCCCCACAGAGGCAAGGAGAAAAATAGAACAAATCAAAGCCTTCCACAGGCATAAATGTGTACTTCAGGAGGGCAGGAAGCCTGTGGGTGTTTGTTATCAGGTTTCAAAACCACTTCTGCTTGCGGAGCAAGGCCAAGGTGGTGGATAGTGATCACTCAGAGATGTACAGCATGGAAATAGACCCTTCGGTCCAACCCGTCCATGCTGACTAGATATCCCAACCCAATCTAGTCCCACCTGCCAGCACCTGGCCCATATCCCTCTAAACCCTTCCTATTCATATACCCATCCTAATGCCTTTCAAATGTTGCAATTGTACCAGCTTCCACCACTTCCTTTGGCAGCTCATTCCATACACGCACCACCCTCTGTGTGAATAAGTTGCCCCTTAGTCTCTTTTATATCTTTCCTCTCTCTCCTTAAACATATGCCCTCTAGTTCTGGACTCCCCGCCCCCAAGGAAAAGACTTTGTCTACTTATCCTATCCATGCCCCACATGATTTTGTAAGCCTCTATATGATCACCCCTCAGCCTCTGAAACTCCAAGGAAAACAGCCCCAGCCTGTTCAGCCTCTCCCTATAGCTCAAATCCTCCAAACCTGGCAACATCCATGTATATCTTTTATGAACCCTTTCAAGTTTCACAACATCTTTCTGATAGGAAGGTGAGAATTGCAAACAATATTCCAATAGTGGCCTAACCAATGTCCTGTAGAGCTGCAACATGACCCCCCAACTCCTGAACTCAATACTCTGACCAATAAAGGAAAGCATACCAAATGTCGCCTTCACTACACTATCCATGAGGATGCTATTTTGCATCAGTATTTACTGTGGAAAAGGACATGGAATATATAGACTATAGGGAAATAGATGGTGACATCATGAAAAATGTCCATTTCCAGAGGAGGAAGTGCTGAATGTCTTGAAACGTATAAAAGTGGATTAATCCGCAGGACCTGATCAGGTGTCCCTGAGAACTCTGTGGGAAGCTAGGGAAGTGATTGTTGGTCCCCTTGCTGAGATATTTGTATCATCGATAGTCACAGATGAGGTGCCGGAAGACTGGAGGTTGGCTAATGTGCCACTGTTTAAGAAGGGTGGAAAGGACAAGCCAGGGAACTATAGACCGGTGAGCCTGATGTCGGTGGTGGGCAAGTTGTTGGAGGAAATCCTGAGGGACAGGATGTACATGTATTTGGAAAGGCAAGGACTGATTAGGGATAGCAAACATGGCTTTGTGCGTGGGAAATCATGTCTCACAAACGTGAGTTTTTTGAAGAAGTAACAAAGAGGATTGATGAGGCCAGAGCTATATGGACTTCAGCAAGGCATTCAACAAGGTTCCCCATGGGAGACGAGTGAGCAAGGTAAGTCCTCATGAAATACATAAAGAACTAACCATTTCTATACAGAACTTGCTCAAAGGTAGAAGACAGAGGGTGGTGGTGGTGGAGGGTTGTTTTTAGGACTGGAGGCCTGTGACCAGTGGTGTGCCACAAGGATCGGTGCTGGGTCCTCTACTTTTCATCATTTATAGAAATGATTTGGAGGTGAGCATAAGAGAGAGAGTTAGTAAGTTTGCAGATGACACCAAAATTGGAGGTGTAGTGGACATTGAAGGGGGTTACCTCCGATCACAATGGGATCTTGATCAGATGGGCCAATGGACGGATAAGCAGCAGCTGGAGTTTAATTTAGATAAATGCGAGCTGCTGTATTTTGGGAAAGCAAACCTTATGTCGGATTTATACACTTAATTGTAAGGTCCTGGGGAGTGTTGCTGAACAAAGAGATGGCTATATGAATAGGAAGGGTTTGGAGGTGTGCTGGCAGGTGGGACTAGATTGGGTTGGGATATCTGGTCGGAATGGATGTGTTGGTCCGAAGGGTCTGTTTCTGTGTTGTCCATCTCCATGACGGTGACTAATAGCACTAAATAATATGGAAAGTTTGGGATGACTGATATATCTTAATTAAAATGATAGAATGGTATCCATCAAAGTCAGCTGCTCTGCCATGGACTGTGACGAATCGGAGAGGAGCTTTTCATCAACTTGCTCTATGGTTTGATCCCCTTCATCTCTCATGTAGAACAGAACTTTATGGTGGTGTCCTGTGCAAGTGAAGATAGGTATTTATTCTGTGCCCAATGTTTACATCACTTCGTATTGCACTAAAATGTCTTACTAACTGGTGACTGGAAATCGTGCATTGCTTTACAACGATAATGTAACATTTGTCCTTTCAAATCTGGGTTTGGTGAAAATAATATGATATTGCCAAAATAAATCATACTGGTAGATGTATTCCCATCACAATTTCTAGCCTATGAAAATATTCCAAATCATAATATTTTAAGGTTATTGTGAAAGAAATTAAATATTTTAATATATATACAATTTCCAAATCTATAACATTTGGATAATATATTTAAAAATATTAAGTCATATTAGTAAAGAAATTGCCATTGACAGCAATAGTTCAAAAGGAAATTGTTCAAAAAGTCTCATTAAATGCTGCTTGATCTTATTAGACGATATTACAGTGTCAACTTTATGCAGAATTTGGTCTTGTAGGTTATGCAGTCAGTACAGGGGTATTCACTCAGCAACATTTTTTAAAGAACTTAGCTGAGTGATAAATTTCAAAGTAATTTCAAAGCTTGTCAAAGGAAGCCTAAATGAACTAAATCCTGACACAGAGGGGCAAGCTCTCCATGAATTTATAGGTAGGCATCCTAAATTTGACAAGCTCAGATTCCCATTCAAACTGGAGATTTTTGTGGCACATTTGGTAGTGTTGCAACCTCTGGACCAAGTGGTGTGGGGCTCAGTCTCACCTGTTCCAGAGGGCTTTTATTATGCAGTGCTGGTGTCACTACCACAAGGCATGGGTTCAAGTCCCAAATCCTCCAGAGTGTCGAATCACATGGAAACAGGTTGATTAGAAAAATATCTTGCCACTCAAAATGAACAGCTTTACACATCATGCCTGAACAACGTCAGACACCACCGAGCCAAACCATCGAGAGGTGATTCTTTCACTAATGCAAATGCATCCAAATGATTGTACAGGAGGTGAACATGATGTTCCTCTAGTGTCAGTGATTATTACGAGACAAGACAGGTCCGTGGAATCACTGGTAAACTAGATGTTAAAACACCATTTTAACAACTTAATCTTTTCACAGTCCATTACGTAAAAATATCTAACTTTCATTATAACTCAGTCTTTTGTATTAGCATTAAGCTGCAGAGATAATAATTTCTGGCAGCTATGGAAGCTATTTATAAAGATGTTTCACTTTGAAACCCAAATTTAAGTGAAAGCAGCCAAGTTGGCCAAAGGTGATTGTTGTAGATTTGGATCTGAACAATCTCATTTCTCTGTACTGAGAGGAATTGTAGTTCAGCAATTACAATTCTAATTGTTTGTGGTACCACCATATTAACTTTGCAATTCCACCAACATGGACACCCAAGTCCCTCTGAATACATGCTTTTCAAAAGACATTCTGAATTCACTTTTTCGATCAAAGTAGTTAACTTCACACTTTTCCACATTGTGTTTCACATCCTCATCCGTTCACCCAACCTGTCTGTCGCCTCTTGTCATCCTCACAACCACATCCAAAAGAGTCAATGATGGAGCAATTGAAACAGAAACAACGAACAGAAAGCAGAAAAAAGGGCAATGAACGAACTTTTTCAGTTTGTGACAAGAGCAAGCAGCTGCATTGATCAACTGGAACATGAGATAGAAACGACAGGGCTGAAATAATGCACGTTCCATGTCTCCTATATTAAAAAATCTGCAGTGTGGGGTTGCATACAAGCATTCATAGTGTAGGAAGTAGTCGTTGTAGAGCAACTGAGTGGCATTAAATTAAATGGAATTGAAGTAGAGGCTGTTTAGTGCAAGGTCAGGTTCAGAGGGACACGGGTGTGATAAATGGGGACGGGGGGTGGGGAGCCATTTGAGGGAGCCGCAGAGAACTCCAAAGATGTCCTGGTGAGGTAAAGGCATATCGGAGTGGGATGGCCATGGATCAGATTTACTCCACAGGATTGACATCATACCATTTCTCAGGAATGTATTTAAAGTTTCCAAACTGCCTTTGCAGCCAAACAGAACATACCTTTACGCTACCATTTCCCACTTGCCGTTAGAATTACAAATACGTTTCCTGCAACACAGAAATCTTCTGAACATCCCTTACTCTGCTGTTTCATCCTTCAGAAACTGATAGAGGAGGTTCTGGGCCTGTTTTTCAAGATCTGACGCAGCATTGTCTGATTCAACTAAGAAAGTCCCTCCCCGAGACACGTGTAACTTGAAACTTGACGGAAGCATGCTGCTAAAGCCGGTTTAGGAGAATTTCAGCTGGAAATAAAGTCAGTTAACAACTGTTCATTGGGGAAGCAACATTTGTCAAACTAAATCATCTAATTGTACAATTTTAAATGCAATATATTAACGTTGGCTTTTTTAAAAATCTGGTCACGCAAGAGAATGTGAGCCACCATTGTGAACTGGTAATGGCAATCCCGTTATGCCTTCAGGTAGGGAACCGCTGGCACTTTTGTGAGAAACAAAGCCCACTCACATCAATAATTGCAGTCCGAGACCAAATGTCTGAAATAGCAGCTCGTTTTATTTGCACACCTGCAGGTGGGTGTAATGTCTGATGCCTAGAAAGGCAATGACAAATACACACTAAACCCCAACAAACTTTCGCAATTTATACATTTTAAATTCCCATCTTTTTGTCTCATTCCATTGTTTGTCCCTGCTTCGCTTATGTCACTCATTTCCTTAAGACTTATCCCACAACTTCTGTTTATCCTGTCTTGTCCATGACAAACTCTTATCTCTGACTCGCATAAGGGTGTTTGACGTCAGTCTACTGTAGGTCATTGATTAGGCATATCTTTTCTTCTATCAGCATCTATTTCTATCCAGAGGCCACTTTGACCTCTTTAATTAGGGTTTGTTCCTGTGTCTCCGTGCAAGTGGGGAAACAGATGTTTTTCCTGTTTGCCCATACGTCCACCATTGTTCTGTAATCACGTCTCATGCTAACATATCCTTTCTTTTTGCTGAATATATATTTTCTCGTTTCTGTTCTGTATCAGAATTTATAGTTGCAGAAATAACATTAATTCATTTATATCCCACACACACCCAGATAGAATGTTTTCTGTGGTGCATCTGTAAAAGGTGGCCCTTAGGGACATGCTGAATTTCCTTAGCCTCCTGAGGAAGTAGAAGTGTAATTGTGTCTTCTTGACTGTTGCATCAATGTGGGAGATCCAGGACAGATTGTTGGTTATCGTCACTCCTAGGATCTTGATGCTGTCAACCCTCTCCACCTCAGCTCTGTTGGCGTAGAAAGGGGCATGTCCTCCTCCTTTCTTCCTGAAGTTAATGACCTTAAACTCCTGAATCAAATCTGCTTCATTACGCATCACCAAATCCAGAATTTTGTGTTCCCTAGTGGGCTCTACCACAAGCTATAGTGCCCTGGTTAGATCACACTTGGAGTATTGTGTTCAGCTCTGGTCGCCTCATTAAATGAAGGATGTGGAAGCTTTAGACAGGATATAGAGGAGGTTTACCAGGATGCTGTCTGGGCTGGAGGGCATGGCTCATGAAGAAAGATTGAGGGAACTAGGGTTTTCTCACTGGACCAAAGAAGGACAAGAGATGACTTGATAGAGGTATACAAGATGATGAGAGACACAGATAGAGTGAATAGCCAGAGACTTTTTCCCAGGGTGGAAATGGCTATCATGAGGGGGCATAATTTTAAGGTGATTAGAGGAAGGTTTAGGGGAGATGTCAAGGTAGGTTCTTTACACAGAGAGTGTTGGGTGCATGGAATGCACTGCCAGCAGTGGTATTAGAGTCAGATACATTAGGGAGATTTAAGCAACTCTTGGATAGGCACATGGATGATAGTACAATGAAGGGTATGTGAATTAGTCTGATCTTAGAGCAGGGTAAAAGGTCAACACAACATTGAGAGCTGAAGGGTCTGTACTGTGCTGTACTGTTCTCAGTTCCATGTTCTACAACCTGCTCCAAAAAACCATCTCATAGACATTCCACAAATTCCTTTTCTTGAGATCCACTACCAACCTGATTTTCCCAGTCCACCTGCGTATTGATGTCCCTCACCATTATTGTAATAGTGCTTTTCATGCCTTTCTGTCACTTGATGTGTTTTCTTCCCCGAATCCTGAGTACTGTTCGGAGACTTGTACACAACTCCCATCAGGGCATTTTTTCCTTTGCAGTTTCTCAACTCTACCCACACAGGTTCTATGCCTTCTGACTCAATATCACTTCTTGCTATTTATTTAATTTAATTTCTTACCAACCAGGCATCCATGCCCCTTTCTATTTGCCTGTCCTTTTGATGGTACATGTATCCTTGGATATTTAATTCCTATTCCTGGTGCCCTTTCAGCCACATCTCAACCACAACACCACACCAGCCAATCTCAATCTGTGCTACAAACTCATTTACCTTGTTTCATATACTGCGTCCATTTAATTACAACACCCTCAGCCCTGTGTTGAATGCCCCCCATTCCCACAGTTGTTCCCACATCTGCTGTGCCTGAAGTTAGATCCCTAACCCTTCCCATACTCTTGGAAACTAACCTCTGTTGAGCACCCCCCTCCATTTAGTTTAGATGCTGCTATGTCCCCAGTTAGTATCCTCTGGGTAAGCTTTTTGATGTAGGGAATCTTTGTGTAATTATATGTGCAGCCCATTGAAATCTGTGAGTTGATGTCTTTCTGTTTTGAACTTTTGTTCGTAGAGTGATAGGTCCATAAAACTATAAGAAATAGGAACTGGAGTAACCCCTGTTCAGCCCTGTAAGCATGCTCCAACATTGAGTGGATGTCCAAATCTTGAAAATGGAAGTCCTCAAAGTGATCCCAGAAGACCCAGCATCGCTTTGTCAAGGAAAAATAAGAATGGACAATCATTATCCTTATCATTTTCTATGAACACTTCTGGAAATGCGATAAAAACTTGTTTGATTGGAATGAGGAAGTCATGTGATAAAACCTTGAACCAAAGTGAGTGAGTCTAACGCACATGGACATTCGGAGCCACATTCCTTTAATAGAAGGATAACTCCAGCCCTGAACCACAGCCGTGGTGAAATTAAAAAGCGCCATCTGCCAGAAGGTCTCAGAAAATAGGTGAGAGAAACTAGTACCTACTCAAATCACAGCTGGAGCACTGGGTGTGGCAGACTGGGTGTAGCAGTTCATTCTGACAATCCAAAGAATCAGCAAATGTCAAAACAGTATCAGGAGCCAGATGTCAGTATCAATAATCCGCTGTGGATTGATTGCACAGATTGCACACTGGCCAGCAGATGGTGACAGAGTTTCAGCTATAAGGGACACACCATGTGTAAATTCTGCAGGAACTTCGGAACTGAGAAATGCAATAAAAATGGGGCAGCTGCTGGAACTAATGTCCTCCTCTTGACTCTGATCACTGGGGATTTAATTGAATGTTGTATTAAGCAAAGAAAAAGCATGTAACTATGCAAAGACAGGTGCCACTTCAGAAGTTGGACAGAATATATTTAAAATTACAACAAAATTAATACAGAAACATTACAGGGTCATAGAGATGTACAGCATGGAAACAGACCCTTCGGTCCAACTCGTCCATGCTGACCAGATATCCTAACGTAATCTAGTCCCACCTGCCAGCACCCGGCCCATATCCCTCCAAACCCTTCCTGTTCATATACCCA
>NC_057717.1:56659919-56688641 GCF_004010195.1 Chiloscyllium plagiosum | reverse complement strand
GGCCCCTGAGGGCAGGAACCCCTGACACCCCTATTCTTCATCATAATTCATAAGCGGAATTGCCTTTTTCTTCCCTTTGTAGATCAGGACACTTCCGCTTAAAATGCCCTATCTTTCCACAATAATAGCATCCTGCCTGTGGAGACTTCCATCTCTGTCCCTGTCGCCCAAACCCTCTATCAAATGCTCCCCCTTGTCCTCTCCCTCTCCCCTTTCCTCTCTATCCTACATGCTGCCACCCGCTGCTCCGGTTGCTCACTATTGGTTCCATTCTCTCCTTAATTACCTCATCTACTGTAGCTACCATCATTTTCGCCTTCTGTTTTGTCTCTCATCCTCCCTCTTTACAAACACTTTCTGTGCCTCTCTCAACAATTCATCTAATGGTTTTTCGCTCCATCCTTCTATCTTCTGTATCTTTCTCTGTATGTGTGGCCATGCTTTTGTCACAAAATGTACTTTCAACAGACCCTGTCCCACTGGGTCCTCAGGGTTCATTCCAGAATATTTCCGCATTGAGTCCCTTAATCTTTTCAGGAAAGCTGAGGGAGTCTCATCTTTCTCCTATCTAACTTCAAAGGCTTTAGTCAAATTCTGTGACATTGGAACTGCCTCTCTTATTCCTTTTAGAATCAGGTCTTTGAATTCCCTCATTTCTTCTCGATGCTCCGGGTTTTGGTTTTCCCACTGGGGATCTATGAGGGGAAACTTCACCTCTCCCTGCCCAGCATCCCCATCTCCAATTGGGTATTCCCTGTCCCATATTTTAATGGCAGCTCCTCGCATAAGTCCCCTTTCCTCCCCAGTAAATAGTATATTCAAAATAGGCCCCAGAAATTGATCAATGTGTTCAGACAACCCCACCGGATCCTCAACCAGGACCTTCATTTTCTTTTTAAATGTTCTGACCTCCCCACTAGTAAGGGGGGGGGGGCACTTACAAACCCAATCTCTTTGTCCCCTATGGGTACCTCCCGAAGGGGATAAGTCATCACTTTCTTCCCCTTTTTCTTTCTTTAAATAAATATTGCAATATTTCTTGCTCCCCATAACTTTAAACACCAATTCATCAATTCATGCTTGACTAACCTTTAAAGCCTGTTTCTAACTTATAAATATATTTATGTATTTACGCTCATTTCTTCAGTATTTAATAGTTAAAATGCAAAATGCATACAGGTCCCAATTTTGCAATTCACTGTAATTACCCAGTTTCAGTCCTTTAATTTAGATCCAAAATTAGTTTTCTTAAATAGTCCTGACCAATCATTGCTCAATTACAATACTATCGGTCGTAAAATAATCAGAGCTGCCTTAAAAGAATTTGTCTCCTCAAGTTTTTTTTTAAAAAAACTTCTAATGCATGAACAATGGCTGAATCCAAGGTCACAGATATTAACCATAGAATTTTGCTTTTACTCCAATCTAATGTTGAACTGAAACTTCAACTGTCCTACATAAATCGCTTTTATGTAAAGATAAAAGAGATTAGTTAGAAACTGATAGGAAGGCAGTCATGATCTGTAAAAAGAACAGGAGTTATCATTCCTTTTTTTTTCTTCATAATCACAATAGAATCCTTAACCTTAAAAGAAATCATGTTAAATTTCCATAACAAAAATCAGATTCAAAACAGTCCTGGAACACAAGCTCCAGGGAATCTCTCTCTCTCTCTCTCTCTCTCTCTCTCTCTCTCTCTCTCTCGTGTATTGACATATAAATTCAGATATTTACAAACCCAGTCTTCGTCCGATCTGTACTTTGGCCAGAAGACAGCGGGACGAAGAATGGATTCCTTAGTCCATACAAAGCAACAATATTTAATCATCTTTCTCCCTTGTACAGGTATTATTTTGCCAATTCCACAACATCCTGCCCAAAGGACTTTCTGGAGGTAAGTTGTAAGGAAACCCGCCTCCATTTCCATTGTCTTTTCCTTACTTTGTTTTCCCGGAGGCTTTTTCCTTACCCACAGCACAATCCATATTGGGTTCCTTCGTTCGTCCCTTATTAACTACTAAAACTCAATCCCGGCCACGAAGGCAATGCTTGAAAGTCAATTTTCTTACCTTGGTCTGTGCACAGAGTTGCCTGGCCCCTTTCTGCTGCATTGTCTATCAACCTCCTATCACTCTCTGATTCAGATGTCTCTCTTATAGGATTCACACCAGTCACCCAAGGGAGCGGACCAAACCGGGACACGAGACCGCTCCTCAATGGGAAACAGGACGCGTCTTCCCAGTGTCCAAGGCCAGCCACTCCCCCCGGTGATGGAAAAAGATCCCGGACACGAGCCCCCAATGGTGAGAAACAAAGCCCACTCACATCAAAATTTCAGTCCGAGAGCAAATATCTGAAACAGCAGCGTCGTTTTATTTGTACACCTGCAGGTGGGTGTAATGTCTGATGCCTGGAAAGGCAATGACAAATACACACTAAACCCCAACAAACTTTCACAATTTATATATTTTAAATTCCCATCTTTTTGTCTCATTCCATTGTTTGTCCCTGCTTCACTTACATCACTCATTTCCTTAAGACTTATCCCACAACTTCTGTTTATCCTGTCTTGTCCGTGACAAACTCTTATCTCTGACTCCCATAAGGGTGTTTGACGTCAGTCTACTGTAGGTCATTGATTAGGCATATCTTTTCTCCTATCGGCATCTATTTCTATCCAGAGGCCACTTTGACCTCTTTAATTAGGGTTTGTTCCTGTGTCTCCGTGCAAGTGGGGAAACAGATGCTTTTCTTGTTTGCCCATACATCCACCATTGTTCTGTAATCACGTCTCATGCTAACATATCCTTTCTTTTTGCTGAATATATATTTTCTCATTCCTGTTCTGTATCAGAATTTATAGTTGCAGAAATAACATTAATTCATTTATATCCCACACTTTGAACAAGTGAAGGAGGAATGATTGAGTGAGTCAATTATGCTGGTCATGGATGGAAGCTACATGTTAGTCACGTTTCCGGGTTTTCTTTGTGGACTGCACAGATGTGGCTTATGTATGAAGTAATTTCACATGCATCTGAGGATACATGCAGAAATTCTTGGTGTTTAGATTTTGTTTTATCCAGCCGGAGTTTAAAACCACAAGTCTTCACAAAGCCTCTGCATTATAAAAGTCAAACAGAAAAAATAAAATCAAGCAAACAAACCAAAACGCAAGGATAAAGATGATTTGTTTGTCTGAATTCTGGCAGTTGCGTTGCCAAACCTTGAACACCCCAGTAACATGGCAACGTTGGGCCTAGTCGTGGATCCCAATGAGATTTTCCAATATAGTCAGCTTGATACTCACTTGTGTTAACTGCCTGGTTAATATGGAGAGGCCTCGCAACTTTATTTCACAGACAAATCAATGGTTAATTTTTTACATGATGATAGCAGCTATACAGAGAAGTTATCACAAAAGTGAAAAGCAGCTATGGAATCGAATAAGTCCCCTGGCACTTCACAGTAGGTTAACCATACAAAGACTGACATTACAAGGAAGTGATAGTCAGGCAGGTGACCAAAAGCTTGGCCAGAGTGAGTTTCTTAAAACGTCAGAGATGGTGATGTCTGGTGGAAGTAATTATCCATCTGCAGGAAGTAGCAGTAATGGTGGTGGGGGCTGATGAAGGAATCGAACAATGTTCAGCAAAGTGGGCTTGGCAGAACAAAAGAAAAAAATGCTTCAGGAAAAGTTTGGGACCTCAAGTAATTCCAGACAGAGGGATGGCGAGAACATGAAGGGATGTGAACACAAGGTGTTTTTGTAAAATAAATTGAAGTCCAACAGTGAATCAGGAGTCAATGCTGGTCATCAAACATCAGTCTTGGTGTGAATGAGGAGATATGACGGGATACACAGGAGGAACCTTCAAGTTTACAAAATCTCCAAAAAAGTTTGTGTAATTAGCATCCAACTTATGTGGAATAATTTACACTGAAAATGCTGTTCTCGTTTTTCACTTGGAATTTCCTTATCTACAGACATATGCTGCTTACCACATCCAACTGGAACAGATGGCTGCACAGTTAAAGCGGTCCATAATCTATCATTACAGTACAGAAACATATTGTATGGAACATTAGAGGCATTGAGACTCCACTGAGACTAACCAATTCCATTCCTATTAGTCTTTGGTATGGGAGATGTTTGGCAATATTAGTGCACTGCCAGCCTCATGCTGTTTGAGAAAAGATATACTACTCATCTTAGAAATAGTTTACACTGGAGGGACGGTTTTAGTTCATCTGCTTTCAGGTCAGTTAGCACAAGTCATACTAAAACACAATTGGCCCATACTGTTAAGTTGCTGAATGATATTAACTGGTGACAGTTAGAAATTTTGAAATGAAGTTATTAATTCTTGGAACTGTCAAAAGACTGCAATTCATTGAAGTCAGTGAAATTAACAAAAAAAAACTGATAAAAGATAAAGTTTTTAAAAGAGCTGAAGAGAAACAGTGTGTACTTCAGTGTTTAGAGCCTAATCAGCTGAAGCCATGGCTGGCAAAGGCAGGACAAATATCGTCTGTGTGAGGCAAAAAAGTTACATTAGACAAAAAAAGAGAAACTTCTGTATAGAAGGGGAAGAACTTTCAGAGGTGGTGGGTGCAAGGCCATGAAAATTTTATTTCTTTAAAATAAAAGGCAGTTACTTCAGCTAAGGGAAACAGTGAATCGAAGCTGAAACACACAGTAGAAACATGACCAGAGGAAGAAGCCTGGGTTCATTTGTTGCATCACAGAACATGGAACTGTACAGGGCAGTATCGGCCGGTTTGCCCTTGATGTTGTGCTGACCTTTATCATACCCTTCATTTTACTGTCATCCATGTGCTGAACCAAGAGTCACTTAAATGCCCCGAACGTATCGGACAATACCACCAACGCTGACAGTGCATTCCACACACCCATCACTCTGAAAAGAACCGACTGTTAACATCTCCCCTAAACCTTGCTCCAATCACCTCAAAAATCATGCCTTCTTGTGATAGCCATCTCTGCCCTGGGTAAATGTCTCTGGCTGTCCACTGTCTTTGCCTCTCAAGTCACCTTGCTTTTGAGTCTGAAGAAAAATGTTTCCTGAAAATCCTTTATTCCAAAATGACCATGTTTTCAATTCACTGCTGCAAACATTTCCCTTTGCATTTGCTCACAAGCAGTTTTTCTGTTTTTTGGCGCTTCAGGTATTGAATTTCCTGATGATAAAAAAACTACAAACCTCAACTAAAAGCAAAATGAGTAAGCAAACCACAGACAAACATAAAAGAAATAAATGAATAATTACAGATAAAAATTGCATACTTTCAAAGCCCTAAAACCAACCAACACTTCAACCTATTGGATAAATGTTCTTTCTTCTTCATCTACAAGCACAGATGAATCCTCTCTTTGACCCCATACTTCTAAAGTATTAACTGACAGTATTCAGAGCAGTAAAATAACCTCCAGAATATTGGTCTCAAACATTTCACTAGAATTCCTGCTAATCTCCCAATAATGCTTTGGAATTACATTTGTGCAAATGCTTTCCACATTCAAATATCTTTGAAAGCACTTCATTATCACATTTCAAACATGAAAAATCATTTCATAAGAACAGTTGGATTTCCCAGATTCAGGAAGCAGCTGTGCAAGTTAGATTACATGAATATGTAGTGGGAGGGCTACTAAAGTCAGGACACCAGGACCAAGCCATGTACCAAGTATATGACTGTACGAAGTACTGGTGTGATTCCTTTCAAACCAACATTCACAGGGAGCTTGCAGGATAGCTTGTAGTGAAGAGGGAAACCATTCCTTCACCAATGCATCGTTACCACAATCGTGACAAATGACAATTCGAGATGAACAACTCTGCAGTCCTGATACTTTAGGACAAGCAATTCACAGGAAGAGCTTTGGATCAATTACACTGAAAAGTCTGAACAAATCAATCATTGGAGACCCAAACCAAGCAGTTTCTTTAATGTGATGGTGATGGTTTGGAGTGCTGTTTGGTCCCTGCATTTTCTTCATGAGACAATCCTCCACACTATTTTGCAGGACGTTCTCTCTCTCCAGCAATTCCTCTCACGGTGTTAAATTCCAAAGACAAAAACATACAATTTAGCCACATGTCAAATCAAACGTACCTTTTCATCTTTGCTTTATTTTCTCTGAAACCAGGACTATCATTTTCTTGAATGATTGGCCAGTTAAACTGTACACTTCTGCAATTGATCATAATTGCAAAATAAAAAGTTGCCAGCCATTTTTAAAAAAATCTGAAATCTGAAAATGCAACATTTCAAGCCCTGATCAGGAAACTTCATTAAACACGGTCACACTCCAGACGTAACATTGTACAAAATGGTGAATACTTCTTTAAAATTCCTCAGGAAATTTACAAGAAATTACCCTGAGGGCCAAAGCAGCTTGCCAGCCGTGGGAGTGGCAGATGGCAATAGAGAGAGAAAAAGAGTAAGGAATGAAGCTACTCCTTCAATAACTTCCATTTGCTCCATAGTCTATACATTTCAATTGGAGATAAACTCAAGGCTTTCACATTAAACTGATGATGGTCCTCCACAAAGTGCGGAGAATGTCTGGTTCTTAGGGATTAGGGAGAAGTTATGCAAATTTCTTCATGAAAGTTCTATGAACTGGAGTGGTGTCCATGCCAATGTTTTGATGGTGTGTCTTACAGAATCATGCAGCATAGAAACATTTACACCTTCATGAAGAGATTTCTGACAATCTACGATACAGTCAGCAACTCTCCAGTAATTACCTTTTCACATTACTGTATTGCAAATGAAGCATAACATGGTCATACAATGGATCAAAGTTTCCAGTGTCAAAGTTCCCATTTTTGCAATTGGTGATACAGCACAAATGAAGTGATTTCAAACAAACACTTCAATCAACTGTTTGATTTCACCCATTGAAAAAACTCAGATGAGACATAACCACATTAAATGTCTTACTCCTATGTATTTGAATACGATGTGGCAGGTGTGATATAAAATGCCCAGTTGGAGTTTCAGTGCAAAGTTTTAACAAACTAAGTAATTGAGGCTTCTAATACTGAAATCTTGAATCTTCAGAGTTTTAGTTTAAATCCACATTCCTGCCTACCCTGACAACATTTCACCACCACCTCCCATCTCAGCAAGAATCTAATTATCTGTGCCTTTAAAATATTCCAGAGCTTAACTTTTATTAACTTTTCAGGAAGAGTGTACCAAAGAATAACGATATTTTGAGAAAACAACTCATCTGTTTTAACTGGACAACCACTGACGTTTAGACAGTAACCTTCATGTTAGTCTTTTTTGTAATCGGAAATATCCTCTCCATATTTACCTAGTCAAAATCCCACAGGATCTCCTATGTTTCAATCAAGTTGCCTCTTCCTCCTCTAATCGCAAACTGCCTCTCTTTGACCCCATACTTCTAAAGTATTAACTGACAGTATGCAGAGCATTAAAATAACCTCAACAATATTGGTCGCAAACATTTCACTAGAATTCCTGCTAATCTCCCAATGATGCTTTGGAATTACATTTGTGCAAATGTTTTCCACATTCAAATATCTTTGAAAGCACTTCATTATCACATTTCAAACATTAAAAATCATTTCATAAGAACAGTTGGATTTCCCAGATTCAGGAAGCAGTTGTGCAAGTTAGATTAAATGAATATGTAGTGGGAGGGCTACTAAAGTCAGGGCACCAGGACCAAGCCATGTACCAAGTATATGACTGTACGAAGTACTGGTGTGATTCCTTTCAAACCAACACTCACAGGGAGCTTGCAGGATAGCTTGTAGTGAAGAGGGAAACCATTCCTTCACGAATGCATCGTTACCACAATCGTGACAAATGACAATTCGAGATGAACAACTCTGCAGTCCTGATACTCTAGGACAAACAATTCACAGGAAGAGCTTTGGATCAATTACATTGAAAAGTCTGAACAATTCAATCTCGAGGAATAATGCAATCATTGGAGACCCAAACCAAGCAGTTTCTTTAATGTGATGGTGATGGTTTGGAGTGCTGTTTGGTCCCCTGCATTGTCTTCATGGGGCAATCCTCCACACTATTTTGCAGGACGTTCTCTCTCTCCAGCAATTCCTCTCACGGTGTTAAATTCCAAAGAAAAAAACATACAATTTAGCCACATGTCAAATCAAACGTACTTTTTCATCTTTGCTTTATTTTCTCTGAAACCAGGACTATCATTTTCTTGAATGATTGGTCAGTTAAACTGTACACTTCTGCAATTGATCATAATTGCAAAATAAAAAGTTGCCAGCCATTTTTTAAAAAATCTGAAATCTGAAAATGCAACATTTCAAGCCCTGACCAGGAAACTTCATTAAACAAGGTCACACTCCAGACGTAACATTGTATAAAATGGTGAATACTTCTTTAAAGTTCCTCAGGAAATTTACAAGAAATTACCCTGAGGGCCAAAGTAGCTTGCTAGCCGTGGGAGTGGCAGATGGCAATAGAGAGATAAAAAGAGTAAAGAATGAAGCTATTCCTTCAATAACTTCCATTTGCTCCGTTGTCTATACATTTCAATTGGAGATAAACTCAAGGCTTTCACATTAAACTGATGATGGTCCTCCACAAAGTGCGGAGAATGTCTCGTTCTTAGGGATTAGGGAGAAGCTATGCAAATTTCTTCATGAAAGTTCTATGAACTGGAGTCGTGTCCATGCCATTGTTTTGATCGTGTGTCTTACAGAGTCATGCAGCATAGAAACATTTACACCTTCATGAAGAGATTTCTGACAATCTACGATACAGTCAGCAACTCTCCAGTAATTACCTTTTCACATTACTGTCTTGCAAATGAAGCATAACATGGTCATACAATGGATCAAAGTTTACAGTGTCAAAGTTCCCATTTTTGCAATTGGTGATACAGCACAAATGAAGTGATTTCAAACAAACACTTCAATCAACTGTTTGATTTCACCCATTGAAAAAACTCAGATGAGACATAACCACATTAAATGTCTTACTCCTATGTATTTGAATACGATGTGGCAGGTGTGATATAAAATGCCCAGTTGGAGTTTCAGTGCAAAGTTTTAACAAACTAAGTAATTGAGGCTTCTAATACTGAAATCTTGAATCTTCAGAGTTTTAGTTTAAATCCACATTCCTGCCTACCCTGACAACATTTCACCACCACCTCCCATCTCAGCAAGAATCTAATTATCTGTGCCTTTAAAATATTCCAGAGCTTAACTTTTATTAACTTTTCAGGAAGAGTGTACCAAAGAATAACGATATTTTGAGAAAACAACTCATCTGTTTTAACTGGACAACCACTGACGTTTAGACAGTAACCTTCATGTTAGTCTTTTTTGTAATCGGAAATATCCTCTCCATATTTACCTAGTCAAAATCCCACAGGATCTCCTATGTTTCAATCAAGTTGCCTCTTCCTCCTCTAATCGCAAACTGATGCAAGCCTCGCCCATCCAAATTTTCTTTGGAAGACAAGTCACTCAGTCTGGGTATTCTTTTGAACTGCCTCCAATGTATTTACTTGCTTCCTTAAATGACGTGACCAGTAAGAAGAAGAGCATTAGAGATATAGGCTCACTATCACTCACTCAGTCTGTGTTTAATTTCTCCCGTGATAACATTTATTCACTTTCCTAATTACTTACTGTATCTGTATACTAGCATTTTGTGATTCATGAACTAGGACACTCAGATCCCACTGCATCTCAGAGCTATGAAATCTCATTCCATTAAAAACAAATTGCTATTCTTAATTCCAAAATGGACAACTTCAAATTTACCTACAAATTTACCTATTTGTCAGACCTTTAACTATTCATTTTACCTATATTTCTCTGTAGTATCCCAATATCCTCTTAGGTTAATTTTTTAACCCATCTTTGTCAGCAAATTGGTCAGTCATACATTCATTCCTTTGTAAGTTGTGGACTGTTTGCCAATACTTGGAAAGCGTGGGCAGAAACAGGTGTTTAAAATGGCTGCTCAAATTATATGATCCTTGTCATTTTGAACTCCAATTAATTCTCAAATAAGCCAAAGTAAATGTGGACATTCATGTAAAAAGGGATGAATTCCTTGGATTTAATCAGGGAACTCCAAAATAACTATTGCATTCCAGCAAGCCTGTTTCTCTCCTTCACCATGGATAAAGGAAAATCTTGAAATGTAAAGCAAATGGATGCCGTATTACACTTCCACTGTACTATGATGATCTTTTCATAAACTAACATGGTTGACTCAAACGCTAAGTTAAACACAGCACCTCTCTCGTTGGAAAAAGGGATTTGTACTTTTGAATCTCACAATGACATGGAAGCCATTTTGTTGTGACTTTTTTAAAATGCCAAGCTACTTGCAGATGGAGAATTCCATCAAAAGCCAATTCCATCAAAAATACAGTCAACGATCCAAGCAGCCAAAGTAACATACAGTTTTAATATGAAAAGAGAAGACAGTAAAAACAAAACACGATTGTCTTAAACTAATCCACGTTCAAGTTTAATGAGAATCAACCTTCTGAGATTTGAACAAATTTCAGTTTGAATCTAATCTAATCTAATCTAATCTAATCTAATCTAATGTAATCCCCACAATGTGGAAACAGGCCCTTCAGCCTAACAAGTCCACATTGACCCTCTGAAGAGTAACTGCCCAGACCCATTCCCCTACCTTATTGTCTTACATTTACCCCTGACTAATGCAACTTACCATCATATCCCTAAAAACTGCAGGGAACGTAGCATGGCCAATTCACCTCACCTGCACATTTTTGGATTGGGGGAGGAAATCAGAACACCCAGAGGAAACCCACGCAGACACGGGGAGAATGTGCAAACTCCACACAGACAGTTGGCCGAGGCTGGAGTCAAACCTGGTCCCTGGTGCTGTGAGGCAGCAGTGCTAACCACTGAGCCACCGTACCAGCCTATATCCTTGGTCTTATAAGATTTTCAGTTCACCTTTAAAAGAGTACCACCATCTAAGATGACTACAGGCCTAACAAAAATGTGAATGAGAAAGTAATAACTTGCACTTTTTTTTTAATATCCACTATCTGACCGTTGAGTGAGTGAGCTGTCATGTTTAAAAATCCAGGGCAAGTATGGGTCATCTTTTTTTAAAACTCAAAAGCTGGAAATATTTAGTCGGAGCATTTATTTATGTCGGAAAGAAAACAAAGAATATTTTCGCCATGGGCGAAAGAAAAACCCATATTCCCTTTTCAAAGTTACAATTGGATCGGTTTCTGCAAACCAGGTCATGGGCTTCTTTCTTTGGAATAAAATCTAATCGCCTCTGGTTCTTTGCTGATCCTCTCAAATTTCAAAACCACAGCACATTTGGGAAACTCTTCATCCCCAATTACACTTTGTAACTCTAATGCCAGTGGCACATCTGAAGGTCAGCAGTGGTGAGAATTGCTGTGTACCCAACTAAGGTTTGATCAGTAACCGCAATAAACCACTGGTGAAGTGCACAAACTGTTAAACGCTACCCCAACATTCAAAAAACCGATGCATGAAAACTCAGGTAACCAGAGAAAACATCATTCTTTCCTGTTGTGAGCTTTCTGCTGAGATCAGGATGTTGTAGCTTCACAGGATTTGGAATCCTCTCTGCTATAGATTGGGTATCTCTACACAATACACTGATCAGTCTTACAGAGCCTAGCTTCCTAAAATAAGAGGGGTTACAGTCGATATAATACTGAGTCCTCAAGCCTCCCAGTAATCTCCACTGCTCACTGATGTGAACATTGTTAGCTCACACTAACTTCTTGGCAGCAGTGAGAAGACCTATCAGACAGAAGCAGATTTCCAGCTGTGAAAGGTCGCTAGATTGCAGACTGCAAACAAAATATAAATCATGAAGGGCGCTATGTGGAAATGAATGCTTATAATAGGATACAATTAATTGTCTTTGAGTTAATCCAGTATCTGTGCACAAACTTCAAAAGCCATTCATTTATACTATATGAATAGATCATATTACATTTAAAATTGCATTGTCACACAGCATTTACCTGTGTTGAGAATGAATGCCCATCCGCCAAAAGATTTGTGCGTTCTACTAAAAAGAAAATATTTAATTTAGATATAGACAGCAAGTTTTATTAATTCCACAAAGGAATGAAGACTCCATTTGAAAGAGAATTGCATCCCCCGTAGTGGTTTTGGTCCAGGTTAGTCTTCGACAAGCCTTCAGCTACGTATTGCACTTGTGTGTGACATTCTCACCACATTTCACCATAACTGTCATCAGCATTCTCACTTTGGGTTACGCATTTCAAAACCAAGCTGATTTCCAAACACAATCAACATCTGAAACCATTCTTTTTTTAAGTCCTGCCATTCATTCCCCCAAACCTTCTATCACCTCCCCAACAAGTTAAACATATGCCAACAAATTCATTCAGAACAATAAATGCTGGTGATACTCTGTGACATGAGGGGAGAGAATCTGATATCCTTACTGAGTGTGGCCTAAATATGACTCTAGACCCACTGTAATGTTATGAATTCTTTATTAACTACCTTCTGAAATGACCTTGTATGCCATTGCTAAAAAAAAGAAAAAAAAATTGGATGGACCATCCAAAATAAATTTAGGAACTGGAAATAACAGAAGTATATCTTGCTCAGTTGACCCTGCAATATCCTCCTCAACATCAGCTGGGAATTGCACCAACATTTGGAGAGGTGTTCAACAGGCAAGTCAGGCAAAAGGCTGGAATAGTCATAAAACATGCCTTACATCCAATGTTTCAGTCTCTTCCATCAACATCCCTGTTCCCCTGGTAGATTAGACATAATCGAGGTGGGGAGGAACAAAGATATACAGTTAGGAGGTTGTGAGAGTCCTGAGATTCTTCTACTTTGACTTTGAACCACCTGATATTTCAAGTCATCAGGTCAAACATGGGCACAGGAACCTTCTACTGATTGCCACCATTCTTCCCAGCTACCCTGGCTTCAATTGATAAATCAGTGTATCTCCATATTGAATACCACATGGAAGAAGAATTCAGGGGACAACGGTACGGAATATACTTTGGATGTGGTCTTCAATGTCTATCGGGGAGAAAGTGAGGACGGCAGATGCTGGAGATCAGAGCTGAAAATGTGTTGCTGGAAAAGCGCAGCAGGTCAGGCAGCATCCAGGGAACAGGAGAATCGACGTTTCGGGCACAAGCCCTTCTTCAGGGCTTATCCAGCAACACATTTTCAGCTCTTCAATGTCCATCACCAAGTGACTGACCATGTTGGCTCTGACTGGAGGACTTGGCTGCTAGACTCAGCTGAGGCAGGAGAGTCAACCAAAGGGAAAACCTAGTTAAGTCATCTGCACCAGCTGACACATTACAAACGCATCTGTCTGTAGATACATTCAGGGCACCTCCCTCATATTGTCTGGCACTTCCATCACAGAAAACTAATTTATTCGTGTAAAAACTGGGAATTTACAAGGCTCAGTGGCCAAATAGCAACACTGGAATTGTATTAAATAACAGCATGTAACCTCCATCATGCAGCTTAAGTGATGGGTACAGTGGAGCATGCCAAACGTTAATTTTGTGGGACAAGTGCATCCACAGTGTTGGGAGAGATCGAGTTCCAGAATTTTGACAAGAGTGAAAGAATGGGAATGTCCTTCACAGATAGGATGATATAACTTGGAGGTGTTCCCATGGATCTATTACCTTTGTTATCATCACTGCCTGCTCATTTTGGAATCATAACAAAAAGACCAATGAGGAATGAAACTGGACTGACCATCTGGCATGTGTCTGGGCATCAGATGGCACATCATGCCCATTCCATCCTTCCAGTTATGACTTCTTATTATCCTGGAGTTATATCAACATTAGAGGAGCAATAGTCTGATATAGCCATGTTCACTTAATCATACTTTACTGGCTGGCAGACCTAAAGAACTCACATGGGAGTGATTTACAGCCCCCTGAACAGTATCCATGATGCGGGCACACTTATATGAGACAATATATTCAATGCTTGTGATAAAGAGACAGGGATAAGCATGGATAATTTTAACTGCATATAGACTTAAAAAAAAGGGTTGATAACAAGAGCTTTGATGGGGAATTAATCAAATGCTTTCAAAGCAGTTGTTCAGAGCAGCATGTTCTGAAACTGACCAGGGAGCATTATATTAGAATTGGCATTGTATAACATGACAGGATAAATGAGTGATTTCAGAGAGAAGACATCTTCAGGTAGCAACAATCTTAGTATGTAATTTTACATTCATTTTGGAAGGGAGAAAGTGGGTCTAAGCTGAGTATTAGAAATTTAAATTAGGACAACTATGCTAGCTGAAATGAATTGGGGTAGTAGGTCACGAAGCAGGTCAGTATTTTAAATTGGTCATCCTTTTAAGGCAGAGAAATAAGGAGAATTGCTTTCTCTCAGAGGGACCTCTTCCTCAGGAAGTGGTAGATATGCATTCATTGACATTTAATACGATTTAGGTAGTTTGACTCCTGATAGTCAATGGAATCAATGGTTATTGGGATAGAGGGGGAGTTCAGAACACAAACCGATCAGCCATGTACGTATTGACTGTGAGAGCGGATTCATGGAGGAGAATAGCCCTTTTCTGTTCCTAAGTTTTACATTGGCATTTTTAAGGGTTTCCTCAGCTTTGGATCTCCCAGTTGAGGGAGATTGATAGGTGGTAACCAGCAGACAATTTCCTTTCCCACATTTGACTTGATGCCATGAAACTGAATAGAGTTCCAAATTAATGCTGGGAACTATGGGACCATTCCTTTCTGACAGCACACCCATGTCCCACCACCTCTGGTGGAACTGTCCTGCTGGTGGGGAAGAACATAAGTTGGGTCGTGATGTGGTAGTCTGGAATCTGTAAGGTATGATTCAGTGAATATGACTACATCAGACTATTGCTTCTCGAATGTTGAGATTGGTCCAGCATAATAGTAAGTGAGAACTAGAAGGATGGAATGGGCATGATGTGCCATTGTAGTATCTGATGCCCAGATACATGCCAGATCGTCAGTCCTGTTTTATTCCTCATTGATATTTATTTTCTGATTCCATACAGCTGCATTCTCAGTTATTTCAGTGGGCAGTTCAGAGTTAACCACATTACAGTGATTCTGGTTCACTGTAGGTTAGACTGGATGAGGATAGCATATATCTTATTTTGAAGGACATTTGAGCAATAGATAAGTTTTCACAGCAATCGAATATCTTTGCAGTCGCCATTTTTGGGACCAGCTTTTTATTCTGAATGTATTAATTAATTGAACTTACCCTTAGCTGCTGAGCTGGGATTTGAATTTGTATATCTCAAGCAATCGGCTCATAAAACTAGATTGCTTATTTAGTTTCCTTGCACATGTCTGCACTCTTAGGCAACAAGGTAGGTAGAATACACAGCATGATTGACAATGGAGCATATTGAACATACACAGGCAGGGAAACATATGACACCTCACTCCTGAAATGCTCAAACCAACATCATGAGTTGGGTGGAACATCAAAGCAGCAGTGGAAGTTGCTCCCTGAACAAGCATTCAGATTAAAAGTTGCTCTGTGGGTGATCTTGACAATTTGGTGGCTTGTCGTGAACAATTCAGATCAGAAAGGCTCCCGTGTCTCCTCAACTGGAACTTTCAAGTGACTCTAGTAATTTAGTGAGAGTATCTTAATGCAGCAACAAAGGCAAGTCAAATTACACTGAATTGAGAAATCAGAAAGCTTCATGACAATGTACAAAATACCTGATTTGAATCGAGTTTAACATACAAATTATCCATGTTTTTCATTGTATGAAATGGAAAACTAGGATTGACAATGAGGTATGTAACTTAGTCTATATGGGAACATATTCAGTTGAAATATCTAAATCGTATTTCATGTTTCTTTGGTACAACACAGGTCTGCTGGGAACAGCCATTAATCTCAGCCGAATTGCCCAGGTGATCTTGAACAGCAGTGTGTTTCCTGACCAATATCCCACTCTCATACACAGAGATACCAACAGAAATCCTCATATTTTTATTGTCATTTGTGCAGACAGCAGTTATCTCAGCAGATATAGGCCTTTTTAGTCTAAACAACTTCTCATCCTCACCTTTGTTTACAACTCTGCAACACTTGGGACATTTTGCTGCATTAAACCGTTGTTTAATAAGCTTTCGTAGGCTACTGGATAACCCTCAAAAGGCAGTGGGAACACTCCAACATTGCTTTACAAATGGAGAAAGGATTTAGTCTTTATATTATAATATTTCATGATATGAACATGATCTACTGTATTTTACAGCCGAAGACGTACATTTTGAAGTGTAGACGTAAAGATTAAGCTGTGTAGCAGCGAGTATATGCCATCCATTCTCAGAAGGCAACCTGACTGCAAGGCAATATCAATATCAGTGTAGTTTATCAAATGGGTGAACACTAACTAGAGGCAACAGACTTCCTTGGAGGAACACTGTGGGAAGGAGTTATTTGCAACAACTAAAAAAAAATCATCTCCCACTAACACAATGGCCAGATTCTTTATGGTTATGGAAGTACAGTGATAAAAATGAGAGTCTCTAGGTAAGTGTTCAGTTAAGTGCATGACTTGGTGTACTTGACACAAAATAAATTTCTTTCATTTCACCTGATCTACTTGTTGCTGTTTCAATGCTGCCATTAGCATGGCAAGTTGCACACAATTCATACATTCACATGATTCACTCGCACCACCTGGTGCTGTAAACACAAGCTGGCATTTCTCAGGGCAATAGTGTCTGGTGGATTGTAAAAACCTGACACAAAATTCAACTAAACTCTCAGTCTGCTCATAATATCGTAGACAAATAATCAGGGTTTAAGTATTGCTGGCTTCTGAAATTGCAGTTCTTTAAATACATTTCTTTATTAGGTTCTATTCAATTGCATTTACAGCTGTTCACATTTATCTCATCTTTAAGAACCAATACTGACCATACTTAAAATATCATGACTTTTAATGCTGTAATGCATTTGGAAAAACTGCCATACATTGTGTCAATGGAATGTTCTGAGACATGTTTTTCCGATGCATGATTTTAAGATATAGAATATTGGGGAAATAGATGGTGACACCTTGAAAAATGTCCATTTTACGGAGGAGGTGGTGCTGGATGTCTTGAAACATAAAACTGGATAAATCCCCAGGACCTGATCAGGTCTACCCTCAAACTCTGTGGGAAGCTTGGCAAATGATTGCTGGGCCTCTTGCTGAGATATTTGTATCATCGATAGTCACAGGTGAGGTGCTGGAACACTGGAGACTGGCTAACATGGTGCCACTATTTAAGAAAGGTGTAAGGAAACTCCAGGCAATGATAGACTGGTGAGCCTGACATTGGTGGTGGGATGTTGTTGGAGTCAATCCTGAGGGACAGGATGCACATGTATTTGGAAAGGCAAGGACTGATTAGGGATAGTCAGCATGGTGTTGTGCATGGGAAATCATGTCTCACGACAATTGAGTAAGACGTTCGACAAGGTTCCTCATGGGAGACTGGTTAACAAGGTTAGACATCATAGAACACAGAGAGAGCTAGCCATTTGATACAGAATTGACCCGGAGGTAGAAAACAGAGTGTGATGGTGGGGGTTTGCTTTTCAGACTGGAGGCCTGTAATCATTGGAGTGCCACAAGGATCAGTGCTTGGCCCACTGCTTATTGTCATTTATATAAGTGATTTGGATGTGAACATAGGAGGCAGAGGTAGTAAGTTTGTAGGTGACACCAAAATTGGAGGTGCAGTGCACAGCTAAGAAAGTTACCTCAGAGTACAACAGGATCTTGATCAGGTGGGCCAATGGGCTGAGAAGTGGCAGATGGAGTACAATTTAGATAAATATGAAGTGCTGAATTTTGGAAAAGCAAAACAGAGCAGGACTTATACACTTAATGGTAATGTCCTGAACAAAGAGACCTTGGAGTGCAGGTTCATAGTTCCTTGAGAGTAGAGTCACAGGCAGATAGGATAGTGAAGAAGGCGTTTGGTATGCTTTTCTTTATTGGTCTCAGTATTGAGTACAGGAGTTGGAAGGTCATGTTGCAGCTGCACAGGACATTGGTTAGGCCATTTTTAGAATATTGCAAGCAATTCTGGTCTCCTTCCTTATGAGAAGGACGCTATGAAATTTGAAAGAGTTCAGAAAAGATTCACAAGGATGTTGCCAGTGTTGGAGGATTTGAGCTATATGGAGAGGCTGAATAGGCTGGGGCTGTTTTCCCTGGAGCGTTGGTAGCTGAGGGGTGACCTTTATAGAGGTTTATAAAATCATGACAGACATGGATAGGATAAGAGATAAGGTCTTTGCTCTGTGGTGGGGGAGTTCAGAATTAGAGGGCATAGGTTTAGAGTGGGTCGGGAGAAACAAAAAAAGGGCAATTTTTTCACAAAGAAGGTGGGGTGTGTATGAAATGAGCTGCCAGAGGAAGTGGTGGAGGCTGGTACAATTACGCGATTGAAAAGGCATCTGGGCGAGTACACGGTTAGGAAGGGTTCAGAGGGATATGGACCAAGTGCTGGCATATGGGACTAGATTAGGTTTGGATACCTTGCTGGCATGGACGGGTTGGACAGAAGGGTCTGTTTCTCTGTTGTACATCTCAATGACTCTATGACTGGAAGAGACAAGTCAAGAATTCTTTCTCTGTTGGCATTGGAGTGACTGAAATCCCAAGAATATGAGCACTAATTAATTTAATTTAAACTGTATTTAAGATAGTCTAAATGCCCTTGAAAAAATTAAATCTCAGTAAGTGTCCAGATATGGCATAATTGGATGTCACAGAAAACCACAAAGCATGTGCTTACATTTTAATTGGTTTCAGCTTAAATTACTCCTTGTTCTTTCTGGTATCCTTCAATCTCAAAAAATAACCTCATGACAGTGCCTTAAATCCACCTTTCACTTGCCTCCGTGCTGGACTGTGGTGGGGGAGTTTAAAACTGAGAGCATTGTTTAACGTGAGAAGTGCAAGATTGAAACAGAACACAGGGGGCACCTTTTTCAGGCAGAGAATTGTTTGTGTGGAATGGACTGCCAGAGAAAGTGGTCGATGCAGGTTCAGTTACAATGTTTAAAAATCATTTGGGTACATTCATGAATAGGAAAGGTTTGGAGGGGTATGGACCAAGTGCAGGCAGTGGGACTTGTTTAGTTTGGGAACATGGTTAGTTCGGACTGGTTGCCCTGAATCATCTGTCTCCATGCTGTATGGGTCTGTGACTAATAAGTCACGACAAAGACAGGGACCGTATCTTGTGCAAGTGAAGCAATATTCTGAGATCCACAACTCCTTCCACGTGGACTCTCCAGGGAATGAATCGACACTTGTTCTCCTCAAATTTCAGCGTTTCCTTTTTCACCATAGGATGACCGTGGTGTCGTGGTAATGTCACTGGACTAGCAGTTCAGAATCCTTAACCAACACTCTGGGTTCAAATCACACTGAAGCAGATGGTGAAATTTGAGGTAAAAAAGACTGGAAGAGAAAGCTGGCTTAATGGTGACCATGTAACCGCATGTAGATTGTTGTAAAATACATCTGATCCACCAGTGCCCTTAAGGAATGAGGAAGTTAGTTGCCCTTATCTGGTCTGGTTTAGATGTGTCTCTCAATCCACATTAATGTGGTTGTCTCTTAACTACCCCTGGAATGGTCGAGCAAGTTCAACATTAATTAGTTAGGGTGACTGAGCTAGAAGTGCCAAAAATACATGAACCAATTTAAAAAAAAACACGATGGGGTCAGGCAGGGAGCTGGTACCTTGAGCTTCTCAACATGTCAATACAGTGCCATATATCAGACTCAATCCGCAGTAATTGTAGGTTGAGAAATGTAGAGTTCCATTCCAGGGGTTTCAGCAGAGTGAGCCCTGCCTTGGTATAGATTATCCATCCTCATTAATTCATTGCCGTTAGATTTTACTGAAGAATTTCGGTAAATTTGTAAACAAGATCACAGGAACAGGATGAGGCCATTCAGCCCCTTAACAAGATCGCAGCTGATCTGTGGCCTCACTCCATTTGAAGTTGCTTCACCTGATGAAGGAGCAGCCCTCCGAAAGCTAGTGCTTCCAAATAAACCTGCTGGATGATACCTGGTGTTGTGTGATTTTTACTTTGTCCACCTCAGCCCAATCATGGCTCCTCCACATCATCTCTGCATCTAGAATATAAAGGCAGAGAGGTAATGTTCAGGCTGTAGAAGATTTTTGGAATATTGTGAGCAGTTCTGAGTCCTGTATCTAAGGAGACTTGTTTATTAATATTAAAGATATATTTCATTCATAACAAAACACACAACGACTGAGGCATTTCTGTTCTGAAGGAAAAAGAAACAAATATCGGAATTGGACTCTTTCTAATTAACAAACCAAAGGCATCTCTAACTGGTGTAAGACTCTATGTGTATACATCTGAGGTATGCAAAGGGTTCAGTTGCTGAAAGGACCCTTATTTGACTTTGATAGAAACATCTCAGACGGTGGTCATTCCCCACTGTGCCTTGGCAGCAGCTGCCCCAGGCGTCCCTCAGCACGTATTCCTTACTCTGGAAGACTAACAGGTTTTGGGGAGACCAAAGTGCATCTTTCAGTGAGTTGGTGATTCTCCAGGCGCATTTGATGTCTGTCTCGGTGTGCATCCTGGGGAACAGCCCATAGAACACAGAGCCCTGCGCTACAGAGCTGATTGAGATCATCCTTGACATAACCCACTGCATCTTTCTCCAGACATCCATTGCTAAGTCACAATCCAGAAGGAGGCGTGTGACAGTCTCTCGGCTCCCACAGCCACTTTGAGTGCAGCATGCAGTGGCACACACAGTCCAGAAGGATCTCGTAGGGATTACACAAGCTGGAGAACCGTGAACCCTCTCTTTGAGTCTGCAGTCGACTGATGAGAAACGGTCAAGGGAACATCAAGTGGTTCTTTATACTCAAATGTGTTCAGACGTTGAGACAGAGAAGGGGAAAACTTCGAAACCCCAGAAACGTATGCAGAACCTATTCTTGCTGCAGGTGATAAGTGTTGATGTTCTGGAAGGACTCCAGAACGTGAAGAAACAGCCAGCCTCGTTCGCTGCCATGGAGGCCTCCAAGATCATTTTCCAATCCAGGGTGCACACTGTGGAGCAGGATGAGATGTGTTCCCGTTTTCTTTTCTGGAAAAGGCACAGGGAGAATTCTGAGTTCAGCAGGCCGAAGGACGAAGATGGCTCGGTAACATCACTTCAGTCTGACATCCTGAGGGTCAGTAAATCCTTTGATGCCAGTCTGTATGAAATGAGGCCACAAACAATGTGACCTCCCAGTCATTCATGCCCTCTCTCTCACGAAGGCCTTCGATGACAGCATGCGAGAGAGGGTGATACAGCCACTATCTCTGGATGAGCTGACGAAGGCCACCGAATTCTTAGAAAAGAATAAAACTCCCCGAAGTGATGGTTTTCCAGCTGAACAGTATTCAGCTCTGTGGGACATAATTGGCCAGGAGCTGCTGGAGGTGTACTACAGTATGCTTCTGGCAAGTAGCACATGTGAATCCATGAGGCAAGGGATCAGCACTCTCATCTCCAAGCAGACAGCAAGAGAGAGGACATTAGAAATTGGGGACCAATCTCACAGCTGAATATAAAGTATAAAATCCATTCGAACGTCATCGCCAACTGGCTAACTGCTCTTGGATTGGCGATTCACCTGAACCAAACCTCTACTGTACCAGGCAGAATGATCTTAAGGAGATGATCACCTACATGCCGGACACAAGGGATTGCCTCATTAACCTGAGCAAGGGGAAGGCCTTAGACAGGGTATCGCACTCCTCCATATGGTGTGTGATCTCCAAAATGAGTTTTAGGGAGGGAATTTGCAGTTGGATCCGACTGCTCTATACCAACAATGATAGTGCAGTCTCAAACAACAGATAGGACTCAGAAAGTTTCCCGCTCAGATTCAGAGAGTTAGGCAGGCTGCCCACTCTTTCCTGCCTTGTTTGTGTGTTATCTAAAGCCTCATCTAAAGATGTGAGCCTGAGACAGGTATCTATTCCTGGCATAGGAGGCCTGTAGGTCAGAGTCTCCCTGTCCATGGGTGACATCACCATTTTCTGCGGGATCCACTGTCAGTGCGCAGACCCGTGAGCATCTATGACCAGTTTGAAATGGCCTCGGGAGCAAAGGGAAAGCAAGGCAAGAGCAAGGTCATGTCCTTTAGGAATTGAGAAGACCAATCCTTTATCCCCCTCGCCCTCCAGGCAGATTACTTGAAGGTCCTGGGAATATGGTTTGGAAGGGGAAGGCCTTAGACAGGGTATCGCACTCCTCCATATGGTGTGTGATCTCCAAAATTTGTGGGCGGCACGGTGGCACAGTGGTTAGCACTGTCGGTGTGGATTTGTTGGGCCGAAGGGCCTGTTTCTACACTGTAATCTAATCTAATCTAATCTAATCTAAAAAAGGGCTGGGGCATCGCCGAAGTGAAGCAGAAATTCCCTCTCCATCATAGGTTAAAACCAGGTCATCGGGTATGAAAGACTATCTCTGTTGTAGTAAGTAGCACAGATCAGGCTCATTCCCTGAAATGGTGCTGTTTCAGTCACTGAGTCATCTTCCATTTCATCTGGAGGGCCTTGATGGACCAGGTCAGTATGGACACCATGTACAAAGCTCTGGAGAATGAAGGAAAGAGCATATGCAATGCCACCCTCATCTTGATGAGCACTTCAGTGTGCAGCTGCATCAAGTTGTACAGAGATTCTCGGTGCGCAATACCTCGGTGTCACTCGGTTCTACGTGTCCCTGGTGTTGCGAAGGATGGACCTGGTTTGCTGCTCTGGAATATTCCAAGTAGTTGGACCATTCCGTATCACCTGACCTCCATAGAGAAATTTACAAAGAAACCCATGTTTGACTACAAGGCGTCAGGAAGTGATCTGAACATAGTGTCCATGAGGTCCTGTGGGAAAAGGAGAGGGTGGATCCTGTCATGTGGTTCCCTGAGCAAACTGTTCAAGCCATTTTCCAGAATGCCTCTTCACCAGAACTTTCCAACAAGACATCAAATGACTGGTGGTGAGAAGGGCACTACCTGTGAGATCCTTCTCGCAAGCCTGGACTGTCTGTGCTCTGACACATTGCTCTCCAAGTGGATATTGGGAGACTAGACACTCTCACACATGTCCTGTTGGAATGTGCCTTTGCAAAGGAAGACTGGGGAAAGTCTGGAAAAGTCTGGTTTTGGTGATGTTTGTACCGAGCAGCTCCAAGACACAGTCCTCTGTGCTGTGGCCTGTTCCCCTGCTTGCACACAGAGACAAACATTCACTGCACCTGGAGAACGATCAAAGACACTCTTCGGTCTGCCTGAAACCTGTTGGTCTTCCAGAGCAAAGAGTTGACCCCTGTTCAAGTGTTGGAGACTAGTACATTCCAAGGTCCAGGGTTATGTGCAGAAGGATGTACTAAAGCTCGGGGCAGCTGCCACCATAGTACAGTGGGGAAAGACCACTGTCTGAGATCTTTCTGCCAAAGTACAATGGGGGTCTGTTCAGGTCTCAGACCCTCCCAGCACCTCCAATATATGTAAATTGCATCTTGGATAAATAAGAAATGCTTTGGATTTATTTGTAGGAATTGTTGGGAAAGTCAAACTCGAATGTTAGTTTTCCATATACAAAGACTACAGAATTGAACTGCTCAAGCTACTAAATACATGCATAAAGATTTTTTAAGAATAAAGTATATTTATGAAACTAAAAATGTTAACTGTGCTTTCTCTGCACAGAGGCTGTCAGACCTACTGAGTATTTTCCAGTAATTTCTGTTTTTGTTTATAACTTAATCCTCTTCACTGGAAACTCTCGGTATCGCTCTCCTTAGCTCGGTCACACAAATGTTTTATAATCTCCTCTCTGTTGGATTTTCTCTGTATCACACACTCTCTCACATATACACATCTTTAATAATCTCCTCAAATCATTAATAACCCCTCCTCTGACTCTCTCTGTTTCACGTGCTCTGTCACATGCACAAACCTTCTCTAATCTGCTCTCTGCTATATGCTCTCTCCATTTCTCCCTCCATTATTCACATAAATCTTTGATAATCTCCCTCCTCTCTCTCACACACACAAATGCATACACACGCAAATCATTAATAGTGCCCTCTTCTGGACTCTGTCTCTATCACAACACTCTCTCACATGCAAAAATCTATATTAATCTCCTCTCTGCTATTTGCTTTATCACACTTTTTAAAAAATAAATCTCCCCTTTGCTTGGAACCTGGGACCCTGGTGCTGTGAGGCAGCAGTGCTAACCACTGAGCCACCAACTTGTCTACAACTTGGTTTTCAGCTACACAGGCACTGCTGTTCTCTCTCAGATACACAGGCACTGCTGTTCTCTCTCAGATATACAGGCACTGCTGTTCTCTCTCAGACATACAGGCACTGCTGTTCACTCTCAGATACACAGGCACTGCTGTTCACTCTCAGATATACAGGCACTGTTGTTCTCTCTCAGATACACAGGCACTGATGTTCACTCTTAGATATACAGGCACTGCTGTTCACTCTCAGATACACAGGCACTGCTGTTCACTCTCAGATATACAGGCACTGCTGTTCACTCTCAGATACACAGGCACTGCTGTTCACTCTCAGATACACAGGCACTGCTGTTCACTCTCAGATACACAGGCACTGCTGTTCACTCTCAGATACACAGGCACTGCTGTTCACTCTCAGATACACAGGCACTGCTGTTCACTCTCAGATACACAGGCACTGCTGTTCACTCTCAGATACACAGGCACTGCTGTTCACTCTCAGATACACAGGCACTGCTGTTCACTCTCAGATACACAGGCACTGCTGTTCACTCTCAGATACACAGGCACTGCTGTTCACTCTCAGATACACAGGCACTGCTGTTCACTCTCAGATACACAGGCACTGCTGTTCACTCTCAGATACACAGGCACTGCTGTTCACTCTCAGATACACAGGCACTGCTGTTCACTCTCAGATACACAGGCACTGCTGTTCACTCTCAGATACACAGGCACTGCTGTTCACTCTCAGATACACAGGCACTGCTGTTCACTCTCAGATACACAGGCACTGCTGTTCACTCTCAGATACACAGGCACTGCTGTTCACTCTCAGATACACAGGCACTGCTGTTCACTCTCAGATACACAGGCACTGCTGTTCACTCTCAGATACACAGGCACTGCTGTTCACTCTCAGATACACAGGCACTGCTGTTCACTCTCAGATACACAGGCACTGCTGTTCACTCTCAGATACACAGGCACTGCTGTTCACTCTCAGATACACAGGCACTGCTGTTCACTCTCAGATACACAGGCACTGCTGTTCACTCTCAGATACACAGGCACTGCTGTTCACTCTCAGATACACAGGCACTGCTGTTCACTCTCAGATACACAGGCACTGCTGTTCACTCTCAGATACACAGGCACTGCTGTTCACTCTCAGATACACAGGCACTGCTGTTCACTCTCAGATACACAGGCACTGCTGTTCACTCTCAGATACACAGGCACTGCTGTTCACTCTCAGATACACAGGCACTGCTGTTCACTCTCAGATACACAGGCACTGCTGTTCACTCTCAGATACACAGGCACTGCTGTTCACTCTCAGATACACAGGCACTGCTGTTCACTCTCAGATACACAGGCACTGCTGTTCACTCTCAGATACACAGGCACTGCTGTTCACTCTCAGATACACAGGCACTGCTGTTCACTCTCAGATACACAGGCACTGCTGTTCACTCTCAGATACACAGGCACTGCTGTTCACTCTCAGATACACAGGCACTGCTGTTCACTCTCAGATACACAGGCACTGCTGTTCACTCTCAGATACACAGGCACTGCTGTTCACTCTCAGATACACAGGCACTGCTGTTCACTCTCAGATACACAGGCACTGCTGTTCACTCTCAGATACACAGGCACTGCTGTTCACTCTCAGATACACAGGCACTGCTGTTCACTCTCAGATACACAGGCACTGCTGTTCACTCTCAGATACACAGGCACTGCTGTTCACTCTCAGATACACAGGCACTGCTGTTCACTCTCAGATACACAGGCACTGCTGTTCACTCTCAGATACACAGGCACTGCTGTTCACTCTCAGATACACAGGCACTGCTGTTCACTCTCAGATACACAGGCACTGCTGTTCACTCTCAGATACACAGGCACTGCTGTTCACTCTCAGATACACAGGCACTGCTGTTCACTCTCAGATACACAGGCACTGCTGTTCACTCTCAGATACACAGGCACTGCTGTTCACTCTCAGATACACAGGCACTGCTGTTCACTCTCAGATACACAGGCACTGCTGTTCACTCTCAGATACACAGGCACTGCTGTTCACTCTCAGATACACAGGCACTGCTGTTCACTCTCAGATACACAGGCACTGCTGTTCACTCTCAGATACACAGGCACTGCTGTTCACTCTCAGATACACAGGCACTGCTGTTCACTCTCAGATACACAGGCACTGCTGTTCACTCTCAGATACACAGGCACTGCTGTTCACTCTCAGATACACAGGCACTGCTGTTCACTCTCAGATACACAGGCACTGCTGTTCACTCTCAGATACACAGGCACTGCTGTTCACTCTCAGATACACAGGCACTGCTGTTCACTCTCAGATACACAGGCACTGCTGTTCACTCTCAGATACACAGGCACTGCTGTTCACTCTCAGATACACAGGCACTGCTGTTCACTCTCAGATACACAGGCACTGCTGTTCACTCTCAGATACACAGGCACTGCTGTTCACTCTCAGATACACAGGCACTGCTGTTCACTCTCAGATACACAGGCACTGCTGTTCACTCTCAGATACACAGGCACTGCTGTTCACTCTCAGATACACAGGCACTGCTGTTCACTCTCAGATACACAGGCACTGCTGTTCACTCTCAGATACACAGGCACTGCTGTTCACTCTCAGATACACAGGCACTGCTGTTCACTCTCAGATACACAGGCACTGCTGTTCACTCTCAGATACACAGGCACTGCTGTTCACTCTCAGATACACAGGCACTGCTGTTCACTCTCAGATACACAGGCACTGCTGTTCACTCTCAGATACACAGGCACTGCTGTTCACTCTCAGATACACAGGCACTGCTGGAACATTCTTCCACACTTATCACGACTCACCGACTTTAGTGTCATCGCTAAACGTATTAACCCATCCACCTATGCCTGTCTCCAAGTCATGTGTAAAAATGACAAACAGCAATTGTCCCAAAACAGATCCATGTGGCACACCACTAGTAGTTGGACTCCAGGCTGCATATTTTCTATCTATCACCACTGGTTACCTTCTTACAGAAAGCTAACTTCTAATCCAAACTGCTAAATCACCCTCAACCCCATGCCTCTGCATTTTCTTCAACAGCCTACCATATGGAACCTTATCAAAGGCTTTACTGACATCCATGTACACCACGTCAACTGCCCTCCCCTTACCCACATGCTTGGTCACCTTCACATAAAACTCAATGAAGTTTGTGAGACATGACCTGCCCTTGATGCAACCAAGTTGACCATGTCCAATCAAATTGTTGCTTGCTCGATGATTATAAATCCTATCTCATACAAACTTTTCCTATAACAGACACAAGGCGCACTGGTCTGTAATGACCTGGGTCATCTCTGCTGCCCTTCTTGTACAAGGACACAACATTTGCAATCCTCCAGTCCTCTGGTTAAAAAAAACCTGTAGACAATAATGACTCAAAGAACAAGACCAAAGTCTCCCAGAGAATCCTCAGATAAATTAATCATATCTACTTTCACCAATTGTAGAATTGATAACACCTCCTCCTTACTAACCTCAATCCTTTCTCATCTAATAGCCTGTATCTCAGTCTCCCCCTTGACAATATTCTCCTTTCCTTAATTGAAAACAATTGAGAAATATTTATTTCACATCACAACGATCTCCACAGGGTCCGCACAGAACTTCCCACTTCCGTCTTGGACTGCCCCTATTCCGACCCTAGTCATCCTTTTATTCCTCACATACCGAGAGAGTCTCACATCGAACAGTCTCACATTCATCTCAGCCTCAGCAACACACATCCCAACCAATATACTGTCAGTGTTACCACTCTCCCACTGAGAATGGCCTTACATACACACCTCCTAGTTAGTAGAAAGTCACTGAAAACGGTCTCACATTGGATTAGAGTGGTGCTGGAAAAGCACAGCACTTCAGACAGCATCCCAGGAGCAGGAAAATCGACGTTTTGGGCAAAAGCCCTTCATCAGAAATACAGGCAGAGTACCTGAAGGATGGAGAGACAAATGAGAGGAGGGTAGGGGTGGGGAGAAAGTAGCATAGAGTACAATAGGTGTGTGTGGGTGGAGATGAAGGTGATAGGTCGGGGAGGAGAGTGAGGGAAGGGAGCAAAGAGTACAATGGGTGGACGGGGGTGGGGATGAAGATGATAGGTCAGAGAGGAGGGTGGAGTGGAAGGTGGAAAGGAAGATAGACAGGTAGGAAAATCTGTTTCAGGACATGGTTGAAGAGTTGCAGGGCAGAGGAAATGACCTGGGAGTTGCAGT
>NC_057717.1:56658285-56659447 GCF_004010195.1 Chiloscyllium plagiosum | reverse complement strand
CCTCATTTACACACCTCCCAGTCAGTATAATGTCACTGTAAACAGTCTCACACTGACCCTGGCCTCATTTACACACCTCCCAGTCAGTATAATGTCACTGTAAACAGTCTCACACTGACCCTGGCCTCATTTACACACCTCCCAGTCAGTATAATGTCACTGTAAACAGTCTCACACTGACCCTGGCCTCATTTACACACCTCCCAGTCAGTATAATGTCACTGTAAACAGTCTCACACTGACCCTGGCCTCATTTACACACCTCCCAGTCAGTATAATGTCACTGTAAACAGTCTCATACTGAACCTGGCCTCATTACACAACTCCCAGTCAGTATAAACAGTCTCACACTGAGCCGGTCTCATTTACACACCTCCCAGTCAGGATAATGTCACTGTAATGATTCTCACAGTGAGCCGCGCCTCGTTTGCACACCTTCCAGTCAGTGTAATGTCACTATAAACAGTCTCACACTGAGCCCGGCCTCACTAACATACCTTCAGTCAGAATAATGTCACTGTAAACAGTCTCGCTCTGAACGTGGCCTCACTTACACACATCCCAGTCAGTATAATGTCACTGTACACAGTCTCACAGTGAGCTCGGCCTCATTTACACAGCTCTGTCAGGACAATGTCACTGTAAACAGTCTCACAGTGAGCCGTGGTGATGGGGTGTTAGGTGAAGACAAGTGGGGTTCTGTCCCCACTGTGTTGGTAAAGTGGATGAACTGTTCAAACTCCTCGTGGGAGTATGAGGCGGCGCCGATACAGTCATCGATGTAGCGGAGGAAAAGGTGGGGGGTGGTGCCAGTGTAGCTGCGGAAGATGGACTGTTCCACATATCCTACGAAGAGGCAGGCATAACTGGGGCCCATGGCTACTCCTTTGGTTTGGAGGAAGTGTGAGGATTGGAAAGAGAAGTTGTTAAGAGTGAGAACCAGTTCAGTCAGTCGAAGGAGGGTGTCAGTGGAAGGGTACTGGTTGGTACGGCGGGAAAGGAAGAAGCGGAGGGCTTTGAGTCCTTCGTGATGGTGGCTGGAGATGTACAGGGACTGGATGTCCATGGTGAAGGTCAGGCGTTGGAGGCCGGGGAAGCGAAAATCATGGAGGAGGTGGAGGGCATGGGTGGTGTCCCGAACGTAGGTGGGGAGTTCTTGGAC
>NC_057717.1:56652732-56657910 GCF_004010195.1 Chiloscyllium plagiosum | reverse complement strand
ACACCTCCCAGTCAGTATAATGTCACTGTAAACTGTTTCAAACTGAACCTGGCCTAAGTTACACAACTCCCAGTCAGTATACTTCACTGTAAACAGTCTCACATTGAACCTGGCCTCACCTACACACCTCCCAGTCAGCATAATGTCACTGTAAACTGTCTCACAAAGAACCAGGCCTCATTTACACAACTCCCAGTCAGTATAATGTCACTGTAAACTGTTTCAAACTGAACCTGGCCTAAGTTACACAACTCCCAGTCAGTATACTTCACTGTAAACAGTCTCACATTGAAACTGGCCTCATTTATACACCTCCCAGTCAGTATAATGTCACAGTAACCAATTTAATACTGAGCCCGGCTTCATTTACACACCTCCCAGTCAGTATAATGTCACTGTAACCAGTCTCACACTGAACCAGGACTCATTTATACACCTCCCAGTCATAAAATGTCACTGTGAACAGTCTCACAATGAGCCGCGCCTCGTTTGCACACCTCCCAGTCAGTGTCAAATCACTATAAACAGTCTCACACTGAACCTGGCCTAACTTACATCCCTCTCCGTCATGATTCGGAGATGCCGGTGTTGGACTGGGATGTTTAAAGTTAAAAATCACACAACACCAGGTTATAGTCCAACAGGTTTAATTGGAAGCACACTAGCTTTCGGAGCGACGTTACGGTAAACAGTCTCAAACTGAACCTAACGTCATTTACATACATTCCAGTCAGTATAATATCACTGTAAACAGTCTCGCACTGAGCCCGGCCTCATTAAAACACCTCAGTTCGGATAATGTCACTGTAAACAGTCTCACACTGAGCCTGGCCTCACCTACACACCTCCCAATCAGTATAATGTCACTGTAAACAGTCTCACAGTGAGCCGCGCGTTATTTGCACACCTTCCAATCGGTTTAATGTCACTGTGAACAGTCTCACACTGAGCCCGGCCTCACCTACGCACCTCCCAATCAGTATAATGTCACTGTAAACAGTCTCACACTGAACCAGGCCTCATTTACACACCTCCCAGTCAGTATAATGTCACTGTAACCAGTCTCATACAGAGCCCGGCCTCATTTACACACCTCCCAGTCAGTATAATGTCACTGTAAACAGTCTCACACTGAACCTGGCATCACTTGCACACCTCCCAGTCAGTATAATGTCACTGTAAACAGCCTCACACTGAACCTGGCATCACTTGCACACCTCCCAGTCAGTATAATATCACTGTAAACAGCCTCACACTGAACCTGGCCTCATTTGCACACATCCCAGTCACAAAAATGTCACTGTAACCAGTCTCACGCTGAGCCGGGCTCATTGACATACATCCCCGTCAGGATAATGTCCCTGTAAACAGTCTCACAGTGAGCTGCGCGTTAATTGCACACCTTCCAGTCGGTATAATGTCACTGTGAACAGTCTCACACTGAGGCCGGCCTCATTTACACACCTCCCAGTCAGTATAATGTCCCTGTAAACAGTCGCACACTGAACCTGGCATCATTTGCACACCTCCCAGTCAGTATAATGTTACTGTAAACAGCCTCACACTGAACCTGGCCTCATTTACACACCTGGAAATGTGTTGCTGGAAAAGCGCAGCAGGTCAGGCAGCATCCAGGGAACAGGAGAATCGACGTTTCGGGCATAAGCCCTTTCCTGAAGAAGGGCTTATGCCCGAAACGTCGATTCTCCTGTTCCCTGGATGCTGCCTGACCTGCTGCGCTTTTCCAGCAACACATTTCCAGCTCTGATCTCCAGCATCTGCAGACTTCACTTTCTCCTCATTTACACACCTCCCAATCAGTATAATGTCATTGTATATTGTCTCACAATGAACCTGGCCTCATTTACACAACTCCCAGTCAGTATACTTCACTGTAAACAAGCTCACACTGAGCCCGGCCTAATTTATACACCTCCCAGTCAGTAAAATGTCACTGTAAACAGTCTCACACTGAACCAGGCCTCATTTACACACCTCCCAGTCAGTATAATGTCACTGTAACCAGTCTCATACAGAGCCCGGCCTCATTTACCCACCTCCCAGTCAGTATAATGTGACTGTAAACAGTCTCACACTGAACCAGGCCTCATTTACACAACTCTCAGTCAGTATAATGTCACTGTAACCAGTCTCATACAGAGCCCGGCCTCACCTACACACCTCCCAGTCAGTATAATGTCACTGTAAACAGTCTCACACTGAACCTGGCATCATATGCACACCTCCCAGTCAGTATAATGTCACTGTAAACAGCCTCACACTGAACCTGGCCTCATTTGCACACATCCCAGTCACAAAAATGTCACTGTAACCAGTCTCACGCTGAGCCAGGCTCATTGACATACATCCCCGTCAGGATAATGTCCCTGTGAACAGTCTCAAACTGCACCAGACCTCACTTACATACCTCCCAGTCAGTATAATGTCACTGTAAACAGTCTCACACTAAACCTGCCCTCAGTTACGCACCTCACAGTCAGTATAATGTCACTGTAAACAGTCTCACACTGAGCCCAGCCTCACTTACACCCCTCCCAGTCAGTATAATGTCACTGTAAACAGTCTCACAATGGGTCCGGCAATATTTACACACCTCCCAGTCAGTATAATGTCACTCTATACAGGCTCGCAGTAAGCCCGGCCACAATTACACACCTCCCTGTCGGTATAATGTCACTGTAAACAGTCTTACTCAGAGCCCGGTCTCACTAACATACCTTCAGTCAGGATAATGTCACTGTAAACAGTCTCACAATGAGCCACGCCTCGTTTGCACACCTCCCAGTCAGTGTAATATCACTGTAAACACTCTCACAATGAGCCGCGCCTCATTTACACACCTCCCAGTCAGTATAATGCCACTGTAAACAGTCTCACAGTGAACTTGGCCTCACTTAGACACCTCCCAGTCAGGATAATGCCACTGTTAACAATCTCACAGTGAACTTGGCCTCACGTAGACACCTCCCAGTCAGGATAATGCCACTGTTAACAATCTCATAGTGAACTTGGCCTAACGTAGACACCTCCCAGTCAGGATAATGCCACTGTTAACAATCTCACAGTGAACTTGGCCTCACGTAGACACTGTAAACAGTCTCACAATGAGCCACGCCTCGTTTGCACACCTCCCAGTCAGTGTAATATCACTGTAAACACTCTCACAATGAGCCGCGCCTCATTTACACACCTCCCAGTCAGTATAATGCCACTGTTAACAATCTCACAGTGAACTTGGCCTCACGTAGACACCTCCCAGTCAGGATAATGCCACTGTTAACAATCTCATAGTGAACTTGGCCTAACCGATACACCTCCCAGTCAGTATAATGTCACTGTAAACAGTCTCACACTGAGCCTGGCATCATTTACACCCCTCCCAGTCAGTATAATAACTGGGAGGGGAGACTATTTACAGTGACATTATACTGACTGAGAGGTGTGTAAGTGAGGCCAGGTTCAGTGTTAAACCATTTACAGAGACATTATATAGACTGGGATGTGTGTAAATGAGGCCAGACTCACTGTGAGACTGTTTTTGGCGAGCTCGGCCTCATTTAGACACCTCCCAGTCAATATAATGTCACGGTAAAGAGTCTCACACTGGACCTGGCCTCATTTAAACCCCTCCCAGTCAGTATAATGTCACTGTAAACAGTCTCCCACTGAGCTGCGCCTCATTTGCACACCTCCCAGTCAGTGTAATGTTACTATAAACAGTCTCACACTGAACCTGGCCTTACTTACATCCCTCTCAGTGATTATAACTTCACTGTAAACTGTCTCTCACTGAGCCCGGCCACATTTACATACCCCCAGTCAGTATAATGTCACTGTAAACAGTCTCCCACTGAGCTGCGCCTCACTTGTACACCTCCCAGTCAGGAAAATGTCACTGTAAACAGTCTCACACTGAACTTGGCCTTACTTACACCCCTCTCAGTGAGTATAATGTCACTATAAACATTCTCTCACTGAGCCTGGCCACATTAACATACCCCCAGTCAGTATAATGTCACTGTAAACAGTCTCACACTGAACCTGGCCTTACTTAGACCCCGAGCAGTCAGTATAATGTCACTGTACACAGTCTCACAGTGAGCCCGGCCTCATTTACACAGCTCTGTCAGGATAATGTCACTGTAAACAGTCTCACACTGCACCAGGCCTTGCTTACACACCACCCAGTCAGTGTAATGTCACTATAAACAGTCTGACACTGACACTGGCCTCATTTACACACCGGATAATGTGTTGCTGGAAATGCACAGCAGGTCAGGCACCTGACTGGGAGGTGTGAAATTGAGGCCTGGTTCAGTGTGAGACTGTTTACAGTGACATTATACCAACTGGGAGGTACGTAAATGAGGACGGGCTCACTGTGAGACTGATTTTGGCGTGACATTATGCAGACTGTGAGGTGTGTTAGTGAGGCCGGGCTCACTGTGAGACTGTTTACAGTGACATTATATTGACTGGGAGGTGTGTAAGTAAGGCCAGGTTCAGTGTGAGACTGTTTATGCAGACATTATACAGACTGTGAGGGGTGTACGTGAGGCCAGGTTCAGTGTGAGATTGTTTACAGTCACATTATACTGACTGGGAGGTGTGGAAGTGAGGCCAGGTGAAGTGTGAGACTTTTTATAATGACATTATACTGACTGGGAGGTGTGCAAGTAAGGCCAGGTTCAGTGTGAGACTGTTTACAGTGACAATATACTGACTGGGAGGTGTATAATTGTGGCCGGGCTCACTCTGAGACTGTTTACAGTGACATTATACTGACTGGGAGATGTGTAAGTTAGGCCGGGCTCAGTGTGAGACTGTTAACAATGACATTACACTGACTGGGAGGTATGTTAGTGAGGCCAGGCTCAGTGTGAGACTGTTTACAGTAACAAGAGCTGAAAATGTGTTGCCGGAAAAGCACATCAGTTCAGGCAGCATCCAAGGAGCAGGAAATTCGATGTTTCAGGCATAAGCCCTTCTTCTGGAATGAGGAATGTGTGTCCAGCAGGCTAAGATAAAAGCTAGGGAGGAGGGACTTGGGGGAGTGGCGTTGGAAATGCGACAGGTGGAAGGAGGTCAAGGTGAGGGTGATAGGCCGGAGTGGGGGTGGGGTCGGAGAGGTCAGGAAGAAGATTGCAGGTTAGTAAG